>NC_141146.1:77738365-78078365 GCF_053477565.2 Lygodium microphyllum
CTAAAATGGCAATTGGTTGGCTAACAGATGGCATAAAATGCCACAAATGCCACAAATGCCACACAAAATTTCACTAAAATAATGCCTAAATAAAAGGCAATATGCCCAACCTTGGTAGGCATGTATAAACTCACACATGAGTTGACAAACTTGCTAACACCCTCTCTCAAATCATGGGGGATCTGATACAATAGAATGATGCAATGATAAAGGCTAATCTTGGTCCATACAACAAAGAACCACTAGAGTAGAACCATGGATACCCAAGCAATGGGTGATCAAGCCACCACCAAAGTGCCTTGGAGAAAACCTAGTGTCGATGTCAATCATACTAGCTCTTCAAAATAGAGAAGAGTCATAACAAATCTCTATGTTTGTCAACAATGCCTTGTAGTAGCATACAAGTCCGTCTTGTCAAAAATGCCTCTAAACATATGTGACCATGGATTCCATGTCTTTGGTTAGGACCACCAAAGTAGCCTCTCATATGAGCTCGGACTAGAAGCCAATCCTACTCTCTGGACCATCATGAACTTGGAAGTCAATCTCAGCTCTCCAGGATTTGAATTTGCCAAACTTCGGTCGATGCATCAGGGACATCTCTCTCTGGAACTTGTACACTTGTATACCGGTATAGATGAGGCTTCGTTGCCCCATCTCACCACCCTCTCACATTCCCTTTCTGGCATTGGAGAGTCATGAGGGATGCTCGCATCACCTGGACTAGAAAGCAGTAGAGGAAGGGGCAATCAAGCCTTCCCTCAATTTGAAGAGGGGATCCCTTCTACGCCTTGGACTTCTCCTTAGTTGAGGATCAGAGTTAGAGTTTGAGGAAGAGGAGGACTCATCGGAGGAGTCTACATCTTGCTTCTTCTTCTTCTTCTGCTTCTTCCATGAGGCTGCTAACTCCTTGTAGTCCTTCTGCATGTGTCTCTTCTTACCACAGTAATAACACTAGGCCTTCAACTTCTTTCTATCACCCCTCTGAAGCTGTAAAGGCCTTCGATCCCACACCAATTTGAGCTAGGTGTCCCCTTCTATTTGGAGGAGACACCTCCCTCAGACTAGTCATGGAGTCTCCACACCGGCGCCACTTGGGTTAGTTCCTAGTCAAGATTCAAAGGCTCTGCACATCACTACTATAGGATGGCACTACACATAGAGGGGGACATTAGTCACAACTCATCAATTCCTTCCAAATAGTGACCATACATACAACACCCACACAGAGTGGGGTGATAGTTGAGAGAGCCGAGGCGATGAGAGCAGCACATTGCTCGCAGATATAGGGTAACTAGACATAGATGCTATGTTAGAAAGAGATGAGGGAGATTTGCCGACAACATAAGCAGTATCTGATAGAGTTGAGAGCCTAGTCTAGATGCTATTGTTGTATTATTTTATCCGAGATGTATGACATATTGTATCCATGGATCGTGATTGGGTGGAACTAGATATAGGGACATCATTTAGCCACATAGCTAGATATGTACTACCTCATCCTCCTGTTGTATCCCTATACGAGTACTATTTTGTTTTATACATCACCTTAGCTTCTTTTCACAGCATATTACTAGCCATCTTTTAGCATGCCATACTTTGATATCTAGTGATGACTAACATTGTATATGGTTTTATCTTATAGGCCGATTTTGGCCTCTGAAGACGTTAATATATCTCTTTCTTTTCTCTCTCTCTCTCTCTCTCTCTCTCTCTCTCTTTGTGACTTTGCATTCATCTCTTTGACCTAGTCATGCATCTGCTTTGCAATGCTGCACTTTGACATGGTATTAGAGTGTGAAGGGCTGTACCGAGTTGGATAGATGTGAGGAGAAGAAGTCAGCGCATCAATAAGGTTGCACTCTCAATGTACGAGTGCGAGTGGGGAGGGCTATGCACCAACTTATGATTGGAATGAGTGGAGGTGCTCATGAACGATGGGAGTTTTGTTGCATTTGCTGATATGTAGGGCTGCTTGGAGTTGCATGGAGTTAGTAGGAAGCACGTGGACTTGATTTTTGGGAAGGAGTCAGCAGTGCAAGTGCTAAAAAGACTACTTTTTTCACCTTTGGAGTAGATTTCACATTTTTATTACCTTTGGCAACTTCAAAGATTGGCTAGAGGAAATCCTAGCGAACTATGTTTTTGGAATCAGAGGTGGACCTTTCGAGAAGTGTGACCAATTCAAGGGAGGAGAAGGATGTCTAGTAGCTCAAACATGGATTTTTAGGTCATTATGGACTACAAGGTTTTGTTCTATCTGCGCCTTGCTAGGATCAAAAGCTTGGTGGAGACAGCTTCAGCATCTAGAAGGGGATGATGGAGGCTATTATGGAGTCCTATGATCTTGTGGAGTTGGTGACGAAACATGTAGCGGTCAAAGATGCCATAACTCTTTCTATAGTGGAGCAAGCTGATTTGGAGAAGGCTTAAGTGCATTGGGACAAGTTGAATGGTCACATATGTTCGTTTATATTTCTCTCTTGCACATTGGCAATCATTGCACATGTAAAGCATATGATAGTTGCCTGCCGGATATGGTTGCATTTAGAGTAGCTCTTATCACAGTATAGTGCTCATGATGAGGGTTTTTTTATGAATGTATTGATGTAGACCATGGATCCCAACAAGTTTGCATCCATGAAGATCACATCAACAAATTGCAGCAACTACAAATGAAGATTCTCAATGGGGGAAGGTGATTTTGGCCGAAGACATGGCTGTTATCTTTTTGGCATAGAGATGCACTCTTATCATAGGATGATGCCCATGAAGAGAGTTTCTTTGAAGATACTGATGTAGACGAAGACATGGCTGTTATCTTTTTGGCATAGAGATGCACTCTTATCATAGGATGATGCCCATGAAGAGGGTTTCTATGAAGGTACTGATGTAGACGGTGGATCCCAACAAGTTTGCATCCACGAGAATGCAAGAACTGCAGATGGAGATTCTTAATGCGGGGAAGGTGATCTGTGAAGACATGGCTAGTATCTTATTGGCACAGCTATTTGCCCCATATCGTAATTTCTGTTCTTCTTTGTTCATTGAAACCAGTGTTCCTTTCGGGAAAAGGGTGGTAATGACCTAATTTAACACTGATTACAGCAAGCATGAAATTCACATAAACTAAAATACAAATATTACCATTCAATCTTGGACAAAAGGCTCTTGAGTTGTGGTTGGGCCCAAAATTGGTGCCCCTTGCAGTTTTTCTTTAGCTTTTGTTAAAACTGGATATTGAGATTTCACTCCAATCTCCTTCACAATCCAATGTCTCTTGCTGTTAAAAATGATGACTAGCAAGTCTTATCAATTTGTCCCTTGATCTAATAGGGGATTGATCTTTAACTTGGTTGGCCAAATTTGGCCGCAACTTCAATTGGGATGGGTGGCTTCTTGAAATCTTTGGCAATTCCTTGAATTCTAGTTGTTGATTCCAAGTAGTAAGCCTTCAACTTATTGGCACAGGATCCAAGGTGGTTGCTAAACCCTAATTTCTGCTGTAAATGGTTGAGAACTACTGAGAGATTGCTTGTAGAGGAGAGAGAAGCTTTTGATTTTTGTTTGAGAAGGTGTTACAACTAGTTGCTATTTGTTGTGAAATAGCATTGAATGCTGTTGCATGGCAGCTTGGAGGCCTCAGATTGATGTTACCCAGCTCCTAATGGGCTTTCCAGCTGTTGCCTTCTTTTTTGGAGCTGTTGCCTGCAGTAGAAGTCTTCTTCGCTGGCTGGAAATGGCCAAAACCTACTAGTTCCTACTTGGATAACTCTCTCTCCTTCTCTCTCAACTTGGTCTAATTCTTAGTGCTGGTCTGTCTTTTGCTGCAGCATTCGATGTCTATTCTCCTCCATGTAGGCGTTCTTTATGTAGATTGATGCCCTTGCTTGCAGTTCGTGGTGGTAGCCTGTTTTGGAATGGCTGGAATGACCCTCCACTAGCCTCTAATAGGCTTTTCTTCACTTGCATAGGCAAGTTTTGCCAAGTGGCAGCCTTGTAAATAGAATTTTCAGCCATTTAATTAACTTTTAGAATTAATAATTTAAAAAATTAATTTCAGCCCTTGTCCTTGCCCAAAAAATTAAATGTGCCCATCCACAATTAAATTAGCTAGGCCATTTTGACTCCCAAGTGATCTTGAGTATTAACTAGCCCCTAAATTGGCATTAATTAATTAATTGATGCCTAGTTCCTAATGTCATCAGTAACATTTAATGGCTAATTAAATACTGTAGGCCCAAATGGACACTAGGCACCACTTAGTACCTGACCATATAACTTATTACAACTTTTGCCTTTGACATCCACTGGTATCTCTGAGTCCTTGGCTTGTCATTGTGACTTAAATAACTTGCACAACATGCATAACATGTGCTTCTCACATTTGCACATTTGATTAACAACTAAATCAAATGTTAAGCAAAACATAAAAAATTCATGTCTTTGTGATAGACCTTCCCCTTGAAATCCTTGCAATTACCCTTGATTGCACTGCAATTTGTCAAAAGCATTTGTTGTCACTGTTGGAAATACATGTTGGCATCATAGTCAATCAAAATGTGCACCTATTGCTTAACCATGCTCATGCCCTTTGCATGTCCGAAATTCTAGCCACTTAAACTAGTTACGATTCATGTACATGAATCATAACCACTGTCAAAACCTTAGGAGATGCATCCACATGCCAAAACCCAACACTATTTTGACCACCAAGGCAAAGTAATGTATAAACTGAGCATTAACAGTGCCTCATAGCAACGATGTACCACATGATACTCACATAAAGCATGCATCAGCTGGTGGCTTTTTGATCTGCTTGGGCCCCATATGTCTTTTTTCAGTGACTCGGATTATGTTCATATATGCCTATCTTTGAGGTGCTTACAATTGTGTTTGGTCGATTTTCAAGTAGCAACATTTTTTCACCTTTCTACCTATGACCTCATTAGTAGTATTCCATGTTGTACAAGGTCTAATCATCGTGTTCAGGCTTCCTATCATGCACGCAGGTTTATTCGTCGCCTTGTTCAGCTATTTATTTCAAATTGTATTTCCTGCATTGTGACAAATGAGACTGAGTTTCTTTGGGGATAGCCACTGGGACTGAGTTTTGTCATTCTAGTAAGGGGCTGGGTCAAGAGTTTCATGAAAAGACGTTTGAGATTGTGGGAACAGCCATTGATTGAGCTTTTGGCAAGAGATCCAATTAGAGTTTTGTGAGGATAGCAATGACACTCTGTTTATGAAACATTGTGTTTCTGGTCAGTCTAGAATGCTTGTTCATTCTGATATCTTCGTAGCATTTTGAAAAGGCTTCTTCTCCCACCCCCAAGCATGTCACAATCTCGAATTCAGTGTGTGCTGCTGTTTTCTACTGGAATTGTGATACGAAGATAAAGAGTGATCAAGTAGTTGTGCATTCTGCACAATACTCTATAATTAGTTTTTAAGTTTAAGAAATCTATATTGTATTTGGATCTCGTGTTTCCTGTTAAAAACTCAAATATCTGGGATCTCTATTGGATATCAGTAATTTCTTGATGTTTCCGATTTCGGTTTCCAACATGGGAGTTGATCCCTGTGATTCTTGAGTATTTATTGATCGTTGGCTCTTATATTGTTTCTGTAGGATCCAAATGCAGGAGATCGAGCCCAAGTGCTAAGAAAGGAAGTGCGATTGCCTAATGTTGCTTCAACACCTTTGGATGACCAAGATGTTCAGATTGTAAGTAAGATAATAGCTTTCAACTTTGTGTCAGTATATAGTATTTTATGTAGATCAGTAACCAGCAACTTGGTTGATTATTAATCTCTTATGTGATATATTTGTACTAAGGCTCACTGCCAATTCAGCGTTGTTGTTGTCAAACGCTGGCAGTGGACTAGGATGGGCATAGTTGTAGCTTATTTTTTGGTGCAACTTGGATATAGAGCAAGAGCACTTTGATAAGACCTGCAGAGAATGGCCTGGATGTTGGACAGATTTGGTGGTATTTCTGGAATCTTTTACCTCTAAGATTGGCAATACTTGTACTGCACTCAGTGCTGATGATTGCAATTGACACCTGCAACCTAATAAGCTTTGTTGGGAAGAATAGAAAGCTTTAACTGTTGTATCACCTTAACAGTGTATCAGATATCTTATGTCTTATTTGTAAGCCTGCCTTCACATCTGCTATTTCTTTGAGGTCTATTCCCCATGTCCTTTTGATGTGAAATTTAGAGGGAAAAGCAAAGACGGAGAGAGGAAGGGGAGAAATATAGAGACAAACAAAGTCATACTAGTGTCTACTAGATATCTAAATGACCTACCAAAGTAATCATTACCATTGCTGCTGCCCTTCATAGACTTGGCACCAGTGGGTACTCTCCATCACTGTTAAGCTCTTGCACAAGTGACATTCCTAGTGTTGTCTCCCTTGCTTTTAGATTTGGTGGGAGTTTATACTCAGTTTGGAATGCCTAGTTAAATAATTTTCTTTGGATAAATTTTCTGACTAATGTTGGTGGTCTAAGGTCTTCATCCTGAGTGCAGTATATTCAACGTTTAATTATTTTGTGTACTTCACAGACTCTGGGCAGAGGGAGAGAACAGGAAGTGAGGGAGGGATGTAAGGGGGAAATGAGAGACAGAAGAGGAGAGATGTCTCATATGTATGAGCACATGGCTTTTTATGAACACAGAGGGTGTTCTTGTACATGATTGAGCACACAGTTTTTAGTAAGCAGGGAGCGTGGTGGTGTTTATGACTGAATGCTTTGTTTTTTCATTTGAACAGGCATTGAAGCTAAGTGATGATCTTCACCTTAATGAGCTTGAGTGTGTAAGGCTCCTTATTTCTGCACATCAGGAGGTAACAAAAGTATTTTTTGAAATTTTCTGTGTTTATACGATTCAAATGTCCTGCTAATTTCAGTTGTGATATTTGCAGTGGAATTTACTCAGCCGTGACCCAATTGAAATTTTGAGGCTTGCATCTGGTCTCTGGTTTACTGAAAGGAGAGCTCTCATAACGACACTGCAATTACTGCTACGAGTATGATTTCTGGTCTAAGAGTTATCTTCGCAATCTGAATCCAGGTCCATGTTTCTCCAAAAACTACTTCCAGAATAACTTGAGGGTTTAAAAATTCTTTAATGGCAGGACAGGCTGTTGTTCTAGATGAGGATCTTGACCCGGATTTGGTGGCTGATATCCAGCATTATGTGGAAGGGTTGTTCAAGTCTGGATTGAGACAAACTCTTATAACCTTAATTAAGGTGGAGTACTGCTTTCCAAGCCAATGTGTATCTTTTGTGGTTCTGCTGTTTAAGATGTTGAACACACTGAAATCAAGTCTTAAATTCTAATAGGCATTTATACAAGCAGAGCATTACAGTAGCAAGGTTTGCAGCATGCTTGATAAAGACTCTTGCACGTTAGTAAACCCACAAAGAAACACTCTCTACATGTAGGAAGATTGTTATTCCTTTCTAGAGGACTTTTAGAACTTTCTAGATGTTTGAGACTACACTTTGAGATGCTTACATACATTGTATGCTTTAATTATATGCTGTCTTTGGATCTCCTTCTGTTCTGTTTCTAGCTGGATTCTCCTCATGAAAGTACAAGGAACAGCCTATTTGGATGCAATCTTCCTGAGTCACCTATATAGGCACACAAATTAGCCAGAAAGCCAAGTTACAAAGGGGAAGCATATGCTATCTTTCTGCAGTAAAGGATATTACTACACACACACACACACACACACATTTCTAATGATAGCTTTCTGCTTCTAAGGTGCTTTAGTACTAGATTCAAGAATTAGAGTTCATTACTTATGCAAGTGTGAACAATGCCCACAAATAAAGTGAATTTGGGATGTTACATCCCATTAGGAGGTGTTTTGAAGCTTTTGCTTCATAACTGCCCAGAATCTTGAGATGCAAACCTGGAGGACATTGGACAAGATGTCCCAAACTGTCTCCACTTCAGGTTCAACTTCAGTATGCCCCTTGGTGTTTCCCAACCTGCCTTCTTAATTCTGTAACATTAGGGTGAAAGTTCCAATTTGTACCAGTTAATGAGTTTTGCTGTTTTGGGAATCCTGCAGGAAAACATGTTATCAATGAAATTGGTCTTGGTGTGGGTTTGCACTTGTGAGATGCCTTGAATGCCCCACTCAAGATAATTCAACCCATCTTTTGATTTCGGATGTTATTTTTGGATTGTTTTATTCCTTTTCTATATAATAGGCATGATGATGATGGACATTTGCTCCTATCCAAATCTTCGTTTTGGTGATATTTAAGCTTCGAAATTTTAATATTCTCAGTGGAACTTTCCAAATACATCTATTGAAAAAATAATAAAGAATGCAATGTTAACAAACATCTTATTCTATGTCTTGTATTGTGTATATTTCATGTTTGTGAGCCTCGGTTCGAGTCAGATGAGGACATTGAAAGTGTAACAAAACCAAAACCATGTCCTTTGGATACTTTGCAAAGAAAGACGCAATGCACAACAACTTATTCTTCTTTTCCTAGAAAACATTGTATTGTGCATGAAAAAAAGAAGAAGAAACCAGCAAGAGAATATTTTGGTCTTCATCTCTTTTCTCATCTTTTTATTTAAGTGTGGCCCATGGCCAGAACGTCCTATAATTATACTTGGGTCATCATTGATTAGATGCCCAAGAGAAATTAAAAGTTTTAGTCGAGTGGTCAGATTGACCAAAAAGCTCAGATAACTAAGACTTTTACACTCAGATAGTCACATTGACTAGAAGCCTATATACTGAGTGGTTTCAGAAAGTGAAACCAGATGCTCATGATCGAAGAAACAAAACATGAATTAGTGTATCTATATAATGAAGCTCTCTAAAAGCTAAATTTGGCAACTCCTAAAATTTAGGAGATTACTATTTTTGGAAGTTGCTTAAATGGAAATTCGGTTTGCGTCAAAGACTTTGGAATTTCGCAAGGAACAATTTTGTCTTCAGTACCTATCTGAAATTCTTAACCATTTGAGAGATATTAGAGTAAAAGATTTAGAAGCTTCTTTATCTAGAAAAGTGACATGTGGCATTTAAAAAAGGACATGTGTCATTTTGAAAAGACAAGTGTTTCTACACTTGTTATTTTCAGCAAGCGCTCGTAATTTGTAGCCTCTATTTTTTACTTTTGAGCACGCCAGTTTTACACCTATATATTGGAGGTCTCTCTTTTCATTTGAAACAAGCTCTCGTATTGAAATTTCAGCCGTATGCTTTGTACTCTGTTATCTATCTCTCATCCAAGAAACATGTTCTACTTAGCTTGATCTAATTCAAGTACTAAAAAAGAAAATTAACTTTTTGCTCAAAGTTTGCAGAAATTAGAGTTTTAAAACTCTAGTTTTTAGAATTGCAACAAATCAGTCCTTTTGTATATGGTTTAGGCACTTGATGCTCGTGGTTTTGTTTCAATAAATTCTTGAAAAGGGGCAGGGGTTGGTTCTTCTCTCAACGTGGTATCAATTTTTATTTTTTTCTCTCTTTTAATTTTTCATAGTGATAATTGATCGAGATATTTAAGTTCAAAGTGTCATCATTCTTACATTCTTCACCGTACTTACAGGAAGCTTTGTCGTCATTATCATAGTTTACCAGTTTTATCTTGTGTGTCAAATTTCTCCAATTTAGACACATTAAATAGTAATTAGGGTTTCTCGGCCTTGTGTATAGTGCACACAGTTATGTAGTGGAGTGCATTGTATATTTAGTCATGTA
Organism: Lygodium microphyllum; assembly: GCF_053477565.2. Taxonomy (NCBI): domain Eukaryota; kingdom Viridiplantae; phylum Streptophyta; class Polypodiopsida; order Schizaeales; family Lygodiaceae; genus Lygodium; species Lygodium microphyllum. The sequence goes on from NC_141146.1 coordinate 77,748,122, forward strand.
TGAAAGATAGAGCGTGAGTGGAGGCATAGAAGCGGAAGTAAGAGCAAAGCAAGAGCTATGGCAGATGGAGCAAGAGAGCAAGAGAGAGACACACCGTATGTGGAAACTCCAACAATCACAATGTATGACTGACCTTTCCTTATTCAAATGTCACTAAAAGAATAATGAATAAAGTGACAATTATGGACGCTCGTCACTTACAGTGTATAGGTGTGTAGATACTGTTAGTGTAATGAATACACGGATGGCTAGGCACATGTACGTGTGTCCAACAATCTTTCACTTTAAGACGAATGTGTCTCTAGTGAGGAGAGAAGAAAAAAATGGCAAAGTATAAATGTACATAAATTACAACAGGATGGGGAATAGATGTCATCTCATCCTATGCTCATCATCTTCCTAAGAGAAGGCAAAACGTTCTGTTGAGAAACTTTTAATGAACAGATGTATAGGATTCTCATCAGTCGAGATCTTAACAAGCTTAATAGGCTTGTCCTTTGCTATCTCCGTGATGAAGTGATAGCACACCTTAATATGCTTTGTCTTCACATTGAAGACCAGATTCTAAGTCAATTGAATGGTAGCCAGAGAATTTGAATGCAATGTAAGGACCATATCAGTAATATCAAGGTTTGGGATGATATGGTCTAATGAGAGAGCCTCCTTGCAAGTCTTAGTTGTTGCAACATACTCTGTCTCTGTAGTAGATAGGGTCATGCATTTCTGTACCTTGGACATTCGAGAAATAGCACCTCCAACAAGATGAAGACATAGCCAAAGATGGACTTTCCATTGTTTGCATATCCTTTATAATTAGAGTTAGTGTACCCCACGACTCTTGTATCCTGGCTACCATAACATATGCACATATTTGCAGTGCCCTTAAGATATCTCATGATATTCTTCACAACATCTCAATGATGCTTCCCAAGTGTAGCCATATAGTGCACCACAACTTCCATTGCAAATGCTATGTCAGGATGAGTAGCTATCATGGTACACATCAAACTGCCCATTGTGGATGCATAAGGGATCATGGCCATCTTAGTCTTCTGCTCATCAGGTTGTGGACAATTGGTTTGACTAATCCTCACATGAGAAGATAAAGGACATTCAATAGGTTTAATATCTTGCATATGAAACCGCTTAAGGACCTTTTGGATGTACTTTTTCTGTGACAAGTAAAGGAATCTCTTAGAGCAATCACACATGATGCACATCCCAAGAATATGCTAGGCTTGTCTCGTGTGCTTAATCTCAAAGCTCTTCTTGAGTTGACCTTTCAAGGCATCTAGCTCATCATGAGCACTCCTAGCAATTAGCATATTATCCACATTGAGTACCAAAATCATAAGGTTGTCATCACATGCCTTCTTTGTGTATAAATATGGATCCATATTACTATGGGTATATCCTTGTGAATGCATGAAAGCGTCGAACTTGTGGTATCATCCCTTAGGTGCTTGCTTAAGGCCATAAAGGCTCTTTTTTAACTTGTATACTAGGTATTCTTTGTTTTTTTTTCAAAGCCCTTAGGTTGTTGCATATAAATCTTATCACGCAAGTTTGCATGTAAGTAAGAAAGCTGTCTTGACATCTATCTGATAGAGGTCTAGATCGAGCTATGCAACCAAAGCCAAAACCAAGTGTAGAGTAGTCATCTCGATGACAGGAGAGAAGACTTCATTGAAGTCAATACCATGCTTTTGCTTAAAATCCTTTGCAACCAGTCTAGTCTTATAAGCTGTCTTGGAGCATCTAGGGGTACTCTTGAACTTGTACACCTATTTGCATGGCAAAGTACGTTTTCCATTAGGCAAAGGGACCGAATTTCACATATGGTTAGTTTGTATTGTATAGCCCTATGTATGGCCTCCTTATAAGAGAGCCTTACATACATTTGCTACCATAACATAATCCATGGAAGACATAAAGCGCTTAGGTTGATGTTTGGCTCTAGTAGAGCGTCTCAAGTCACACTGATTTTGCACAATAGGTGGGGCCCGGGCTATTGGAGTATGAGCTATTGCAGGTTGTCTAGTTGGCTATACGGGAGCAAGAGGCTTCTCTTGAAAGATTACCTTGTGTACCTCAACCACCTGCTCAGGTTGCTTATGTATCTTTTCCTAGTGGAAATAACATAATGGTTGCAGATAACCTTGCAAGCATGTGGATCCCATAGGTGATAGCCCATCTCACTTGCATCTCCATGATCAAGAAATATGCATTTCATGGACGTAGGATCCAACTTCTTGTGCTTGTCCTTGGAAACATGATAGAATGCCTCACAACCAAAGACGTGCAAATGAACATAAGATGGAGGTTTCCCAGTTCATATCTCCTCTACAACTTGGAAATCAATAGCAATGCAAGGGGACCGGTTAATCAAATGTATGGTAGTAGTGATTGCCTTAGCCCAAAAGTGTTGTGATAAGCTTGTCTGGCTAAGCATATTATGGACTCGCTCTTGAATCGTCCCGTTCATGCGTTCGCCAATACCATTCTGGGAGGGGTGTAGGGGGCGGTCAACTGATGCTTAATACCCAGCTCATCGCAAAATTGCTCCAAAGCTTTTGAGATATATTTATCTATTATTTGACCTTAGGCATTTTAGCAGTCTATACTCAAATTGGTTCTCAACAAGACAAGCCAACGTTGAAAGGTAGATAAGACATCCGATTTTTGCTTAATAGGGTAAGCCTAAACCTTATGTGAGCAATCATCAATGAATGTGACTGACAGGGCATGGGACCACATACATCCGAATGAACAAGAGCCAAAGGTTCACCCATGCACTTTATGCCAGACTTTTTATGCGTACTACATTTTTGCTTGCCATATAAACAATGATCACATCCGAATTACAAGAGCCAAAGGTTCACCCGTGTGTTTCATGCCAGACTTTTTATGTGTACTACGTGTCTGTTTGCCATATAAACAATGATCACATGACTCAAAACACTTATAGTCTAGGGATAGAAGATACTGCAAACTAGTAAGAGACATGTGCCCAAGGCGACGATATCAAAGAGATACATGTGGAATTGTAGCCCTAGCCAAAACATGGTGAATTGACCCAGATACAAGCAAAGGATAGAGGGTACCTTAGTACCACATACGATAATATGATTTCCACGGGGTATCTTCCATGAGGAATCACCAAAAGAGATAACATAACCTGCATCATCCAAGGTGCCAATAGAGATAAGGCTCTTTGTGAGAGGCGGTACGTGATGTACATTATGAATAGTGAACATGTTGCTTGAACCAAAACACTGTTGAACATCACCAATACTAACTATCTCCAATGCCAGGTCATTACCCAAATGGATAGATCCAATCATTCTGCGATAGGAGTGAAACCACCCTCTATGAGGGGAGTCCTTGAATCTATCAACCAACACCGAGTATATCTTGACAAAGTATCAATCAATTGTGAAGTATCTAAAGAAGAAGCTACCAAGATAAGATCATTAGATACATTAGGTTGCACCACATTAATCTCCTCAGTCTTGACACAAGACTTGCTAGGCACAATGCTGCGAGTGTCATTCTTGTCTTGCACTTTACTCTTTTCCTTTTCCTTGCGTTTGTTTTCGTGTATTTTATGGCACTGTTGCTGAATATGATTTGCTGTCCCATAATAATGACAAGTAAGAGTGGACTTATTGCCACGGGACTTACTACGAGACTGTCCATGTATCCTAGATTGAGACTTGTTAGAGTCTCTACCACAACCATTTTTATCCTGTTGGCCTTTCACAGTCAATGCATGACATATGGGAAGCATCCACATTCTTTCTATTCACCTCTTTTGTTAAGAGGGCACTCTCAACATCCTGCAATTTTAGCCCATCCTTGGAACTCAATCTCTTGCGAAGCTAAATGATTGATGATAGAGTGAAACTCATATAAGTGTGCAGACATAGAAGTCCCTTCCTTTATGCGAAGATCCATAAATTGTTTCAGCCAATACATCTAAGAGGCAAGACTCTACTTGTCATAAGGATTCTTAATCTGTGTTTAAAGCTCATATATAGTCTAATTTCCATATACAACATTGTAGTGAATTTGCTTAGAGAGTGATAAAATGATTATGGATTTGTATTGCTCATCCAGTTTATCCCAATTCTCAGCCCTAATGTTTTCGAGGTTGGTATCCCCATTTTTGAGTGGTTTAACTTGTAATTTCTGCACCAAAACTTGATATCTAGGTCTCCCAATAGCTATAATTGGTCCCATCTAGTTTCTCAATATTTAAGATAGCACTGTCATGAGAACCACTAGCCATAATGAGTTCAAGTAAGTGCATAGAGGGGCAAGATGGGCTGCTGTAATATCTTGCAAATCAGCCCCAAAACCATTGCTAAATCAAGTGGGAGATAGGAGATATTGCCAAAGTAATGAGCTGTTCACAAACTATAAGCAAAAGATTGTTAAGTCGAGGTGACCCCCTTCAAATAGAATGCATAAAATTGAAATAATAGGCTGTTGTAATCAACTGCAGTAATATGCCAACAATCAATTATGAGCAACCAAGAAGGAAGAAGCCAGGAACAACCGGCATAGAAACCATACATGCAATAGATATAGACGTCATGCATAGAGTAGGTCTTAAGGATAAATGAAGAGAACTACTAGATACATAATCCATTGAGTAAAAGCTCGATATATAAGCTAGAAGTATATGAACACCACTGACAATACCCTGACATACATCAGTCCACGATAGGGTAATTGCATCTAATCTAATAAATATCAAGAGAGCATGTACATGCCACAATGAGTCCCACTGTCTCACCGTGATAAGCTCAAGCTCAATTGCATAAACCAAATGCTTTGTAGTACATTCAAGTGCCAATGTGGCTTAGTACATAAAGTTGAGTAGCTCCCATTGAAGCAAAAGTCGAATACCAAATGAGCAAGCAAAGCTCAAAATATCATGTGAATGACATCCGAGTATCCAAGATACATGAAGCATAAGCCGGGAGCATAAAACCCAATGGATAATCGGTAATTGCATAAGCCATTGAAGTAACCAAGGCATGTAACCACAGCCAATATCAATGTAAGGGAGCTTAAATCTCAACTTAAAAGCATGTCATAGCATATCGGGAAGTATACATAACAATTGAAGTAGTGGTACATCCACTAAGTATCTCTTAAAGCATCAATGAGCATTAGGCATTAGCTTTTTATTAATACTTGTTGCCTTGTTGTTATAGCACTGAAATGACAATGAAATCTAGGCTATTTTAAACTCAAATCAGTCCCTAAAGCATAACCATACTATCCAAGCACCAAAATAGCATCCTCGAAGCATTAAACATGCATTATGGAATTTGTTGTTTGTTGTCTAGACGAAAATAATATTGTTTTGTGTGAAATAAAGAACATAAAATTGCATAGAATCAACTCTATGAGTATTCAGATTTGTAGATCTCGTCGCACTCTTCGTTTCTAGCTTTAGAATGCCTAAATCTAATACTGTATGCAAAAGTTCTGGCTAGAATACGTTAGTGTTGTCAAGTTGTCATAGTTGTCCTTGATTTCTACAGCATGCTTTGTATCCACTCAAAATAAGCTAAGCCTTGGGAAGCTCCTCAACAAGCGCGGAGCAAGCTGGAACAATCCGGAAGAAGGAAAGACTCAATGTATACCTCGAGAGAGAAAAACAATGGCTGCCATGAAACCTTGAGTTGAAGCTTTAAACCTGGGGTGAAGCAAAGGATGAAGAAGCTTCTCGAATGGTTGGTTCTAATACCAGTTGAAAGGTAGAGTCTGAGTGGAGGCACACAAGCGGAAGCAAGAGCAAAGTAAAAGCTATGGTAGATGGAGCAAGAGAGCAAGAGAGACACACACCAAGTGTGGGAACTCCAATAGTCACAATGTGTGACCAGCCTTCTCTTATTCAAATGTCACTAAAAGAAAAATGAATAAAGTGACAGCGATGAGCGTCCGCCACTTGCAGTGTAAAGGTATGTAGGTACTGTCAGTGTAATGAATAGACGGGTGGTTAGGCACATGTGCCTTTATCCCCAACAATGTGGCAGTTGGGTAGCATCTTCTGTCATCTGGGGTGCCAATTTTAGGAACCACTCTCTTGGTTACATCAGGTTGGCCTGTTCTTGTGGTCATGCCTATTTATAGGCTGCCACTCACTCTGTACATATCCATTATTCTAGTCAGCTATCATTCTTACCCATCCCCTCGATCGGATTCTTATCTTTTGCCATCAATTCAACACCCTTATTGATCCACCTCGACAACATGCAAGGGCTGGTTATATTCAGAGCAATCTTTTCCTTTGGAGCTAGTAGCAACTGGGCCATGACCATGTCCCAAAAGTTGGCGTCCCATATCACCAACCCACTTGTCCTAGTGTGTAGACAGGTTGGCCTACGGGCCAAGAGTCCAAGAGTGTTGATCACACAATGATGTGCAATAGGGCCTTGCATAAATAGGACTCGATTGCCCTAACCCTGAAGTGTTCCTAGTGCATTTGCACTAGTTCACTTTAATGATTGCTATGAACTATGCTACTAGTGCCCATTTGGATGTCCAAAGATGTAACAAAGACACTATCAAGTTCATCAAATTTGAGCTGACATGGAGCAGGCATGTAGGGTGCGTGAATAAATTGTTAAGATTGTAAAACCCTTGTTCTTTTAAGCTGATTATTTGCATTGTTACATTAGTTATAGTGAAGAGAGGCCAATGCGGGTGTTGGTTTAGTCACCTCATAACATCTGGCACAAGATCTTGCTATCTGCCCAATAGGAGGTGCCTTTTGCAATGCCAATTGTCTTTACATGTAGGCCCTAATCCATTGTCTTTTTGGCTATTAGGTTGCCTTTATGCTTGTGACACGCTTCCCAGCAAATTCAGTTGGCATTTTCTGCACATATCATGGTGGCTGTGTGTAAATACTTAGGTGCCTGTCTAAATTTATGTATGGCCTCTTCTAGTTCCTCTTTACAGCTGCTCATTCACCTCTTCACTTTGAAGAATAATGAAGTTGAAGTGTAAGAGCTTCAAGTACCCATAATGATTCCTTCCCCATTTGTGTTGCTGCTATGTAATTGGAACATTGAGCTGAATTATGTAGGATTTTTTGATTGTAACTTGCATTAGGTCCTTTTAGTGGATGTATGTCTTCTTGCAGTTTGGCAATATTAATAACAATTATCACGGTAATATTTTATGGTTCTCGTGTACAACATGTGTTAGTCCTGCTTGTCCTTCACTGGTTGCAGGTTTGTCTTGATGAGCAACATTCAGTCTCTCATCGTAGTAGGAACACGGTTTCTGATGGCATTTTAAACTAGGAATTTTCAGTGCTCTTTATGAAGTGATGGATGTCAATCAAAACAAACATAACTGGATTGCCTGATTAACATGCACCAGTGTGAATTAAGAAAGAGGTTTTATGTTTACTGGTAGTATGGTTTTGAAACTTATGTTTTCAAGCCTGCTATGGAGAAATAACTTTGTAAGCTCGGAGTGCAGGATTTGAATCGTGAAGAGCCAGCTGGATTTGGTGGTTCTGGAGTGGAGCAATATGTACTAGATTCTAGAGGGGCACTTGTCAAAAGAGAGAGTGTATCTTTGAGAGAATGCCTAAGCCTCTGCCAATGCTTGGTTTTCTCATGTTTGATCGTACGTATGGGTAAGTTGACCTACAAATCTACTTCTATTGACAAATTGCTGTGATTTGATATAGCTGGTTGTCCACCTTGTTTGTTGTAAACAGGCAATACATTTCAATGCAAACTCTAATGAGCTGATAAGTTATTGTAGCCAGTCCTAGTTCTCTTGCTTCTGCATTTCAAAGTAATGGTCCGTTTGCAGGATTCCTTTCCTTTCTTAGAGAATGTTTGGCTTTTCTTGGGGTAAAGGTTTTCCAAGGCTGTCGTCTTTGCTTGTGCTCTATAGGGGCCACCTATCCATCACCACCTCCACCACCTGCTACAAGAGCTAGTAGCAGGTGGGCCACGGCCAAAGGTGGTTGATGTGTCAAAGGGGAGGGATGCAATGGAGTTACTTCACAAAGATTCACCCTCATCACCGACCATAAAAGCTTTAAATGGATCTTTACCCAACAAGAACTTAATACGAGGCAAAGAAGGTGGATAGATGTCCTACATGAATTTGGCTTTGAGATACAGTATTGCCTTGGCAAGGAAAATGTTGTGGGCCGCGGCTAATTCTCTTAGCTCCAATACCTTCCTAAACCTTATGATTATGGAAGACCCTACTAGATGGGGAAATCTTACAAGCTTCATCTCAATACCAAGTAATTCAATTTTGAAATTGATAGCTACCAAAGGACCTAAAAATCCAAACTTCTTGGAAATAAAAAGGATTGTGTGTTTACTCTTTCCTTGAGCCTAGGTGTGGTGGCCTGAAGAGACAGCAAGGAGCACTGCAATAACCTTCTTTTATTTATGGGACTTTAGCATAGGTCAAATGATGTCAAGGCATGCAATCGAAGTGAGAGGAATCAAACTTCAGAGTTGCTTTTTGGGTGTCAATGTTGCCAAGGGACTTGTTGAGAATCCTGTGTTTGACTATGTTGACACGCGTGGATTGATACTACAAATGACTATTTTTAGGATTGTTATTGCCCTTGGCTCCCAGTCACTGATGTGAGATGATATGAAGTTAGCCTTTATAAATGGGGTCTTTAAGGAGTAGGCCTATCTCGAGCTGCCGTCGATTTTTGTTGCTTGTGGTAGGCTCTTTATGGCATGTGGAAGGATGCCCTATGCTTGGCATCAGCAAATTAGGTGCTGTTTTCTCAATCTCAACCTTCTCCATATGTCCACTAGTTGATTATTACAAAGAGTTACATTGGGGGAGCTCACCTGAAGGAGTTGCCAAGCAAAGAGGACTGTCACTCCCTGATCTGTTCCTTGGCCTAAATATTCTTCAGGTTATTTATCTCAATGCAGAGCTACTTTCAGCCATTGGCATGGGCCATGGCTCAGTGCAAGACCATTCATTAATGTACGGTCAGTTTGTACTTAAGGCTCTTTGCTATATGCAAGGCACTAGATTATACATAATGTTGTGATGAGAGGTGAGGTGAATTCTTCAACAAGAAGGTAGATTGAGATTAGGCAGGCAACATTGACCCTTGATCTACCACAAGGTTTCATTTCATCTGAGTATGGTGCCATGCTTGCAGCAATAAGTAGTAGCATACCAATACTGTTTCTTTTGTAGAGGCCTGAGGCCTAATTCAGGGTTGTATAAGCAGTAGTCTAGGAGGCTGCCTGGTCGAGAACACTATAGGGGAGAACAACTTTCCATGATTGCAGCTGATGATTAGTTAAACACTCTGATCTGCTCAGCTATAACCAAAAACTATCCTAGAGGTCCACTTTTCTTCTACATGGGACAGTGAATCTTTGGCAATGATATATACTGCATGGTCATCTCTTGTGCATGAGCCCTGTCACCACGTGAGTTTTTGGTGGACATTTTAAGCTCTGTGCACTTTAGGGTTTAGGATATTTTCTTGGTTCTGCCACTTTGTACCTCTTCTATGTCTCATGCCTTGTATGTGATAGACAACACACGAGCTTGCTGGCCTGATAGAAAATTAGGTTGTAGCAGGCAGCAAGAAAGATAGATTAACGAGAGACGAGAAGAGAGCTGTTGTGATTCTCAACCCAGCCTTGCATTTATGATTCGTTACCTAAACATTAGTAAGTTTGGTGTGTGCATGCCACATCACCCACTTCCTTGGCCTGATCCCTTGTTCACAAACATTACTTGGACCAAACTTTGGCCTTAGCCCATGTTTATAGTTGTGCCTCATGTGTACATGGTGTACATGCATGGTCATGCCTCATGGACCCTACACGTATATAATTAATAATATAGGGACTGCAGTCACAACTCTCAATGGTGTCTCCCTGTCATGTCGTATTCATTGACATGACACTCTCACTTAAGAAATGTTTTCATCCTCCAAAACGAGATTAGAAAGGTCCAACTTGTTTTTGGTAACCTTTTCCAAATATTACTTACATGCTCTCATGTTGAACTCTTTTCAGATTGGCCCTTTTGTATTCCTCGTCCACTTACCATGGAATTTGAACATCCACATTTCCTCTCAGCTTATGTGGAAGTGGTTGTTTATCAAAAAGTTCTACTATCTTGTCTCCCAGGTTGAGATTTCTATGTCACCCAATTTTCTCTTGAGCTTACTTTATGCCAAGTGGTGGATGCTGCTTGGCTTGGTTAAGATGAAGAGGTTGAATTGCTAGTTGTATGCAGCTGGTATGCTCTTGAGGGGTGACCATCCTCAATAGCTGGTTGCCATGGCGGAGATGCACTTTCTGAAGAAATGGTCGATGCTGATGGTGATGTGTGAATCTAAGGCAACAATGATGGCTGGATTGAATTCTAAGCACAATAGTTCTTGAGGAGAGAAGAGAGCAGGCTGCATATGCAACTGTAGGTGATAGGGGCGATAGCTTTTGGAGTAGAGATGCAGCAGAAGAGGATTCTTGGATGGCAACCTAGCAACCAATGCAAATGCTTGGGAGCAAGGTTGACAACACAGCAACCGATGCAAATGTCCAGGAGCGAGGGTGACAACATAGATGCCAAGTGCTATAGGAAAGCAGTATAGCAGCATGTCTTGGACCAGATACATATATTTGGAGTGGTAGGGATAACAACTCTTAGAGCAAGTGTAGTTGGGGCAGGCTCTTGGAGAAGACAACATGTTACATCCTTGGACGGGACATCTTGCACGGGCACATGTGGCATTGGCCATTGACCACTAACCATTTGGTCACATGGGGCACTAGGTGTGGATACATCCTAAAAATTAGGATATGCTAAAGGGCCTTGTAGTGTGAAATTAGAAGACTATGAAGATTTGCTCTGGTGCAGAGAAAACAAAAAATATACAAACATGAGTAAAACACAATAACTCAGACAAAAATGCAAAACGCAAGATGCATAAAGCAAAAACACAAATAGAGAAGGAAGGTACCTTTGAAGTAGATGAATAAATGCTGTAAATCAATGAAAGGGTGTACAAGATGCTCAAAGGTAGAGCTGTTCAACAACTGGTGACTCTTGTGGGAGCAGGTTTAGGGAGTAGTTAGAGAGGGATGTCCACTGGAGATGGTTCCCAAGGGCTGTAACCACTAGTTGGAGCTGAAATGGTGCTGAAAATGGCAACAGGTTGGAAACCGAAATGCAGCTATCTCGAGGGCTCAAATTGGTAAATGCAGCAATGTACTGCCTGAAGAGAAGCGCAACCGGTCACACATAGAAGCAAAGATCTAGGTGACAATTGATTGGAGGTGAATTTGATGCAGGGCAGCCTGCATGCTGTAAATGCAGGCTGGTACTGACACGAGCATTTGGAGAAGAGGGTGCCTGCAGCACCTGAAAACTCAGCAGTCTAGGCACTAGGAACAGGTTGCCAATTGATGTGGCAGTAGGTGACAGCCGTATATAGGTTGCTGGCTGATCTGGAAGGCGTGGCAGCAGTTGGTAAAGAGATGGCTGACTGCTTGGAGAGAAGAGCTGATGGCTGAAATATGCAAAATAGGAATGGAACAAGTGGGCTAGGCAGCCTCCTATTTATCATTTGGATCCTTCCAAAGTTTGGGTGTTTTCTTAATGGGACATAGAAACTTTGATAATTTTTGAGTTTTGGGGTTGTTTTAATGAGCTAATGAAGATTTAAGGTGTAATGCATCTTTGCTAGCTTAATACGCCCTCTTGGGCCCAAAATCGGAACCAAAAAGGGATTGCAATGATAGCTCACCCGATGTTTTATGTTGAGATATCCCACCCTTAAGTAGCAAGAGCCTCATTCAATGGGTGTACGTTGGCTACCCAAGAACCTACCACAACTATAGAGGGGGTGGTTATCTTATCTTGGGAGTCCAAAGGGCCATCCCAAAGAGGCCAATGCATTGGACAAAGGGTGCTCGTCGGTTGCCAAGATGGCCTACAAGGACTTGCAAAGGTGATATTAAACCACTTTGAACTTTGTTTTTTGTGACAGAGTAATTGTGCCCATGGGAAAAGAAAGGGATAGTCAAATCCAACATTAGGAAACATATTACTATCCTAACCACTTGTCTAAGGTGTTAGTAACAAAGGAAAAAAAGTGCTATAGAGGTATGGAGGAATGGTGGTAAAAGAATTGCCAGTGGAGACAACTCAAGATTCATTTAGAGTTGTTTTGCACAATGAGATGCAAATAGTAATGCTACATGATAATAATGTGTATGCAACAAGGTGCTACTTGGACAATGTCACTCATGGGGCGAAATTGTTCACTTGCCCAAGCAGTGAGCACCCTTTTACAAAGATGATGATGATCATGCAACGCATAGGGTAAGTATATAGGGAAGGGAGGTTGATGTTGAAGACAAGTGTTGAAACCTGTAGGTATTGAGTGAAGGGTAAGAATCGCCTCTTAACAATGAATATCATTGCCGAAGGAGGAAGAGGAACTTGATGTGGCCTTCATATGGTGTTGAGAATCATGATGAATAATGAAGATAAAGCACCCTTTGCTGGAGAAGCTAGGGGACGTATAGGTTAATTCGTCCTTGTGAGACAGAGAGAGGATCGAAGCTTTGCTTCGAGTGTAGTAGACAGTGTGGAGAGTGAAGCACGACATCTAATGGAATAGCCTGAAAGAGTTTAATCTGAAAGTACAAAGTACAATCCTTAAACCTTAGGGTTGTAGGGGGATGTTCACACCCGAACACGATAAGTGCCCGTAAGTGTGTGACATAAGCACATACGAAAGAAAACAATAAAAAACCTCTCGTATTGAGTGTAAAAAGTGCCACAATGTCCTATATCGATACTCCTTTGTGAGCGTAGACGTGAGTGAAAATCCAACAAACCCCCCTGGAGTGAAGAGTGATCAAAAGTACAAGGATCATCCGCCACCAAAGGAGATCAAAAGTACAAGGATCAGCCGCCACCAAAGGAGACCAAAGGAGTGAAACACTTCAAATTTTTCACGAGGAAGACTTTGGTGAAGATGTCTACCACATTACTAGTGGTAGGACAATAGACAAGGCTGATATCACTTGCACGTAGTCTCTCTTTGACAAAGTGATAATGTATATCAATGTGTTTCGTGCGTGCATGAAACACTAGGTTTCGTGCCACTGCAATGGCACTCTGATTGTCAATGAACAAAGGAGTAGGTTCCGTAATAGATACATCTAAATCAGCTAGCAAGCGTCTAATCCATATGCATTCAACTGTGGTCGTGAAAGCTGCCTTGTATTCAGCTTCACATGACGATGTGGCAACAGTGGATTGTTTCTTGCTAAGCCAAGATATAGAAGATGAGCTGAGAAAGAAACAATTGCCACTAGTGGATTGATGTGAATCATAACCATCGGCCCGATCAGAATCACTATAAGCATGTAACTGCAGTGGTCTCCCCTTGGCATAAAGCAATCCAAGAGATCTAGTATCCTGCAAGTAACGAAAGACACGCTTAACAGCTTGCCAATGTGACATGCGTGGCTGATGCATATATCTGCTTAGGGCTGAAACTACAAATTGTATGTCTGGCCTAGTGTTGCATAGGTAAATAAGGCATCCAACTGCTGGAGCATGTGTGTATATATCAAACAAATCATTGTCATCATGTAATGACAGTTTTAGTCCAGGTTCCATTGGTGTACATACTGGCTTGCAATCTTGTAAGCCAAACTTCTCAAGAACTTTACCAATGTATCTTGACTATGATAAACCAATATCTCTAGTATCATGTATGAACTGAATGCCCAAGTAATAATGCAAAGACTCCAAGTTTGACATCTCAAAAATTTGCTGCAAATTTTGTTCGAATGCTGAAATCTGATCAGCATGTGTCCCTGTAAGCAAAAGATCATCAACATATAGACAAATGATTAATATGGATCCTCCCTCTTTACATACGTAAAGGGTAGACTAAGATGAGCTGTTTATAAATCCTTGGCTAAGCAAAAAGGCATCTATCTTTGCATACCAATCTCTAGGAGCTTGTTTCAAACCATATAAAGCCTTTTTCAGCTTACAAACCAAGTGTTCGGATCCCTCAACTGCAAAACCAATGGGCTGTTGTACATAGACTGCCTCATGAAGTTCCCCATGTAAAAATGCAGTTTTAATATCTAACTGATGCGCAATCCATTCATAATGGGCAGTTAAAGCAACCATAGACCTGATGGTCGTCATTTGGGAGGTAGGAGCAAATGTCTCCTCATAGTCAATGTCTTTCTTCTGTGCATAGCCTTTAGCTACAAGCCTTGTCTCGTATTTGCCAATGGATCCATCTGCATTCCGTTTCAGCTTGTAGACCCATTTTGTTCCAATGGCTTTCTTTCCAAAGGGCAAAGACACTAAATCCCATATTTGATTCTTAATAATAGAATCCAATTCAGCTTGCATTGCTGCCATCCAATGTACACTTTGTTGTGCATCCTCAAAACGTTCAGGCTCCTCATCATCAACTGTGCTTGCTTCCATAACAAACTCCATGGTATGTGCAGTATCATGCATACGAGCTTGCCTTCTAGTATGACCAGCCATGGGTGCATCTAGATGACTATCTTTCATAGTCTGTAAATACCATCTCAGCATTTGTCTTGCCTCCTCATTGTGCATAAGCTCTTGCTGAATTTCAGTTTCAGCACTTTGCTAATTATTCAGATCAACTAATGGCTGATTTTTTGTATTTTCTAATGGAGCAGTTGGCTGAACATTAAGTTCACTTGTTGAAACTCTAGCTGAATCACCAAATCAAATGGGCAGCAACCCTTCAAATATATCACATGCAGCCTGATATGTGTCTAAACCAGCAAGGGACAATTTTGATCTTTCATCAAATAGTACATCTCTACTGATAAACACCTTTTTAGAGACAAGATTATAGAGTTTGTAGCCTTTGCTCTCACTACTATATCCGACAAAAATGCATTTGACAATCTTGTTATCCAACTTTTTTCTGAGTACCTGTGGAATGTGTGCATATGCAAGACACCTAAAGGTACGAAAGTGTCGAATAGAAGGTTTTTGGCTGTTCCAAGCCTCAAAAGGTGTAATTTTTTTTAATGCTTTGGTGGAGCATCTGTTCAAAACATGGCAAGCATACATAATGGCTTCCATCCAAAAACTATGTGGCAAGCTCTTTGCTTTCAGCATACATCTGGCCATCTCCATGAGTGACCAATTCTTTCTCTCTGCAACCTCATTTTGCTGTGGAGTATAAGCAGTAGTGAACAATGAACAATGCCCTTTTTGCTTCAAAAAAGAATTCAGCATAGAGGACATATACTCTCCCTCTCCGTCAGAAACGGAGAGTCTTTATTTTACAACAAGATTTGTTTTTAACAAGTGCAACAAAAACCAAGAATGCATCATACACTTCTAACTTTTTTACCAAAGAATAGACCTAGCAGAATCGAGTAAAGTCATCAATAAAAGTCACAAAATAGTAACATCCTCCCAATGACTTTGTCTGCATAGGCCCACATACATCTGAATGCACTAACTGTAACCTGGTTGTGGCTCTAAAAGCAACATCACGGGAAAACGAAAACCGATGCATTTTTTCCAAAATACATCCCTCGCATAAGTGCTTAGGAGGTCTCTCCAAAAGAGGTAATCCATCTAGCATCTGTGTATGCTGTAAAAGCATCAAGCTACCAAAGTTCACATGCCCCATGCGAACATGCCATAACTTTGCCTGTATCGTAGCAGGAGTAAGAGTGGATGCCAAGTACGTTGATCGATCAATTGAAAGAGCATTCAACTCATATAACCCATGACATAAAGTGCCAGTCAAGACCAAAGTCATGTGTTCTTTGTCTCTCACCATGCATTTGTCGTCATCAAATATGACCTGTAATCCATAACGTGGAAAGGAAGAAATAGAGTAGATTTTTCCTTATACCAACCACAAACAAAGTATCTTGTAGGCGGAGAATAGAGCCATCAATGACTGTGAGCACAATCTCCCCAATACCTCTAACAGGGTACGATGCATTGTTGGCACACTATATAGACTTGTCAACCGGAGTTGCACTAACAGAAGCAAATAAATCTCTGCGAGATGTGATGTGTCTAGAAGCACCATTGTCAAAAAACCAAGTGCTTGCATCCTCAGTAGAGCTAAATGCTCGATCAGCCTAAGAAGTGCCATAATTGCATGCGTAAAAGCAATAGTCTCTGTCTGCAACAAAGGACGCGGACTCAATAGCAGTGGAAGGAGCATCAGAAACAGACATTCTTGACTCCTCCTTGGCGATGCACTTTCTACACCCAGTGATATAGTGTCTTGGCTTCTTGCAATAATGACATTTGCCCTTTTTGGCTTGCGTGCCTCCTTGTTTTTACTTCCCTATGAGGTGCCTGAAGTCCCAGAGCTTTGCGGAGCACTCTTTACTTGGTTGCCTTTGCCCTTTTGTCTAGCCATAAAAGCTTGCTCAAAGGCTATGACATCCACACCACTATTTTTTCTTGTTTGCTCCTCCTCTAGAAGCAAACTAACTAACTGAAGAAAGAAAATAGACTGTGGGGCTATCCTCATTGTGAGGTTTAGGGCAGTGTGGAAAGCCAAGTATGAAGGAGGTAATGAGTTTAATGTAGTAGATATCAGCTGTGCATTTGAATAGTACTCATTGACATTCATAAGTTGCTCATGCAAGTCCTGAATTTTGTTCAAGTGATCTTGCATAGAATCTCCCTCATCCATCTTCAATGTGTGTAGCTCTTTCTTTAAGAAAGAGATGCGAGTCTCATTCTTACTAGCAAACATCTACTCCAAAGTTAGCCAAGCTTCTCGTGAAGAAGCTGTAGAACGAATGTGAGGGATGATGGACCGTTGAACTACCAATGCAATTAGTGACAAAGCGTGTGTATCCCGTGTATCCCATGCTTTTTGGGCTGCTGATCTTTGGGGAAGTGGTTGAAGTGGAGTAAGCTGAGGTGCCTGTTGTCCACGTTCTCCTGGAGAAGGAGTAGCAAGAGCCACAACTCCAGGCCTAGCTTCTTCACCATTGACATAGTCCCAATGATTTTTCGCAACAAGTATATTCTTCATTATGAAGGACTAGAGTGAGTAATTGTTACCATCCAATCTGTCCTCTTTGGATACATACGTAAATACATCGCCTCCTTGATTTGCCATGATAATCAATACCAAAAGAAGGCAAAAGAGCAATGTCTAATTGGAATAACTTGAAAATCTTCAAAATTTTCAAAAATTACCGCAAATAGCTTGCTGCAATTAGTACACCGAGGTACACTTTGTTAAAACTGACTATAATGCACGCAATCCAAGGTGCATTCAATGTTTAACAATACAGTATCAGCAAAAGCCCCAAAAGTTCTTGTTCCAAAATTATCAAAAACAATCTATTTCAGATTGAGACTGTAGTAGATTTGCCAATGTCTTCAAAAACCTCAAAAGCTCTAAAATTTTTGATAAATTTGCCAAGAAATTTGCATCAACCATGTCCCAGACACGTATCCAGACTGCTGTACGTGTTGGGCAAAAGCCCCTTTTCTAGAGATGAATCTAGAGTAAAAAGGTAAATTAAAAAAAAAAGCATCTGAAATTAGTTTATCAGTCAAGTTGGTGACCACAGGCGCAGGTACAGGTGCAGGTGGCGCTTCCGAGCGGAGCTGATGGGTAGCTGAGTGCAAGCGGACACAGGTACAGGCGTAGGCGGGGACATGCGATGCAAGTACAAGTGCAGACAACGCTTCCAGGCGAGCTGGCAAGTGTTAGAACCCTTGGTAAGAGGACGTAGGACGGACAGGCGGCGCTGCTGGTGGGCGTCGAAACCCTGGCGGGAGGGCATTTATGAGGGGGGGTGGACTAGAGGCTATGTGGCCTAGATCGTTGGTCAAGGCCAGGACGTCTGCTTCTGACGAGCTTAGGTTGACTGAGCGGAAGCAAGGCAGCTCTTGGAGTTGACAATGGACAGGGGCCAGATCTGTACCGAACCGAGACTCCTATGAGCTGAGCAGAGTTGATGTGTGTAGAGCCTGAGCTCTGATACCAAATGTGAGACGGAGAGGATCGAAGCTCAGCTCAAAGTGCAGTAGATAGTGTGGAGAGTGAAGCACGACACCCAATGCAATAGACTGAAAGAGTGTAATTTGAAAGTACAAAGTACAACCCTTAAATCTTAGGGTTGTAGGGGGATGTTCACATTCGAATACGATAAGTCATAGAAACACGGAACGGCCGTTCCGGCTTGTAGGAATGGCCTAACGCGTTCCAAACCCTCCAAGGAGGTGAAACGGGCAGGGAACATTCCCTGCCGTTCCCAAGGCCGTTCCTTAACATTCCCTGTCGTTTCCTGTTTGGAACGGCCGTTCCAGGCCTGTTGATCGAAAATTGACGTTTTTCTCGGTTTTTTCTTTTTGCTTGGGTCACACTCCTACCACATGTTCACCCATCTCCATTGCCTAATGTGCACACACTAATCTCTCTCTCTCTCTCTCTCTCTCTCGTTGAAGATTCAGAGTGCCAAGACAACCCACAAGCTAATTAGGAGTCCATACAAAGTTCAAATTTGATGCATTATCAACTCTTGCAAATCACAATCAAATTTCAGCCTATCCTCAATTCCAAGGTATTCATCCATTTATATTGTCTAATGTCAAGGGAAATTGGGATTATTGGGGCAATTCAAGGCAATTTGGAGCTATGGGGGTAATCGAGTCAATTTTGGGACATTTGGGTCAATTTTAAGCATTGAGGGGTGTTGGGCCAATTAGAGGGACATTCTTTGGGGCAATTTGGATCTTGCAGGGCATATTTGGGTCACTTAAGACATGCGCCGTTCCCCCCGTTCCCGTTCCCCGACCTTGGATGCTCCCCCTGTTCTAAGGGGTCTTGTTCCCGTTCCCTATTCGAGGTAACTATGTGATAAGTGTCCGTAAGTGCGTGACATAAGCACATACAAAAGAAGACAAAAAGTCTGGGGGAAAAAACCTCTCATACTGAGAGTAAAAAGTGCCCCAGTGTCCTACTGATCACCGATACTCTTGTGTGAGCGTAGGCGTGAGTGAAAACCCAATAGTCCCTAGGCTATTTCGGCTTTAGGATTCTTTCATTTGTCTTTTGCTACATTCACACATTCACATCTTTCTTTTCTATTCTTCATTTGTTTTAGCCTTACTTTTATTTTGTTTTGCATTGAAGCATCTCTCTATGAAACTTTGGTTCGTAGATTCTAATTTGTTTTATAGGGTTTTGTATTTTAGTTTAGGGCTAATATGCAAGTTTGTATTGGTCCTTTATGAGCTAGAGATATGGAATGCTCACTGTTCCTTTTGTTAGCAATCATGTTTGCCATGCATTGTCATCTCTTGCTCGTGAGCCTTAGTTTGAATCAGACAGGGACATTAGGAGCTTTGACATGTCTATCATGTGCTTTGACAAAGGAGACAACTCTAATTGAGCATGAATTTCTTGCATATGCAGCTCTTGCAGATTGTGACCAGTTTCCCATGTTGTGATTGATCTTGTTTGCCCTTGTCTGTATTTATAAAGCCTTCATTTACATTTTTTTGTGTAGCGGACTGCATTAAATGAAGTCCACTAGATTTTATGGCATCCTTAGAGGCTAGTTGGTTGGATAGGGTAATTTATGCCATTACCACCTACCCAAACCAAATCCCCCCCGGTGATGCACCTGCACTCGTTCACTCACTCAACATGGCACAACAAGGTAACACGATATGTGAGAGCAAGGTATACTCTTGTATTATTCAATTAAAGAAACGGTACAACATAGGTACATCTCAAGACTACACCCTTGTGATGGCGCACATAAGAGGGTTCACCATTGGGTATACGGAATCACACGTAGAGTGGAAACCAAGCAGGGCTGTGAGTCACTACTACTCCCTATATAGGTGTTTTCGGTAGTAACGCCATGGTATAGCTACATAGCCCTTACACTCACCCTCGCTTATTGGATTGCTGTCCTCAGTAATCTAAGGTTAGAGGTTATTTGACTCATCCGGGTCTTAACACAGCTTTTGCTAACAAACTGGCTAGTGTCGGCTAGTTTAGGACTTGAGACATTAGCGGGGTCTTAATGTATCCTTTACTATGAGATTGGTTAGTATCTGCCGCACTAGGACTTGGGGATCTTAACATAGCTTTTTATAGCAGACTGGTTAGTGTTTGCCTGAAACTGGCCTTCCTTCCGTGGATGGGTGGTAAATCCCTGATTACAACTTAATTACAGCAGCAAACAATAACTGCAAATTTGAAAATACAAATTTACCTATTGATCTTTGACAATGCACATCTGATTGGCTCCAAAATCGGCACCCCTTTTAGCATTTCTTTAGCTTTATTGAAGAAGAAGTTGATTTACAATGGGATTCTCCCGTTTCCCTTCGCAATCCAAACTCCCCTTGCGGTCCAAAGTGACCAGGAAGTCTTCAATCTGTTTTGCTCTCTGATTTGGGCATTTAATTGGTCTTTACCCATTGCATAGACGATGGAAATGGCCCCAAATTCAATGGCTAGCTAGTCCTCCACTTGAATTTAGCTGAAATTCACATTCAGCCTTGAAAAAATCCAAGTCTTGGAGCTTCCAATTTTAGGTATGCTTCTAGAGGTTGCTGCTAAACCCTAATTTCTGCTGTAAATTAGGGCTTATAACAGAGAAAATTGCAATTTCTCAGCCTCCAAGGGTCCAAATGCGGAGATCTTAGGAGCAAGATTGTAGGTTGGGAGATGAGAGAAAAAGCTGTAGAGAGAGAAAATTCAGAGTTTTGTTGTGAAGAATGATCGAAAATCAGTCAATTGCAGCTGCTGCCTTGCCACAACAACATTAAATGCTGCCACCTATAGGTGAGACATCCAAATCAGTTGTCACCTTGTACCTGGATGCAATCGCGTAGCTGTGGAGGGTCAATGGCTGAAAATAGGTTGGCCATGGCTGCTCATAGCTCTCCCACCTTTGCTACAACAAGAATGATCTCGTTTTTCCTCTTCTTCAGCCTTTAACTAGCATGTATGGACAAGTTTTCCAAGTGGCAGCCTTCCCAAATGGTTTTTCAAAATTATCCATGATTAAATATTAATTTTCAGCCTTTAATTATTGAAAATTAATATAATAATTATTTCGGGGGCCAGAAAAATAATATGACTGGCCAATAATTAAATTGGCTAGGCATCTTCCACTCCCGTGTCTCTTTGTGCCATCTTTGACCATTAGATCGGTGTTAGATACCATTACATGCCACATCTCCAGTGTCATCAACTGACACTTATGGCCAAATGAATGACCTACACTAACAATTGACACCAGATACCACTAAGTACTTGTGCAACATAACTTATAGCAACTTTTGCCTTTGATTTTTTGTGATTTTCTCGAGTCCCGAGCTTGTAAATTTACTCTAACCCCAGTTGCACCTCACATGTGCAACATTTACTTAATCATGTGATTAAAAATTAACCCACATGTTAAGTGAGGTTTTAAAAATACATATTCTCATGACACTGCCCATCTAGACTTGTTTGGGGTCTTTGGTTTATTCGGGTTACCATGTAAGTCCACCCTCGACTCAAGTACATATGACGAGTGGAGGCATTACTGGCCTATGCTGAGTTCCGTTTCGATGACTCAAGGGATATTGGAAGAATTGGTGGGATTCTCCTTGAGCTAGATGGCAAAGGCGTCTTTGCCACGTTCATGAGTCTTCGCTTCGGAAATCCAAGTGGCTTCCTTGAGAGGGCGTCCTTTCCACTTGGTGAGGTACTTAGGGTACCCTTTGTGTTCTTGGCGTCGAAGGAAGGCTTCTACTTCGAAGGGGCGATTCAGAAAAGAAAAGAGTAAAAGTGCATCATTAAATATGAAGGCGCTCTCAAATCTTTGTAAAAAGAGCACCGGGCTCACTCTTGTGCAAATTGTATGCATTAGTGGGAACATGATAAGTTGGAATGGTGGGAAATAGGAAAAGAGGGCCTAGGCTAATGGCAGGCCATGTAAAAAGTGTGGATGACCGCCCAAAAGGTAGGGCATGTATATAAAGTTCAAAAGTGAATAAGAAGCTCATTCTTGGGTGTGGATAAAGCTTCTTCTTGCTCTTCTCTTGCTTCTTACCTTCATTCTTGTGCTTGAGTGAGGGATTGAGGGACTGTGAGGGAGTGAGGGAGTGAGTGTATGAGAGTGAGGGATTGTGGAGAAGAAGCTCCGCATCTTCTCTCTTCATCTTTCCTTCCCTTCTTCTCTTCTCTTGTCTCACGCGGCCTCCTTCACTAACTTGAGGAAGTTGCCGTTGATAATGCTGATGGCTTCCAAACCAGCTTTGTGACTTAGAGCATCTGCTATCTTGTTGGTGGATCCTGGCTTGTGTTTGATCTCCAAGTCAAATTTTCCTAGGAAGTCAAGCCATCGAGCTTGTTTAGCAGATAGCTTTAGTTGGGATTGGAAGTATTTGAGGGAGATGTTGTCGGTAAAGACTATTGTGTGTTTGTCCTGGACATAATGCTTTCATTTTCTAAGGCAATGAATTATTGCTAGCATCTCCTTCTCATGTGTGCTTCATTTGGTTTCTGCATTTGTGAACTTCTTGGATTCATAAGCGGGTGGCCCTCTTGCACCAGCACGCCCCCAATGCCATAATTTGATGCATTTGTGGAGATCTCGAAGGGCTTGGTGAAGCTGGGTACTTTAAGGATAGGGGTTTGACTCATACATTTCTTCATCAGCTGAAGAGGAGCCTGCTGCTCGCTTCCCCATGCAAATGTGTTATCTTCTTTGGTGAGGCGGGATAATGGTGCGGTGATGAGGCTTCAATCCTTGATGAGTCTTCTACAAAACAGTGTGAAACCTAGGAACTCTCGCACTTCCCTCACAATCTTCAACACAGGCCAATTCTTGACGGCTTCTACCTTCTTGGGGTCCACTTTGATGCCAGTCTCTCCAAAAATGAATCCTAGGAAATCTAATTCCTTTATTGCAAACTCACATTATTTTGGCTTGGCACATAGTTTGTGTTGTCTCAGGTTCTCAAAAACTAGGCGTAAGGACCTTTTGTGTTTCTCTGGAGTTTTGCTATAGACTAGGAGATCATCGATGTAGATAATGACGAAGACATCTATTTCGGGTCTAAAGACTCCATCCATGCGGCCACAAAAGATGCTTGGCCCATTACTCAATTCAAAACCTAAGACTAGCCATTCAAAACTGCCATATTAGGTGCAGAAAGCTGTTTTGGGTATATCTTCTTTTGCTATGTGAATTTGATGGTACCTTGACCTAAGGTCTATGCGGCTGAAGTATTTGGCTCCATGTGGCCTATCTAAGAGGTCCTCAACTAGGGGTAGGGGATACTTGTTCTTTATAGTGATCTAATTACGGGCCCTATAATCTACACATAGTTGGAGTTCACCATCCTTCTTGACAAACAACACTGGGGCACCGAAGGGGGATTTGTTGGGGCGGATGAAACCTTGGTCTTCCAGTTCATGTAATTGTTTTTTCAACTCATGAGTTTTGTGTGATTCATATGATAAGGGGCTCTAGCCGGTGGGGCGGATCGTGGAATGAGTTCGATCTTGTGATCCACATCTCTTTTGGGTGGTAGGCCCTTGGGTAGTTCTGCTGGCATTACATCCTTAAACTCCTCAAGTATTTCTGCAACTTCTGTACTACTGACTTGGAGTTTGGGTTTCTTGGTAACCTCTTGCTCAATGGGTTGAATCATGTATAGATACACCATGTCTCCTTGCTTTACTCTTTTCCACTTGGTTGGCTCTGCAGGTCATGATGTGAGGCCTAATATGGTTAACATGGCAGGGTGGTGCTTGGGTTGGTGCTCCTGGTTGACTTGTACTTGGTTTCGTCGTTTGGCATGAGACTCCAAGCTTATTCTCCTTCATATGCACTTTGATTAATGTTCAGCCTGGCGGCTGCATTCTTTCTCAGGGTACTCTAACGCCTTCTCCTTGCATATCTAGCATCATCTCATTAACTCCTTTCCCAAATATTGCAATGATATACTTGTCATAGAATTCCAGGCCTAAGATGACTTCAAAATCGTCCATGGGAATGACTAGAAGTTGAGTTTGGCTTTTCACTTCCTTGCTTCTACTTGCAGCCGCAAAGACCTGTTTCACCTCCTTGACTTCTCCTTGTGCAAAAGTTATTGTTAATCCTTGTGGGGCCTTAAACAAATTTAGCCCATGCTTGGTTGTGTAGTTTGGTGTGATGAAGTTGTGGGTAGCCCTTGTTTCCACCATGATGGCTTGATCCCCTTCACTCACTCTGCCCTTGATGTATAAGTCTTGGACTGTTGCTATATGGGCCGCCATGCATTGGGGACGAACACTGACTGTCCCCACCCTTGGATGGTTTAGGCTTTCCTCACTTCCACTGGAATTTCTTGGATGCATCTATTCTGATAGTGGGGTCCCTTGCACTTGAAACATCTAATCCCTATGGTTGAGGCTTGGGGTCTCCAGCATGATGTATTTGATTCTACAGGCCCATATGATGCACTCGAGGTTGGTCTGTAGTGGTTACCCGCCCCATATGCCAACTACTTCTCTTGGTACTAAGGCAGATTGTGACGTGACTGGGGTTGTGCTTAAGGTTTGACTACGCGTCTCTGGGAATGGGTCTCTAGGGGTATCGGGTCTCGTGGTCAAGGAGTTGTTGAGGTTGGTGTTGAATCTGGTTTGACTTCCTTGGGTTGTCCTCCTTCCTTCTAGGTCCACTAATCTTTTAGCCATTCTCATGGCCTCAGGTAAAGTGATTGGCTTCTGTCTCTCTACATCTCTTCCGGCCCATTCTTGCATGCCAAATAGGAATCCATGTAGCTTAGTGTCAGTGTCCATGTTGGGTAATTGCAGCATGGGTTGCCTATATTTGTTGACATACTCCTTCGTCTTCCCTTGTGTTTGTTTGAGGTTTCTCTATTCATCTCTAACTTTGAATTTTTTCATCTTTGGAATGAAATAGTTTTTGAGTTGCACTTGGAGTTCTTCCCATGAAAAGATGGTGTATCCTTGCTCCTGTTCCAACAAGTACCAACTAGCAGCGTCTTCCTCTAAGTAAATCGGTGCCACTTCTCCCTTCTTGTCTTCAGTGATCCTGGCATACTTTAAGTATGTGTCTACCTCGGTGATCCATTCCTTCAGAACCAACTTGTCTCTCTCTCCTTTGTACTTGTTGGGTTGGGGCATTTTAAACTTACTGTAGTCGTTTTCTGAACTGTTACTCTCCTCCTCTTCTCTATGGTTATCTTTTGTCCCTCTTCTTGTCCTTCTTCTTACTTCCTGCTTCCACTACCTTCTCCTTGTCTTTTCTTGTATCTTGTGCCCTCCTAGAAGTCTCCTCTCTCCCTAACTTATCCATCTACTCTCATAGTTTGTCTTCTCTCCTCTTCTTGTTATTGTAACATCCACTCTCTGTAACCCTGCTCCATTTCTTGCACTCATTCACTCACTCAACAGAGCACAGAAAGGTAACATGATGTGTGAGAGTAAGATATACTCTTGTATTATTCAATCAAAGAAATGGTACAATACAGGCATATCCTAGGATTACACCCTGACGCCGCATTTAAGAGGGTTCACCACTAGGTATAGGAAATCACACGTAGAGTGGAAACCAAGCAGGGCTCCATTGGTTGCTTCAGCCTCCTTTGTCTTTGGCGTGGACATCAAGCTAGGTATCCTTTATCTCTGACATTGTCACCGTCTTTGTCACCATTAGTACTACTATCATCATTTTAGCTTGATCCGATGTCCTCAGTTGGGAGGCTTTCCCACTTGGGATGGATCTTCATGCATCTCTCAATGCTACCATGGTAGTTGCTTCAACACGCAACGATAACTAGGTATTTGTTGATGAAACTCATGGTGAGGTGGGAAAGTGGTCTTAAGTGGGGATGCATGAGGTGACCTTGTAATGATGGCTAGAAGTGCCTTTGTTGAGAAATCTAATGGAGTTGGTTTAGTAGACCACTCATCCAATCCTTTAGGAGACCTATAAAGTTGGGATGGAGGGGGTTGTCCATATGCAACATCTCTAACAACGTGCCATTGAGGTGGTTTTTTATGAGGAGCAGGAGTAGGGGTGTAGTAGCTAGAGGCATAGCCTCGCTTGCTTGTCTAGGGGGAGTATTGTCGTGTATGTAGTCACAGCTTCTTGTGATTTCTTAACTTGAGACCTTGGGGCCTTAGTATGACACTCCTTATCTACATGGCTCGAACATTGATACTGTGTATAGAATTGATTTTTTAAGGGTAGTTTTGGCTAGATGGATTTAGTTTGTTTGGTTCCATCTAAGGAAGAGGTGTTAACTTTGTTTTGGGTTGCCTTCTTGTCTTGAGAGTTCTTGCCATATTCGGATTTCCCCTTCGAAGAAGTGGCTATCAAAGCCCCCTTGAAAGTAAGAATGGAGAAGAAGTGTTTTTGGGACTTGATTATGCAACCTCATGTATTACAAGAAGTGACATTCGAACTCATTGAAGGCTCATAAACGGAGGTAATGAAATAATGTATTGCATAAAATGGAAGTATTTAGAAGGCAACTTGTTTAAGAAAAAATGTAACTTTATCGTCATGTGACTTTAGTGAGCCAGTAGTGGTGAACTCGGTGAGTAACTGTCAATACTTGGTTAACTTGCCTTCAAACCATCCCCTTCCTTAATAGAAAACTTTGCAGCTCATAATCGAGATTGATATGTTGGGCTTGATCTTGCACCACATAGTGGTCAAGGAGATGATTCCAAGGATTGGATGCTAGGGGAAAATGCTGTAACTCAGAGTGAAACCTAGCAAGTAACCCTTGCATTAACTTGATATTTGCTCTAGCATTGTGAGCTCTCCATTGACGTATATGGTCAAAGTATGCCAGGCATATGCTTTAGATGAACTACTAGGTTCCAAAGGCCTTGAGACTCGAGCACTTGTTGCATAAGGTTAGACCAAGTGGTGAAATTCGACCCATTGAAATGAGTCTTATCTATAAAGGCATTCTTGGTCGTAGCGATTGGAGTGTTAGCGTTAAATAAGGAGTGGGGTTGGGAAAAGGAGTACACATGGGAATTAATCCCCCAATATCCACCATACATGTGGGATGTGTGCACAGTGGATCCATAAGTGGAAATGGATTGATGGGGCATGGGCATGGTAACTGCACGAGTAGCCTAAGGGGCGAGATAGGTATACCGAAGGTAGAGGATGAAAATCCTTGTGTTGGAGTGACCCATGGAGAATGTGAGGGCGGACCATAAGTAGAGGATGGATATCCCTGTGTTGAAGGAGTTGCAGATGTAGAGCTAGGGGGAGTGAAGGGGATACCCAACACAACCGTCCTAGGATAGATGTGTGCTCACTTGCGGGTGTGTGTAAGGTGCAGTTCTAATAGGTGGTATTCTCAATAAAAATGAACTAGATGCAGAGTGGTATTCATGTAGTATGGCCTCCTTGAGTGGAGAGGTGGACAGCCTCACCAATTGATCTTGATTGATGCGCAAGGCTCCCAAGAGGATCACGGCCGGAATATCTGATATTTAGGAGTTCATTGATTTCCCCTTTCATTATCAGCCCTACATCTAGTGAAGAAGGTAAAGAAGAAGAAGATGCATTGCCCTTCTTGCGGAGTCCATAATGTCTGCTCAAGGTCTTGAGTGAAGGAGAAGCTTGAAAAGACATTGTAGGGTCCCAAGAGAAAGGAGCCTTAGCCATTGTGAATCGGTCACATGTCGCTCATGTATCTCTCACAAACCAAGCCTCCACAATAGCTGCAAGATACTCTTTATAAGAGCACCAACTCTGATACTATGTGAAGATATTTGAAGTAGATGAATGAATGCTGTAATTGAATGCAAGAGTTTAGAAGATGCTCAAAGGTAGAGCTGTCCAACAACCTATGATTCTCTTGGAAGCAAGTTGAGGGAGTAGTCGGAGAGTGACATTCACCAGAGATGGATTCTAAGGGTTGCAACCACTAGTCAAAGCTAAGATGATATTGAAAATGGAGAGCAGCAGTCTGGAAAGCAAAACTCAGCTGTCTCAAGGAATGGTATCCGTAAACACAACAATGTACTGCTTGAAGAGGAGCGTAGCTAGTCACACATAGCATAAAGAGTTGGGCGACAACTAATTGGAGGTGAATTAGATACAAGGTGGCTTGCACTACTAGGAATGTAGGCTATTACAGATGCAAGAGATATTATCAGTCTGGACAGCTCATGTGTGAGTTTGGGCTATGCTTGACATTATTGGGTATTTTAGGCATTTTATGGTGGCCATCTTAGTGATTATTTAGGCATTTATTGCTGGCGGACCAGCTGCCATATTTGGCATATTTTGGGCCTATTTATTCAGTGGCTCCTCCTCTCATTCAATCATCGTTGTTCTTCAGGTGGTCTTCCTGTTGGAGAGGAGCTAGTGTTGGTACCCATACAGCCAATGACTCATTGTTGTACGTGTGATTCTTGTGTTTGGTATATGGATTCCATTTCCTGAGCACATCTCTGAGTTCTCCTCCTTTGCAGTTCTTTTGATCTTTTGTTCTTTTTCTTATGTCTAGTGTTCAACAGTTTATTTTAGCACTTGTCTATGCTTCCATTGCTGCACCACTTCTGACATGGTATCAGATTGCAGGATCTCGGTTCATGCTGCGATTTTTCTGTTGATTATAGATCTTTCTTTCCCTAATCAGGCTTGCGTTTTTAAGACTAGCAACCTACGTTTTCATGTTGTGCTTGGATTTCAGCTTGCAATCGCCAGTTTGTTGCATTCAATGCTCCAACAGCCTGTGTTTTTGGTTTTCTACCCCTAAATGTGGCTGGGCAATTGTTTGTATGGGCCGTTTTTGCTGTTTTCGGCAGTTTTTGATTGGTTTTTCTTCATTTTGCAGTAGTTGGCAGTCGCTTTTAATCAGATTTTTGGTCATTGCATGTGACTCTCATTTTGTGAAGTGTTTGTTGTCGGTTTGGCTGTATTTCCTCTCTGTATACCCTCTATTCTCCATCTTCTCTTCTCCTCTCTAGATGGCTCCTCCGTGCACATCTATAGATGTTAAGTTACATGGAGTTGACTATCTTACATGGAGTGTTGTGATGAAAGCTTGGTTTGTGTAGAAGCGGTTTTGGTACATTGTATGTGGAGCTATTCCTAGGCCTCAACGTCTTTTTTCTCTTCCCAAAGATCTTGATGAGGGCAACCACGAGGAAGTTGTGATGACATGGGATTTGGACGATGCCCATGCGTGTTCTGCACTGATTCGGTTTATTTCTAAAGAAGTTCTATTGGCAGTTACCTCCTGGTGGATATCGCTAGCAATATGGTTGAAGCTTTAGATGTTGTATGAGGCACCTTTCTCTATGTGTGCTGTGACCATTTGTGGACAGCTTTAGTAGATGAAGTTTGAGTCCAAGGACACCATTCAGTTATATCATAGCATGCATGCTCGGTTGTCCAAAATCCATTGGATTAGCACTTTTGTGATGGCCTTGCATTTGCATTCCTTGCCCCGTAGATACCAATTGTTTTATTTCATTAGCATCTTTGGAAGCTTCAAATGAAGGGTTTGGCATTATCTTTGGTGCATCATGTTGTTGTCTCGAAGGTGTAGAAGACGCCTTTTTCTTCTTGCTTTTGTTGTTCTTCTTTGGAGCATTCAAAAATTGGATAAATTGAAGATCCTTTGCCAATTCAACAAAGAGATTTGTTGCTGTCCTCATCCAATTTTTAAATTGGTTATCTTTACTTTGTTGATCATCAGTCTCCTTATGCCTTGAAGGCCGTGCATCTTGTCGAATAACATTTTCAGCTTGTTGTCCATGGTCTAAGCCTTGTGGCATTGCACTTCCGTAATTCCCATGTGAATGTTCATATTGAGAGGCATCATCAATGCTTGAGACCATCTCACTGTATGAAGACATATTGCTGTAATTTCTCAGCTGAGAGTAAAAATCAGCACTAGCACAAAGCTTTGGCTTGCAATTAGGTGCCTCTAGCCCACCAAATCAAGGGATTGAGTGGTAATCTCGGCAATAAAATCATGTAACCAACCTTCCTTTCGTGGATGGGTGGTAATTTCCTAATTACAACTTAGTCATATCAGTATCATTTATTACAAAACTTTGAAATACAAATTAACTTATAATCTTGGACAATGGACACCTTGTTGGCTCCAAAACTAGCACCCCTTTCAATATTTATTTAACTTAATTGAAGAAGAAGTTGATGTACAATGGGATTCTCCCAATCCCTTTCGGTATTGCAACTCCCCTTGTCCAAGATGTCCAACAAGTTTTCAATCTGATTTGCCCCTTGATTTGGTAGTTATTTGGCCTTCACCTGCTTTGATAGAGATGGAAAATGCCCCAAATTCATCGATTTGCTGGTCCTTTCACCCGAATTTAACTGAAAACAGCTTCAGCCTTGTTGAATCCAAGTCTTGGAGCTTTCAATTTTTGGCACACTTCTCGAGGTTATTGCTAAATCCAAATTTTTACTGGATTAGGGTTTACAATAAAAAAAATTAAAATTTCTCAACCTCTGGTGATCTCAATGTTGTTATCTTCGAAGCAAGGCTGTAGAAAGGTTGGGAGATGAGGGAGAATGTTGAGGAGAGAGAAAATTCATACTTTCTTCGCAAAAAATTAAAGAAAATATATCATTTACTGCTGTTGTCTTGTCTCAACAACTTGTAGATGCAAGGAACTAAAGAAAATCAATCATTTACTGTTGCTGCCCTGTCTCAAGAGCCTGTAGATGCTGTCACCTGCTGTTGATTGATCTTTCTTGCCCTTGGCTATCTCAGAAGATTCTCCAATTGTTGCAAATTAGACCAATAGCATCTCTTCCCTCTCTCTTATAGGCTAAATACACTAAAATGTCTCTCTCCAGCCTCTAAAGACGTTTTTCACTCTTGCATGGGCATTTTTGACAAGTGGCAGCCTTCCCAAATTGTTTTTTTAGCATTGTCCATAATTAAATATTGGTTTTCAGTCTTTGAATACAAAAAGCAATCTAATAATTATTTCAGTGCCCTGAAAAATAGTATGGTTGGCCAATAATTAAATTGGCTAGGTAACTTCTATTCCTTTTGTGTCTCTGTGCCATCTTTGATCATCAAATTGGTGTTAGGTATTATTAAGCGCCACTTCTCTAGTGTCACCAAACTGATTGTCACCAAACTGATACTTATGGCCAAATCAACAACGTTAGGCTAACAACTGGTACCAAATACCACTAAATACTTGTGCAGCATAACTTATAGCAACTTTTTCTTTTGATATCCCGTGATTTCCTTGGGTCTCAAGCTCGTAAATTTACTCTAATTCCAGTTACACCTCACATGTTGCTTTAATTCCAGTTACACCTCACATGTGCAACATTTATTTAACCATGTGATTAAAATTTAATCCATATGTTAAGTGAGGTTTTAAAAAATACTGGTCCTCATGACATTAGAAGCTATTAAAAATATGTTAAGAGGAAATGGATTAGCAAGTTAAGATCATTAGATAAGATATCCAAGTTGCCAAGCATCGGCAAAAAGCCTAGGTTGATCCATGAAGGCAAGAGTGGATCTTTAAGGATGGAGATATGGTTTTTATTCATATTTACCCTAAGAAGAGTTCCTTGTCCTAACAAGTAGGACATTGAAAGGAATTCATAAGGTTATCTATGCATTTGTGCTGAGGTATTACATTTCAAAAGGAATTCATAAGGCTACCTAAGACAAACCGAATGGGAAGAGTGAACCTAAGGATTTTTGTAGGGTTTGGCTATTAGGGTAAATTCCATTTTAAGTTGTGTATTTTAAGATTGATTGATGCACCGTGAAATGAAATGTTTGTGTTTGTAAGTTTTAGGATTTTGATTGAATCTTCACAAATAATAGCTTGATATGGATTGCACTAGACCTTCCCCAAGGCTAGTAGTAGAAATTATATACCAAGGGGGTGGGTTTGACCACATTTGGGGCTAAGATCGGCCCTACTTACGAGAGGTCTCTCTGTAGGGAGGATGTTAGGTTAGGAAGCGATAAGGGTGTCAGGGGGATTCCTTACCTGTTTAGGACTTGCGTAACCCCTACGACCTAGGATGTTCTTGGTTGAAGGCCGCGTTACTAGTTACGAGGAGGAACTTGGTGGATTGTATCTTTGTGTTCGTTCTTATGGATGTGAAATGATATTGTAATGAGATAAACCTGTAAGATGGTTAAAGGACTGTTTGACAAGGATTGTTTTATATTGTTGGAGTGTTGTGATTTAATTTACGTGAATGAATCCAAGGTCTAAAGGTTAATCAAGGAAGCTGCTTTTACGTGTTTACGTGAATGTGACAGGTAATTAGAAAACTAAATAATGCCCATTTCAAAAGGAAAATAGGAGGACATTCATGCAATGGAAGGCTCTTCAGTTGGGGCATGTATGACGTGGATAATTTTCCCATGAGAAACACTATCTAAGTGTCACGTGTTATATGTGCATTCTCATCATGAAGCACACTACTCTATGAATCTCATTGTGTAGAGTACACCTGGGCAGATTGAGAGCTATCTCCACCACGACAGCTCTTTACTACCTTACCATTACACCTTTCGTTCTTCTTCATCTTTTCCTTCGTCATCGACATCCACAAATGGTTCTTTGGGGTGATCACTTAGGCTCCCTTGATAAGATAACCATCACCTTTGTAGTCTTGGTAGCCCATTGGGTAGATAATGTGCACCCTTTGTCTGATGCCTTGGTTGCTTTGGGGTGGGATGTCTTGGGGTAAAAATGGGCTCAAGTTTTTTTTATAGCCTCTTTTTGGTCCCAATTTTGGGCTTGAGAGGGGGTATTGAGCTATAAATGCATCACATACTAATTAGCTCTTTAAAATGGCCCCAAAACATGTAAATTATGAAAAGTTTCATTAAACCGGGAGCAGTTCTAGAGAGTTTCTATGTCCCACATGAAAAACCCTAATTGGGAGGATCCTTCTGCATCTATAAATAGAGAGGATGCCCATCATTCCACCATTCAGCTCCATCCTTGTGTGCAGAAATTGTCCTTTGTATGTGGAGATTTCAGCCATCAGCTACCTTCTTCATGTTGTCTAGCCGTTGTTGACTGCAGCTTGATATCTTACAGTCCATGGTGCACCGTCTACTATTGTTGCCTGCTAGTAGGACGTCCCACACAACTGCGTTTTCAGCTCTACTACCATTGCCAGCTGTTTTCTCATTTCCGACACTTGGCCTAATTGCATTTGCATCATCTATTGCCAGGCAGTTGGTGACCAGTTTTTAGTGTTCATTATTCTGCACTCCTACATCTCCGACTCGTGGTTACAGCACTTAGGATCCATCTCAAGGGGATGTCATCACTCACCATTGTGCCCTTGAGCATTCTCTACACTCTTACATTCCTTTACAACATCGATTCATTCACTTCAAAGTTCTCCTCTATTTGTTTGTGTTTGTGCTTTTTTGTTTTGAGTTTGAGTTGAGTTGTGCATTTAGGGTTTGTGCTGATTTCATTATTGTGTGAGTTATTGTGTTTTAGTCATGGTTGGTTATTTTGTGTGTTCTCAAGGCAAAACCTAGCATATCTTCATAAAACACCATACTCCCAACTTTTTATAGTTTGTGGTCACAAAACTCTGCCTTGCAAGTCAGATCTCGTTGGCAGCAATGGATTATAAGATGCAATGAAGTTGTAAATCAACAACAGATCTCTACTTCTGAGTAAATGATGCTTGTATCATTTCGTTTTGGGTGGAAGTAGATGAGACAATGCAGAGGGTAATCCACATGCATGAGTAGGAAGGGTGAGGCCTTTTTGCACACATGGGAATTTGGCACCTTTTCCCCTTAGGAATAACCTGCATGGTTTGGTATTATAGAGTGTTGGAGTGGTGATCCTAGCACTGGATGCTAGACATCTCTCTTGAGGAGATACTAGGGAGTTGTTGACGATATGCTTCTTTTCTTCTCATGTATTGGATTTTGAAATGTGTGTATTTACCTTATTGATGACAAGCAATGAAGGACTAGTACAATTTTCTACTCCCCAGATGAAAGTTTAATTAATATCCATGGCTGATTTCCAAGAAAGTGGCTCATTATTTGTCTTTGCACATGCTATCAGGATCTTATAGTTTCTAAAGATTATTGCAATGGTTTGTTGTTTTCTCTCTGTCTATCTCTCAGGGGCACAAGAAATGAAAGAGCTATATTCTTTACTGAAAGATTGCTGCCGGGGCCTAGATGGTTCTCAGGAAACTACAAAGCCTCAGGTGATGAGCCGATGCTAGTGTAACTTCTGGATGGTGTCTAATATGATTGTATATCATAGAGTTCTTGCTTAAAGTATTGCTTGGTTGGGCGCACTCTGTCTTTGGCAAGTTAATATATCAGGTTTCCTTTGCATGTAAGATGGTTGATCTTGAATATTCATGACAAAGTCTGCAGTGATTGTGGACTTCTCTTATTTGGTGTGTTTGTTGCTTGTAGATGCATGCACTTTGTAGCAATTGACCCCAGTTGTTAAACTTTGACATGTTACAGTACCATATAGACCACTGACCTTTCATCCGTCAAAGTGCAGATTTCCCACACAATTCTCTTTGTCATTGTTATCTCTCTAATGTCTGATGCTCTTAGTGGAAGTCAAGAGCTGCCACCTGTCCTTTCAACAGACTCCTTGTTTCGGAAAGAATTTCATGAACAGGTGATTGGACTTTTCTCCCATAATTTTTGTTTTAGTGTTGTTTTGTTTTGTTAAGATTTGCATTTTGCTTGCAATTTAGTCAATGAATGCATTTTCTGATTACTGTTGCACTTTCTGTTCTGTTATTCAGATTATGGCAGAAAGTGTAGGTGATGAGGGCATTGAAGGCTATGTGAGCATTGCTTGCTTGGCATGGGCTGTTTTTTTGATGCTTACCTCTAGTTCTGTTATTACTGGATTGACCTTGCATAGCCCTGCACCTTCTGAAAGCAGCAATATTTCACTAGCTCTGGCCAGATCATCTGAGCAAAATGCCTTCCGATTCCTGGTTCAGAGAATCCTTAGAACTCCTGCGTTTCAGGTATGCAGCATCTTTTTTTCTGCTGGTTCTGCCTGTTGATTTGCAAATGAAAAGGTTAGTAAAAGGCACAAGGGTTTAAACAAGCTGTAAGGTGCAGTTCTTGAACACGTTCTGTTAGTGCTACATGTGAATTGTGGCAGCAGAGCTCTTTCTGTTGTCAAGAAAAGCATGGTTTCCTTTTCTTTTATCAGCTGGCAAAGAATTGCTGTATAATTGTCTGTTATCATGTGGCGCCCTAAGGTTACTTATCTGGTTTGCCATGTCAAAACATCTCAAGCAGTGTATTGCCATCATATCATGGTGTAGAAAAGTATGATATTGGATGTCCTGTATTTTTGATTTTGAGAGTTTCGTCCTCTAGCAAGTTTCTTCACTGTCGCATTGATATGTTTGTACTGTGGCCTAAGATGTGATGAGTGGATCTGATCTTCATCAGATGACATATCCTCTGCAGGCAAGATAGTGTTTGAATATCAAGTCTGTTTATGTTTTCATTGGCATGTTATCTGTACCTTGAACTGCACATCCCATAGTTATAAAGGGCTGGCTTTAAGTGATGCACATGTGATAAATGGAGAGTTTTAGGAGATACTCTTAGTCTACTCAAGACATGAAGGTATTGATGGGAAAAGCTTGGATTCTGGGCATGGGAATTCTCTTTACTCTTCTACAGAAAGATGGTTTTCCGAAGAATCTTGTATATAACTAAGCAATAAAAATCCCATCATAATCTACAAAGCTAGACACGAGTATGCCCTGAGCCCTCAGGGGCTTGCTTACACCTGTCCCTGTATCTAACTATTGAAGGACTTTCTTGGAATGTTTTTGCACCTCCATCCCATTGTTGTATAATAAAACTTGCCACATCTTTTTGCAATGGTTTCAACAGATTATCATCAGCAATCAAAATCATAAGCACACCCAATATGCTTATAAATGATGGAAGTCCTAGATATGCCTTTGTGTGTTGCATAGACTGTTTGGCTTATAGGCACCATTCACGTTTGCAAGGTGAGCAGCTACCAGTGTGCTGCTTCCCTACAAAAAGAATAAAAGAACAAAACTTCTCCTTGTTCTTCTGAGCTATTCTCATAGTCAATAGAGCGATCCTCCATAGTCAATCTTCTTTTTGTATCACACTTTTAGGACATGCTAGGCCACTGCCCCAACCTTTGAGTGTCCTTAGTTTATTTGAACCAAGTCATCAGCTGTGATGTGTTCTTTGATGAGGACCCTTCAGGGGGGGGACTGATCTTGAACCTGTTCTTTCCTATCACAATAGTTGATATTCTGTACACCAAACGAAGCATTTCCAAGTAAGGCTGTGCTGTTCAATGCCTATTGATTTATTATAGTCAGGAGTTCCAGGAAATTAGAAAAGAATTGAAGGAATGTTGTAACAAAAGTGTAGCAATATGTTAGACAATAGAAATATCAAAATAGAAAGTTAGCTTTTGGTGCAAGCAGTAGTTAATGAGCAAACTCAATGATCTTCACAGTAAAATTGAGAGAAGATCATGGATGCAGCTCTCAACATTTCTTGATGCTTATTACTCCTCCTCTTCACCTTTGAATCATGTATAGAAAGTTAAGAGGGTCACAATTACTTTTCTAAGAGAAATGGCCTTTTAAAAGAGGAGAAGATAAATCAGTTGAGTAGCAGAATCCTTTGTGGGCTGCTACAGGGGTAGAAAGTTGCATTTCAGCTTCACTTCTTGTTGTACTGAAGTTGGCCTTCACTGGAGACCTTGCATGAGTGGAACTGAGAAGTAATGGCCATTGTATTGGCACAATGGCTCTAATAAACTCTCAAGAAGATATATTCCCTCACATATACAGTTTTGACAAGTGTATGGACAAGTTCCCCACATGGAATTTCCAATTGGAAATACTTACGTTTCTTTCCTTGAGCCTGAGATAGGTATAGAATTTATTTGGCGCTAATATTAAACTTCAATAGATAGTAATTACTAACTTGATTGCTTAAGTTGGGGCCATGTCTGGGGCTATATGATGTCGATGTCTGAGGTGCTTGCAGTTTGCCATGTGTGAGCTGCCAACTGTAGTCGTTTTCCAGGGGTTGGGTCTAATAGCATACAACTTTGCAGCATCCTGATAGCGAGGATGCAGTCAGTTTCTTCCACAGAATCTAAAGATGCTTCACTTTTTGTCATCATCATGTGTTATGCTTACTGTGTATAATTGGGTTAGACACTTTTTTAAACTTATTTTTGGGGTGAATCTCTTTTTCTGCCCACTAACCAAGAAAGGTTTTAGGCTAGATTTCACTTACCTGAGTGGGTTCAGGTGCATAGTCCATTTTGCCTACCACTGATAAAGGGGCTAATGCTTGACATCTACCAGTCTCATTAGGTTAAGACGAAAAGTTATTGTGCTGTTAACAAAACACTTCTTTGTTGAGAATAAATGCTAGGTTGAGCAAAGCTGCTGAGAAGCATATTCCTTGGATACTCCATTATATTGGTGTCCCCTCCCATGCACAAGTGAACTGCTTGTAGTGTTGGTCCAAAAACATTTGTGCCTAAAGCCGCAAAGGAAGCTGATCATGTAAAATCCCATCCACAACTTGTTGCTTCACTCAAGGCCCTTGCCTTTTCTTGTAAAACATTGTCTTGAAAGCGTGAGAACGTGATTCATTGGTGATTCATTGGGCTTTAAACAAGGAAGGTCAAATCTGCATAGGAAGGCTGTTTGGTTCATCTCTAGTGTCATTTGGAGTGTGTGAATCCCCAAGACTCACATTATTACTGGCTAGGATTGCATGATCTTCAGAAATGGACAGCCAATGGCTGCAAGCAATGGTAGTTACCACTTTTGGAGTCTTGGGAAGCATAAGTGGAGAACTCTGCTCGACTCTTGGATTGTACCCGTAAGTCTATGGAGTGCTGAAGCGTTCTTATCAAGTGGAACTTGCATTGAGGTTTGCGTGTTAAGGTGATAAAGAAAACATGAAGTTTAGTACTTACAGCTCGGGATGTTACTGCCACATATTACTGCTGCAGCTGCTGCTCTGAGCTTCTTGTGTTTTGGGACCAACAAGCTCTAGGAACATTACTTGTTGAAGTTACTTGGGATTTATGTGATGAAGGGCCATGTAAAGAGAGAGGAGGGAATTGATCAAAACACAGTAGATCAAATGCGTCAATATTGTGCCTTTAAGTAGGCTCCAGTCTACAAATGATGTGGCTCATTTACCAGGATGAGTTGAGATTCCTAATCTACCCTTGCTTTTCAATGCTAATTTTGCCAAGATTAAAGTTAAATTTCAAAAATAGCAGCACATAAGTCCCTAGACTAACTGGAATTATGGCTGCCCGATGCATTCCATCATTATGTTAATCTGGATTTTCAGTGAACGTTGGCTGTCTATATGTGGCTATGACATCTCTTTTGCTTTGCAGAATGATGATGATGAAGACATGATTTTTATGTATTGTGCTTACTAGAGTAGATGGAATTATGATTGTTGAATGCATTCCATTTTTTACTAATTTATATTTTCAGTGAAGGTTGGGTGTCTATATGTGGTTATGCCGTATCTTTTGCTATGCAGAATGATGATGAAGACATGGTTTTTATGTATCGTGCTTATCTTCACAAAATGCTTACAAGCTTTCTTTCAGAACCTCTTGGTCGGGATAAGGTATCTCTGTTAATTGCAGTGCTTACTGCATGGTAGAAAGTTTTTTATCTTAAAGCAACATATGTAATTGCACATATTCTTTTGAAGATTAGCTTCTCTGGGAAAGCTGATTTGAAGTTCCCAAATCATATCTCCTTTTGAAAAGAATGAAGCTATATGCAGCATGTGCATATGTATGTGTTGTTTTTGGAGTTTAACTAATTTAATTCTTCAGCACTTGAGAAAATTACATTTCACATGAGATTGTACCATTTGGCTTTAATTCCTAGCTCAGCATACATATGCACAGCATTATTGCTCAGCATATAAATTCTTCAGCACTTGAGAAAATTCTTCAGCACTTGAGAAAATTCCCCTGAAGCCGGGCTTCAGCACTTGAGAAAATTCTTCAGCACTTGAACAAAGAACGGGCTTCAGCATTATTGCTCGGGCTTCTCTATCTTCTTATTGTGAAATGTAATCAGCAATCCCATCAATGTACAGGCCAAATAATGTTGGAAAGAGGGGGCATCCTTGCTTCACCCCAATGGTGGAGTAAATAGGTGCCGAAAGGCCCTCAGGTGTCCGGACTCTGCCCACAACTCTCTCATAAAGTGACAAAATATCCCAAATGAGCTCTTTTGGTACTCCCATGGCATGCAATCTATTTATCAGCCTGTCTCTCGATACTGTGTCAAAGGCTTTGCGGAAGTCCACAAAGCAGCAATAGGTTTGTCGGCTATGGCCCTTCCCTCCTGAATGATCGCTCTGAGTGTGAGGATGTGATCCAATGTGGAGAAGTCTCTCCTAAAACCAGTCTGTCCCTGTGCTCTAAGATCCCACATCTCTGCCCACCTGCTTAACTCATGCTCAAGGATGGAAGCATATAACTTAGCCAATGTATGCTCAACCATGATAGTCCGATAGTTACTGGGTAGAGTAGGGTCCCCTGACTTGAGGATAGGCACAATAGTGTTCATGCTCTAGGTTTCTGGTAGGCCTTCACACATGGCTTTGTTAAACATGTAAGCTAGGAATCTTGCAACCAAATCTCTAGGGCCGTATCTTTTGCTATGTCCCTAGCTCAGCACTTGAGAAAATTCTTCAGCACTTGAACAAAGAACGGGCTTCAGCATTATTGCTCAGCATTATTGCTCGGGCTTCTCTATCTTCTTATTGTGAAATGTAATCAGCAATCCCATCAATGTACAGGCCAAATAATGTTGGAAAGAGGGGGCATCCTTGCTTCACCCCAATGGTGGAGTAAATAGGTGCCGAAAGGCCCTCAGGTGTCCGGACTCTGCCCACAACTCTCTCATACAGTGACAAAATATCCCAAATGAGCTCTTTTGGTACTCCCATGGCATGCAATCTATTTATCAGCTTGTCTCTCGATACTGTGTCAAAGGCTTTGCGGAAGTCCACAAAGCAGCAATAGGTTTGTCGGCTATGGCCCTTCCCTCCTGAATGATCGCTCTGAGTGTGAGGATGTGATCCAATGTGGAGAAGTCTCTCCTAAAACCAGTCTGTCCCTGTGCTCTAAGATCCCACATCTCTGCCAACCTGCTTAACTCATGCTCAAGGATGGAAGCATATAACTTAGCCAATGTATGCTCAACCATGATAGTCCGATAGTTACTAGGTAGAGTAGGGTCCCCTGACTTGAGGATAGGCACAATAGTGTTCATGCTCTAGGTTTCTGGTAGGCCTTCACACATGGCTTTGTTAAACATGTAAGCAAGGAATCTTGCAACCAAATCTCTAGCATGGATCAAGTGCTCGGCTACTAATCCATCACGATCTTGTGCCTTTTCTTTGCTAAGTCTGTCAATGGCCTCTCGGACCCTACTTTTTGTAAAGAAAGTGGTGGTCTGTGGACAAGGCTCAAGTGGATCAGGAAGAGGTGGCTGACTCTCCATAATTTAAAGACTAGCTGCATACTCCTCCCATACATGAGTGGATGTAATAGGTGTGGTCGGGCAATGCTCTCTGAAAAGCTTCCAAGCCTCTCTAGAGTCCTTGCTCAAGAATAATTGATATAGGTCTCGCTCCGGCTGGGCCAAGAATGTTCTCTTCTTCCACCATGTGAGGCGTTTAAAGAGTATCTGTGCTTGTTTGTGGGTAGTGGACCCTAGTGCTATCTCTCTCTGTAGTCGTGCTTTGGTCTCACGACACTCATCATCATACTAGTTATTTTGAGGTGTCACCTCGGTGGAGGCTCTCTATGTGGGTCGTGAGTGTGGGAAGGCTACACCTGCAGCAATGTGTAGGGCCTCACTGAACTGTTGAGTTAGCTCTTGTAATGGAACGTCGGGGTCTGCATCGTGTAACAATCTAAGGATCTTCGCCTCATAGGTATCCTCTGTCTCTTTGGAAAAGAGGTATCTTGGGTGTCGGTGAGTTGCATGATGGGTCTGCGTGTTAGTGAATTGGAGGCCGATGGTGAATGACAGGTAGGCATGATCCACTACAACTCGAGAAGGCGTGGGGATACTGAGAGGTCGTGGATGTGAGATATCAGCATCGGTGGGGCAAGAACATAGTCTATTGTGCTGGCACCGTGACGGTGAGGATAACATGTGAAGGCACCAGATAGGAGGTATCTAGCCAGGCCATTGAGAATGGCCAACCTGTGTGTTGTGCCCATCTCCACAAGGTATCTCCCATATTCAGTGACTTCCCCCATATCATGAGATTTCCTCTCTAGCTACAGCTCTGACACATCCTGCTCTTGTAGCATCTCCTCAGATGCATCTAAGAAAGACACTTGATGGGAGGCTATCTTGGCATTAAAGTCTCCTAGTAAGATAACCTATATCTCTCTCTTTGAATGCCCCCTCAAAAGCTCCCACATCCAATCGGAGGGCTCCATTATAGTTTCAGATTGCCACTGCAAGCCTGGTCCCTGCTAAAGCATCTGCAATGCT
Source organism: Lygodium microphyllum (assembly GCF_053477565.2). Lineage (NCBI taxonomy): Eukaryota > Viridiplantae > Streptophyta > Polypodiopsida > Schizaeales > Lygodiaceae > Lygodium > Lygodium microphyllum. The sequence goes on from NC_141146.1 coordinate 77,789,782, forward strand.
CCTCACCTTCAATACATACTCATTGACAGACATTTTCATTTTCTTCAATGTATATAACTCTTGCTTGAGTTGAATCTTTCGTGCCTTTGTATTTACTGAAAACATGTTCTCAAAGATTGTCCAAGCTGCATGTGAAGTTTCTGCATTCCTGATATGTCCTAGTATAGTATTATTAATGACTGCAGATAGACAGTGCATCACCTTTTTGTCTTTTTTATTCCACTCTTTCCATGCCTTTAATTCATCTGCAATCCATAAGTATCCATCTTTTAAGAAAAATCCATAGGCTTTCCTCTTGATCTTCTTAAACTCCTCATTTGACCATTCATCTCTCTTTGTTAATGTACTGAGATATTGACCAATTCTCAGCCACTCTCCTGCATATTTGTCTTCCAGAAACACTTCTACACAAGATGCAAAACACCTAACGTGTATTTTCTTTGTTGTCCAAGCTTTTGCTAATGTTGTAGCAACACCTTGTATTGCTAAATTCACTCTTGCAACATCATTTTCAGCTATAAGAAAGTCATCTTCTTCCTCCTCATCCATCATCCCATCTTCATTCTCATAGCGTGCTCGAGATAACATGTCCGCCACTGGGTTATCTCTTCCTGCAATTACTTTCTAGACTTTCTTGGTTTTTCATCTCCTACTACTGAGTAGATCACTAGGTCCATTTGGCTTTTTATGTTTTGGTTATGGATTAGGTGTCGCTAGACATTCATGTTGCTTTGGACAATGATATTAGCATGGAAGAGGTTATGGATGCTTTATTGCATTTGCCCAAGAATGAAAGTTCGGGATGGGATGGTTTGAACATATTGAATCTCAATAGCATAGAATGGGATAGTGGCAACATTTTGCACATGTGTAGCACAAAAATTTCAGCAGAGATATTGAGCTCTATGAAGCCAAGCACTGACTCAAAGAATATACATCTAAGTTGGTTCATACCGATTGCAATTTTTACACATATGTTCAAGAAATGTAAGGGTTTGAGACGTATCAAAAGCACATACGTCATAAAAAGTGCATCGGAGGATTATGTAACAAGGATTCTAGGCAAAACTTGGACATAAAAAATGACTCACAGTTCTAACACAGTGGAGTGTCGAGTCACAACAAGGGACACGGCTTTCAGGTAAAATTTTTCTCTCTTAGTTGACTATTATCTTACTTTGGGGTGGTTGGCGATCAATTTCTTTGATGGGATCTATGTGTAAAATCTTCTCTAAAGTGATGGCTACCTCCATAAGCATCCCCTTGGCATTGTGCATCCTAATCAATATGGATTTATCAAGGGCATGGATATCTTGCATGATGTGTTGAATGTTCAGATAGGAATCAATCACAAAGAACTCTAAGCAAGTAGTCATGGTAGTTTAGTTGGAACTTGGAAAGGCTTTTGATTACTTGGATTGGTCTTTTATGATAGGACTTCTGCATGTTATGGGGTTTGGTCCATGCGCGTCTCATTTGATATACACTGTTAGTGTATAAGCCTCTACGTGGGTCAAGTTGAATGGTGGGGTCATTTAGCAATTCACTCTTGCATGCTCACTCAAATAGGGCTGCCCTTTGAGCCCCCTATTCTTTGCCTTGGCAACCATTTGCTCCTTTGTATGCTATCTCATTTTGTGGACAAGGGACAATTGGCTGGTTTTTCTCTTCCTTATGGCCAACATTTTGTTCGCTAATCATTAGCTGATGTCGCTTTCATGATTCTCAAAGTAGAATGAGATAATCTTCACAAGGCATTGCACGTTTGAAATCTTTTTGGACATGCTTTTAGTCTTCATATCAATGCTGTCAAATCCTCCCTCATTTGTTTTATTGAATTGGATTTGTAGTCCTTGCAATGGCAAGATATGGGGATTCTTGGTGGTAATGTTGCAAGGCATCTTGGTTATCCCTTGGGTGTTGATGTTAAGCCCAAGCAATTGCTGCAATGGATTTCTCACAAATTGGAAGCCAAGTTTCTTTATTGGAAATTGTAGGCTTGGCCTTTTCATGTGTGCTTGAAATTGGAAGCTACTTTTGTGGGATGGGATTCAAGAGGACCGTTCTAAATTTAATCATATGGTGCACTTGGACTTATCTTTTGTTTTTGATGGTACTCTAGTGAGTTGTAGTGGGTTGATGTCTTTTTGCACTACCAAGGGGCTTTTTCGGATAATGATATCAGGATATGTGGGACCAACTTTTGATGGCATTGCAGCCTAGGGAGTGTTTCCTTGCCCTTGATTCTGGTCATCCATAGTAGGATTGGGATCTTGCATGATGACTCCATGTTGAAAAGGCTTTGGCTAACCATGTGTATCACCTTATGATTAAGGATCACCATTGGCTAGATGCTAAGGCCAATACTGTTTGGGGCTTGCATAAATCTGAGGTTTGGTGGAAAATGACTATCATGGAGTGTTGATTCAACGAGACCATATATAAATGTAAAGTCTTACTTTGACGTGTGATGGTTGGTGGGCTTTTCCTTGCCGTGGCACTCGCAAAACGCCAAATCTCTAATGGCAATTCCTTTTTCTATATCACCGGTGCGAAATCATCTTGCCGCCGATTTATTTCATGCCCTTTGGCTCAGAAAATCTGCATCCTTTTGTCTGATATTTGGAGAACAATGGTTGGCACCTTGCTGCACCCTTTTGATCGGGTCTTTGTTGGGCCCAAATAGCCAACTCTTGCACAACCGCATATGAAGATTTTGTATCCTTTTATGTGTTTTTGGGGCTGTTGGTACAATTGGATTACTTGAATGCTTTTGTTTTTGATTCCACTTTGGTATTTAGGGACACTTGCTAGGCTGAAGGTTCTCCTACATTTGTAGTTGGATCTTATTCAGCACATTGGTCTTCTTTTCAAGGACGACTTGGCTACTTGTCATATTTGTCTTATATTGGTGCTTTCTCAACCACAGGCTCAATCCAATCCACAACTTGCCATGTCTTTTAGCATATTATTGAAGCAATGTGCCATGCTAAAAGACACTATAATGTGTGGATATGCTTGTTGAACAATATCATGTGCAGCCCTATTTGCGGGCTCTCCATCCACAACAAGTCCTATGACCAAATCAAGGCCAACCATCTCAATGCTGCTCATCCACTCAGCTGCCAGTACATCCGTTGACTTGCTAGTTTCAGTGGCATCATGAGAGTTTATGAAATATATCTCGCCTCGTGAATATGCAACCATATCATGAATAGATCATCTTCGAGTGTCTGACCACCCATCAGCAATGAAAGTCACCCCATTTGATTGCCATAAACTTCTTATGTTTTCGGCTGCAATCTCCATCGCATGTCTCTCCTTCTCTAAAAGAGTCGTGTGCAAAGAGTCGGAGGATGTTGAACATAGGAGGGTCTAGCTTCTCCAACCTTTTTACACATGTTCTTGAAGTACTTTGACCTGGCTACATTAAATGCAATATGATCATGATAGAAGAATCTTGTGATTGCCATGTCTGCATCCTCCTTTTCTTTGGCATCCGTATGTGCATCAAGGTTGGTTTGCCTAATACGTGTCATAGTAGGTGCTGCATCTCAAAAGCACTACCACCTATGTTGCTAGTGGTGTGAGTTGTAGTGGATGATGGCCTAGCTGAACGTGGTCTGATAGAAGCAATAGCAGTAGCATGGGCAAATCAGTGCGGATCAACTGCCATTTGGCCATGATGCTCTCCTTTGTGCTGAAATAGCATCTAGCTTAGCAGCCTTTTGCTAAAGAAACTGCTTCTTCTCTTGGCTGACATTCTCACAAAAGAGCATGTGATGGTCTGACTCTCTAAAGAAATGGGCTCTTACTTTGTTTGCCCCACCTGTTCTTTCATAGCCACAAAAGGGACATTTCCAATGTTGTGAGTGACCCCCTGATGTTGGCCTTTTGGCCTCAATCTCACACCACCATGGCCAATTGGATATCCTACCCCTATCACCAGTACTAGGGGCAAGAGTTTGAGAAGATTTTGCCAAGGGGGCTTGTGATGATGATGCCATGGCTTGCAAGTTGCCGTGACTCACTGCCAACAACAGTACGACTGAGTACACACTCTGTACTGCACTGCCAACTGGTGATTGAGAGGACTCTGAGTACTAAGTGGTAAGTACAATGTACACTGTACACACCCTGTAATGATGCAGCCTGCCTGGCACCTGTAGACGGTAGCCTGTCACAGACTTACAGTTGAGAGTCTGAGTAGGAAGTACACACTGGTGACTGAGCATACTGAGCACTTTGAACAATGGTCTGATCCCTTAAATTTGAAGGCTGAAGCTGAGACAGAGAACTGTAACCTGTTCAAATTTGAAAGCTGAAGCTGAGACAGAGAACTCAGCACAGTTCAAACAGCAGAGACACGAGTTATAATGTATTCTAATTGTACTTTTATGTCATTATTTTAAATTCTGAATTCATAACTTGTAAGTTGTTACTGTGCAACAGTCAACAGGTTACTGTGCAGGGCCCAGGCAGCTGCCAGCCGGGTATCTTACATTTCTAATTTCTTTAAATTTATTTTTTATAATTTAATAGATTATAGTCCTCAGTCCTGGGACCTGACTGCTGAAGATAATAGATTCAATACAGTCTGACTCTACAGACTTCAGGTGCAGGTTACCTGGATGCTGGAGCCTCTTCACGGGAGACGTGACACATGACATGTGTGACAGTTGACTGCTCAGGTCAGTTGACCGGTGACTGGTCATTACAGGGGTAGACCGTGGTGCAGGTGACAGAAGGGACAGGTCACAACTGCAGTACGGGTCGTAGGAGCAAGGTACGGGTGACGCAAAATGTGTTGAAAGTGACGGGTTACCAATCTTGCCACGTGGTGTCCCCCATCACATCTCACAAGGCTGCCTGTCCCTGCCTGCATCGAGACGTGTCCCCATGTGATTATGAGATGTGTGGGAATGGCTGCGTTTCGGGTCGTGTTGGTGTTTGGTCCCGCGTTCTAAGTTGGGTCCCCAGCGTCTTGGGCCCGTGCCCCTTGCATTTCCTATAGCTATGCTTGTCACACTTTATCTTCCTTTGATGTGCCCATTTGTGATGAATCTCAGCACATGGAGGATGCCTGTCCGGCTTTCATGAACCTAAACATATGCACGGACAGCATCCCAAAGTTTCTTCTTCTTTCAAGTTCGAATGAGATTTATCCATTGTGGTGATTCTCCAAGGTCAAGTGAAGGAAATGTAGCGCCAATTAGTGAGCTTCATACTCCCCATTTTTCGATTGTGTTTGCAGCCATGAGGACGTTGCCTCTTTAACTCCATGTTGATCCCTTTAAATGGGAGAAGAAGGATTGTGATTAGATAAACATTGACTCATGGTTGGCCAAATGGATTGCGTATTTTGATTTGTATCAGTTCAATGATGCTCAGTGCATTGGGCAAATATAAATCATGTTATAGGGGAAGGTGTAGACTTAGTGGGCGGGCTTATGCCCCAAGCGAGCGACTTGGGGTGATTTTCAATGATGCTCAGTGCATTAAATGGGAGAAGAAGGAATGTGATTAGATAAACATTGACTCATGGTTGGCCAAATGGATTGCGTATTTTGATCCCTTTAAATGGGAGAAGAAGGAATGTGATTAGATAAACATTGACTCATGGTTGGCCAAATGGATTGCGTATTTTGATTTGTATGAGTTCAATGATGCTCAGTGCATTGGGCAAATATAAATCATGTTATAGGGGAAGGTGTAGACTTAGTGGGCGGGCTTATGCCCCAAGCGAGCGACTTGGGGTGATTTTCAATCAATTTTTTGGAAACGTTTCATGACTGATGATGAGATTGAAAAATTTCAAAAATTATTTGAGCTTTGATATGGGGAAGAAAAGATTGGATGCATACTTGTAGGAATTTAAAGATTTATTGCATAAGACGAAGGCCTTGGATGTTCCTCAAGCACTGCTCTACATGCGATACCTTTTTGGACAGTTGTCGGACTACCAAAATGAGATGTTCCGCAATCCTCTTCAACTCCTCTAGGGTGTCTATAGGTATGCAAAGAATTTTGATAGTACTTTGGTTGCAAGTGGGGCAACATATCGACTGGGGGTTTCCATTGAGCCATCTCAATTTTTAAGTCGAAGAAATCATCTACCTTGGCAACAACTAATTAGCGAACTTTAGAGTTGCATACGAAAGAAGATGGTAAGTGTAAGGACGAGCCGTTGTTTCGCCTAGACGGTTCATTTTTGTGGTTGTCATAAGTGTCCCCGGAACAAAAAGACCAAGTTTACTTTCAAGATTTCGGTGAATACTCTTGAGGCTCCATGTATTTCTTTCGAAATTTTATTCAAAGAATGTCCTGTTAATGCTAGCAATAGCAATAGTAGTTCTATTATTATTATTATTATTATTATTATTGGTTGACATGATCTTTTCAAGGTTACATGTTGTATAAATGACCAAGACGAAGTTGGCTCACACCCGTCACGTCGCGCCCTGACCGATTGCCTCGCCCTGATTGATCGTGATCGTTCGACTCTTCACCCCCCGTACTGTTCGCGCCTCGACGTTTTGCAACGGCCCCCCCTCCCCTTCCCCAAAAAAACCACTAGGTAGCATCGGGACGTGATCAGTTGTCTCGCAGAAGGGATGTGCAATGGAAACCTCTGGTCAGACGCCGGCGCACTCAGCGAGTGCCCCCAAGTCAAACCCCTTGCGTGTTGTCCTCTCTGAGGAGCAGCTCTTAGCCGTCCGAGCTAAGGAGCTGGAGCTAAAGGAAACAACAATTTATGGTCAGGTAGTAGGACATTCTCCAGCCAGGGCCCAGCTTCGGGACTGGCTTCACTCCACGCTGCGTGTTGGCACAACACAGATCGTGGAGGCGGTTCTACTGGGCCAAGGGATCTTCATGGTCCGGCTCAGTTCGACAGACGCAGCTCGTGAGTTACTTGCCAATTCACCATATGCATCCACGAAGGGGATCATATACATGGTCCCTTGGTACAGTGGCTTTACTGTGGAGGCGTTTGCACTCCACAACAGGTTTCTGCGGCACCCAATTACCCTTCTTTTCCCCGGCCTGGCAATAGAGTATCGCCAGTTGGTGGAAGACTTTGGTCTGCTCTTCGGCACTATCCTTTCCGCATCCTTCGCGGATGCAGTGACAGCGGCAGGAGTCCCAAAAGTACGGGTGGTAGTGAAAGAGGTCAAGAATATCCCACAATTTCTAGAGATTGAGGCGGGCGGGCACTCCTTTAGGTAGCAGGTCATTGTGACGGGGCAGCCAGGGCAGTGCCTGTGGTGCTACGACTTTGGGCATCAGGCAACAAGTTGCACGTGTTTCGGAGCCAAGGTGGCTCCGCCGACAGGCCCGCAGGTGGACGTTGATGGCTTTACACGGGTCCAGAGACGACAGAGAGGGAGATGGCAGGGGGGGTCGTAGCCAGTGTCTCAGACCCAGCCTCGACAAGGAGTAGGAGGGCGTGTGACGCCTCCTTGGCAGAGCACTCCACAGCCCCTCCTACCCGGCAAGACCGCAACCCCCCACATCCACCACCCACGCCACAGACTACCTCTCCTGAGTCCCCACAGCCCCCACATCCATGTCCCTCCACATTCCATGCCCCACGCACCACCCCCCTCCCCCTCCTCCCACCCCCTTCCCCCCCCAAACCCCCCCCCCCCCCCCCCCCCCCCCCAAACCCCCCAACACACACATACACCCGCCATGTACTTTTGTCCATCCCACCATTCCTCGATCATCCTCCCTCCCCACCACCTCCCGTACTGAGCACCCCCCCTGATCCGCACTTGGTTCAGGCGAGCTCGCCCAGGCCCACCCCCCCCCCCCCCCCCCCCCCCCCCTCCGACCATAGGAGGTGATGAGCAACACATGCCTACATCCTCTTCGCACCAACAGTTCCCCCCCCCCCCCCCCCCCCCCCATCCCCCCCCATACAGCCACCACTCATCCACCCGTGCTGCCCGTCACACTTTCCCGAGACAGGCTCACCTACTGCCACAGGAGTTCTTCTGTAGTGGCCCATGGTCCTACTTGAGAGTTGCGGAGCGCGGAGAGCTCCCACTACCTCTAGAGGTGGGGATCTTCGTGGTTCATAAGTCAAGGAGGGGCAAGGTCCATCTTCTAGCACGACTGGATGGACCAAACTATGCTTTTTTTCTTTAGCCCTCTCACTCAGGGGAGTGGACGATGATACAGATAGAGGAAGAGTTGAAGAGTCAGGTGATGGACCACATCTCTCAGTGGATGGGAGAAGAAGGACTAGCATTGTTTGCACAGTAGTGGCCTAGTTGCATGATGGACATTAACTGGTGGGCCAGTGTCGAGGTTCCTCTCCTGAGCATTATCTTCTGAGCCCTCCACAGTGGAGGGCTCCGAGGGATGTGATTGAGTAGCCCTAGGCATAGGCGGCTCGTTTTTACCAGTGCACAGAGTCTCGACTCTCCGCATGGCTGATAGATGCATTGGTAGTACCACCTGGAATGTCTATCACCCCTATGGTGTGGTCGAGGGCCATTATGGGGAAATGGAGCTCGCCGTCCAAACCGGCGGCAAAGCGCACATGCATGCCTCATAGCTCCTCCTTGTCATCAGCAGCCTCCACACCGAACAGATGCCTGTTTGGGGAGTCACAGGTTTCCCTATGAGCTTATACCTTGCATCTTGGAATGTGAATAGCCTCCACTATAGTGGAGCATGTGGTTCCAGGAAATTGATTGTTCGATAGGAGCTGCAGCCTGCCCTGGCCGGATGGATTGACATCTTACTTCTACAGGAGCACAAGCTCACCCTCTCCCAGGCCCAGCGGATAGGGAAGGTACTCCCAGGCAGCTCGCACACTTACTGGGAGCACGCCATAGGTGCCCACGGTAGGAGTGGAGGCGTGTGCACCTCTATTGGCCCGAGTCTTATCGCTTGTGTTCGCGACCACGGAACGATAGTGGCAGGGAGAGTGCTATGGATCAGATTGGATATCGGGGACTCATGCCTTGGAGTGCTTAATATCTATGCCCCCACAAAGGCTAGGGTACACAGCAAGTTCTGGGTGGAGATCGCGGAAGAACTCCCAGAGGTGGACTCCTGGATTGTTGGAGGAGACTTCAACAACCTGGAGGCTTTGGAGGACCAGCAGGGCAGAGGGAGAAACTACCAAGGCATGGCCGAGGAGGAGCAGGAGATATGGGAGGTGTTTCTACTGGCAGAAGGAGCACGCGATGCTTGGAGAGACTCTGCCTTCCACAGGAGGGAGAGGTTGTTGGACTTCTCTTGGGGATACAGATAGCTAGGTGGGGACCAGAGAGTGGGGCAGAAGGGGCCAGATCGCATAGGAGGTTGCAGAGGCCCTAGCTGGGTCGAGCAGGATCTGCCAAGAGGCAGCCATACAGGCTAGGCAGCAGAGCTGGGAGGAGGAGAGAGCACTCCGATGGGACCTTGCAGCCACGCAGAGATTATTACAGGTAGCACCACGGGATCCCACTCTCCACGCATAGGAGGTGCATGCGCGAGTAGCCATTGTTGGTCTGGAGGATAGGCGCTCTGAGTTCTCTTTCCACACCTCAGCAGCTTTCTGGGTGTGGAGGGGGACACGATGTGCAGGGAGTTTTTTCAGGTGCACCAGCCTTGCACCTCAAGAGAGCAGATACGCAGCCTCCGAGATCAGTATGGGAGGATCCGTTCTTGCCCAGACGAGGTGATGTAGATTGCCACCGACTACTATAGTCGCCTCTTCCAACAGGAGACAACCTCAGCTAGAGGACATTGAGGTAGACAGCAAGTCTGGGATAATATCCCGTCCCTTGTCACAGAGGAGATGGGACGCTCCCTCGTAGCCCCCTTCACAAAGAAGGAACTAGAGGATTTCCATACACAAGACAGATAGAAATGCTCGGGAGAGGATGGCCTCTCTAAGGCTTTCTTCACTACCTTCTGGGAAGTGGTGAAGGACCCTCTACTGTTGGCCTTTCAAGAGATTTTCACTTCAAGACAGATGCCAGGGAGTCTATCGGCAAGCCTTATTAGTCTTCTCCCCAAAGAGGGAGACCAGTTGGAGCTTTCCCAGTGGAGACCGATCACCTTATTGTCAGTGGCCTAGAAGGCACTGGCAAAGATGATTGGTAGATGACTACATCCCTTGCTTCCTGACATCATCCATGACACACAGACAGGCTTTGTCCAGGATAGGAGCATCCTGGACAATGTATTCACCTTCTTTGAGGCGACAGAGTGGGCCTATCATAGTGGGCAGAGATTGGCCGTACTACTCTTGGCCTTTGAGAAAGCCTATGACAGGGTGGACTGGGATTTCCTAGAGGGCACCATGGTGATGCTGGGTTTCCCCGAGGCTTGAATTTCCGGGGTCTCCGCACTTTACAGATTGGCCACCAGTAGGGTTCTCATAGGAGGGAGGCGAGGGAGGAGTTTCAGCTGGAGAGATCTGTCCGACAGGGCTGCCCTCTGGCCCCGTACATGTTTTTTCTCTTTGCAGAGGCGATGTCTCACTTCCTCAGGTCACGTGTGAGCGGTTTACATGGCCTCCGACTTCTAGTAAGAAAGAAGACCGAGTTGTTAGACTCAGAGTATGCAGATGATACATCGCTTTACATAGAGGACGAGGAGTTGACGCTTGAAAGAGTGAGTTGGTTTTCTCACAGACCCGGACTCTAGCACGGAGTGGGGCGTTCACCTAGGATTTAGATGGGTGGGCAAAGGAAAGACAGTCCGGTACCTAGGGTTCCAGGTGGGACTCGACATCACTTCCGCCCAGCAGTTTCTTCTAGTCCTTGATTCTATTTGGAGGAAGCTGATCTACTGGAGCACGGCTCACCTCTCACTAGCCGGCCGAGCCCTGGTAGTTAACCAGGTCCTCCTAGTGACAGCCTAGTACATCGCCTCATGTTGGTGCTTCTCCTCCTCCTGCGTAATGCAGCTTCGCCGCCTAGTGCGGAATTTCCTTTGGTCCGGGTCAGACGGATCCAGGGATTCGGGAGCCAAGGTGGCGTGGGCGACCATTATATGACATCGGTCAAAGGGAGGGCTTGGGATCATAGACCCAGGCAAGCTAGTTGTCTAAGGCCTCTCACTGGGAGGGCAAACTTGGAAGGTCCTACTGCAGGAGGGTCTTTAGAGCTATAGACTAAGGCTTGACGGCGAGTGGAGGCTGTCCCTGAGATGGATCTTCACGTCAGCCCAGATCACCTCCATCACCCCGCCCCCCCCCCCCTCCCCCCCCCCCCCCCCAAATGATCATCCTTTCTACGTAGCTTGCTCCATGTGTGGCAGGGCCTCCGCAAGGCCCTTATCCAGAGCCCCCCAGGCTGCCAAGAGGAGATTGACCGTGAGTCGGTGATTTGGAACACCCAGGTCAGGGATCGGGAAGGGGCACAGATTGGCGAGTGCTCCCACATCCAGTGGGTTGGATGGGAGGCTGGCTCGGCTCGTACCATTAGGACACGGCGGGTGTACAGGATGGCGGACGAGGAGGTGTTGAAGCATGCATCAGGCTGCCAACGAGGAGTGGAGCTGAGGAGAAGGGAGATAGACGCAGCGATACCTCAGGAGTGGCTTGCTCCGCCGATTCGAGAGCCGATAGAGCCCAAGGAGGTATGGGCTGCTAGGTTTTCACCTGCTAGCATCCCCCTACAGGTGGCAGGAAGAGTGGGCGGCGCTCCATCTGGGACCTTTTTCACAGTGTTGGAGGGGGGGCGTCTGGCTCTTGACAGAGGGCACTACGATGAGGGGTTAGCTGTCCTTTCATGGAAGAGGATCTGGGTGGTTGGCCTTCAGGGGAAGACATGGCGGCTGGACCCGTTGGTCTTTTGGCAGGAGCTCAGGGAGTGGCGCCTCTGGATCTGGGAAGGAAGGTCACTTGAAGAGTTGGAGTTGGATCCGGGAGAGTGGCTTTGGCCGGCCACTGCGGTCGCCAAGAAGCCACCGAGGTTCTTGGAGTACACCGCCAGGATTGACAGACACGTACTGATGCGGGAGGACATGGATTGGGCGACGTCATATAGCAGACACTGGGCGGAGCACAGCATCACGGAGCTGTTTTGATGGACCTTCTGACGCCGCCTATGGGACAGCTTGAGGCCGAGGAGGGTATCGTATTTTTTATGGTTGGTGGCACATGGAGGCTTGGCGGTGGGAAGCTGGCTTGCCCAGATGCAGAAGGAGGGAGTTTATAAGTGCTGCACAGAGCAGTTAATGAAAACCCCAAAGCATTGCCTTTGGTCTTGTGAGGCGGCACAGCTCGTGTGGAGAGGAGTATGCCGTATCTTGCGCCGCATAGCACGCAGCCTTGGATGTATCTTTTGGGGTGCTTTCTGTTGGCAGGCGGTCAGCCAGGGCCGTCACCTTCTGTATGAGGCCGGGATGTAGGACACGATTTTCATGATCGAGGCAGGGTCGTGCGCAGTGGTGGGTTTAGAGGCTCTACCTATCCGCCAAGTACTCAGCAGACCGCTCTGAGGTATGCAAAATCATAGGGAGTCTTACTGGTTGGCATATCTCGAAGGCGCGGTGTCAGGTGACTTTCGGCGGAGAGAGACTTTCAGTACAGGCGACCCTAGCGGAGCTCTGGACCTCCATCATCCACTCCCGTCGAGGCCGATGGGATCAGGTGCAGGGCGAGTCCAGGGCCCATCAAGAGCTCCGAGGTCATTTCATGCGCACTTGGGGCGTTAAGGACCTGTTCTTCGTGATGCAGGCAGGCAGCCCCAGATGGCGATACACCCCCCCTCCATGGCTTCTAGCCCCTATCCCCCCAGACCGCCTTGAGAGGCTTGTATATATGATGTATCTGTGACTTTCACAAGCTCCAGCTTGGTTTGTTGAGCATGAGCACTTCTTTGTATTCAACTTTTTTCTGAAGTAATATAATTAGCCATACTTTATTTGCAAAAAAAAAAGACCAAGACGTTACAATTTTATTGGATAATAGTTCTATTCATAATTCTATTCATATTTTATTTCATCTCACTTGATGCAGAGACTGTGTCTCCACACGGTACCCCCTAATCGAGTTTATCGTGTTTGATGTGTGGAGGGTCCTATAGTGGATCGTTGGGATCGGATGGTGTTAGACTTGGATCTTTCAATCCGGGAGTACCATTAATTAGATCATGGATTTCTAACTTATGAGCCTTGACCATGTCCATGCCATTTTTGGCATGCCATGGTTTTTTGAAAAATATTCATTGTATATTAATTATAACAAGCATATACTTTCTTTTGAGTTTGATGGTCGTTTCCACGTGCTCAAGGGTTGTTTAGCCTTCAAGATCATAAAAAATTATTGTATATATGATTTCAACAATGGAGTTTACTCAATGTTTTTTTGATCCAACTCTTACTATTTATATTTGTTTCATTCAAAAAGTTCAATCGTCTGATAGTCAATGTGATTTGATTTTTATTAAATAATAATCTTAATACAAGTTAAAATGTAAGTGAGCATTTGGATACGATATTACATGTGTATGTTGATGTTTTTCGCTTGAGTTACATGATTGACTTTCCTTGTCTCGTAGAACCTTAGACCATGGTATTGAAACTTTGCGTGGTGGCCATCTTGTCTCTGGGAAATCTTATGGGTTTAGCTCGAAAAAGGAGGATGAGATAGCTACGCAACTTTAGGACTATTTGGCTAAGGATTATATTGAGTTGAGTAGATAGAAAGAGGGCACGATGCGATTCTATGTGGACTACAAGGGTCTCAACAAGATGACCATCAGGAATAAATAGCGGTTGCTAAGAATGGATGATCTTATAGATCAACTTTGTGATGCGCGCTAATTCATCAAAATTGATTTAAGGTTCGGATACCATTAGATATGGATAGCTTCGGAGGATGTTTTGAAAATTGCATTTCTAATGCTGTACGGATGCTATCAGTTTTTCGTCGTACCTTTTGGATTGACCAATGCTTATAGAACTTTTAAACATATGATGAATAATCTATTTTGTCCATATCTAGGAAAGTGGATAGTTGCTTTTCTTGATGACATGCTTATTTATAGTAAGTTGTTGGAGGAGCATGCTAAATACTTGCATATTGCCTTATGTCGCTTAAGACAAAAACAATTATTTGCTAGACTATCCATGTGTGAATTTTTTCATTCCAAGCTATTATATCTTGGTCATGTCATCTTGATTGATGACATTTGAATCGATCTGGAAAAGTTATAAGTAGTTCCTAGGCATATTAGTCTGCTCGTTGTTTTGGACTAGTGGGATCAATCAATGTTTTCAAAAAAACATTGAAACGGCTTGTTATGAATGCACCGATGTTATAGATTATCGATCCGAATAAACTTTTTGAGGTTTATACAGATGCGAGTGATTATGCTTTAGGTACTATACTTTGTTAGGATGATCAAGCTATCGTTTGAGAGCTGCAAGCTCTCTGATATCCAAACACGTTATATTAACCAAAAGAAAGAATTGTTGGTGGTTATCCATGCGCTTAAAGTATGGCGGCATTATTTGTACGACACTCGGTTTATTATTTTGACAGACTACCACTCATTGAAATACCGATATGATCAACTTGATCTCTGTGGCCGTAAGGCGAGATGGACGAAACTTTTACAAGAGTTTTACTTCGAAATTCGCTATAAGAAGGGCGCAACTAGTATGGTTACTAATACGCTCAATCGAATTCGTGAAGTCAATATCTTCTTATTCTCCAAAATTTCCATTGATTTCTTTTTTTTTTCTTCTCAAAGGACGTTGCTAAAATGATCTTCACTTTGGTATGATTTGGAACTAGTTTAAGACGAAATAAGGCAAAGTATGTGTACTCGATGATTAGAATATTCACAAGAAATTTTTTTAGGAGTGTCATGATGCACCTAGCGTTGGACACCTTGGCATACATCGAGCTTTGACCTTGGTTACTCGTTACTTTTATTGGCTGCATATCAAGAAACCCCTTATTGTCAATATAGTCATAAAATTTTTATTAGATTAAATAATCATTTTTTAATTCCTTGTTTTACACCTACATCTTTTGAGGTGACCCCCCAAGCTTATCTCATTGTCGAGTGTACCATTTGTGCTATTTATTGCTTGAAGAAATGGAAAGAAAAATCATCAGCTTAACAAAGGTATAATTAACTATATTTACTTTCATGTTTTCTTTGTTATGTGGTGGGGGTCATTATCTCCAAACCCTAGCCTTGAGGAAGAGAGAGAGAGAGAATGATGGCTAAGGTAGAGGCCTTCTTTGGGTATCCTCCCACCCTACTCAAGCTATATGAGTATATGATCACCCTCATCCTTCTTGACTACAAACCACTACATAATTCCTACTAACTCTAGTAGTATTAGCTTTGCCTTTCTAAGGTACAAGTGCTCCACAATCCACATAACTTGAGTTGTCCCATGAGAGCAGTAATAGTAGCAACGATGGGTGTACGTTCCATGATCAAGGTTCTTTTGGTGGTGGTCGAAACACCTCTCCATAGTAGCATAGAGGGAGATCTCACAACATGAAGAGAGACTAATAGAAGTCTATGAGTATGAAGAGAGAGAGGCAAAATTATAGTTGTAAGTGTAATTTTTAACTAAATGCATTAGTTGAGATCCTCCCCTATGAGAAGAGGAGGTCATGAGATACTTGCAATCCATAGTGAACATAAACTATAGAGATTTATTTTTATGGTTCGAATAGTAGGAGCCAATTGCAATTGAATAGAAAATGGAGTAGCATTTTTATGGATTTTGTAGTAGGATCGCCTCGTACGAATCGAGGTCACGATGCAGTTTGGGTTGTGGTAGACCGATTGATGAAAATGGCTGGATTTATTCCTTCAAAGACAACCATGAGAGGCATGAGTTGACTGGTCTCATTGTCGAACAATTTTATAGACTTAGTGGTTTGCTTGATGAAATAGTTAGTGATCGGAATTCTAAGTTCATTGGTCATTTTTAGCAAACGGTCTTTCAAAATTTGGAAACTCCATTGTCCATATTGTCCTCTGAACATTAAGAAATTGATGGACAGACCAAACATACGAATCAAACCATGGAAGATATGCTTCATGCATATGTGTTGCATAGACTATCTAATTGGGAACGTTATTTTCCTTAGATTGAGTTTGCTTGTAACAATGCTAAGCATTCGGCTAGTGATTATAGCCTTTGATGGTTATCTAAGGTAATGAACGGAAACCATTGATTGCGAGAGAGCTTTTGGGGGGGGGGGGGCAGTCTGTAGTTGACTTTTTGCACGATATGCAAGTGATGTTGATGATTGCAAAGAAAAATATTAAAACAGCCCAGGATCATGCTATATTTTATGCTAACTAACATGATACTCTCAGAGAGCTTTAGGAAGGCATGTGGGTTTACCTTAAAGTCCCAAAGAACCGGGGTTTAATGACTACTGGCAAGTGCTATAAATTATATTCGAGGTATTGCGGTCCTTTCCAAATTACCAAGAAGACAAGTAGCATATCCAATGAGGTAGATTTACCATTAGAAATCTGAGTTGGTTCTATGTTTCACGTGAGTTGTTTGAAAGAACGATTCGGACAAGATGAGCAGATTGTTACAATTGAGGAAGTTCCGTGGCTTGAGGATATTGTTGTTACATTCCACTCGAACCGAATTGGTTCTTAACGTTAGGACTAAACGATCATGTTGAATCGTTTATTACGAGTATTTGGTCAAGTGGGAAAACCTCACGAGGCGGAGGCTACTTGGAAATTTTTACATTAATTGAAAAGTTGTTTTCCTCACTTCATTCATGAGGCTATTACTAAGGATAACAATCGTTCATAAGGGGAGAAGTGTTGTATCTTTGGACATCTAGGCGGGCACTAGTAGCAGTGGTCACAGTGGTCATGAAGTGACTTAGTGCGAATGTACTAATGCCATCTTGGGGTTAGGGCAATCGAGTCTTGTGTATAGGACTTAAGGCCCTATTGTGCACATTCATTGTGTGATTACCACTCTTGGACTCTTGGCCCATGGGCCGATGCATTCATACATCAGAATTGTGTGGGTTGGTGGTATGGGACACTAAACCTTGGGATGTGGTCATGGTGCGGAGTTCTACCAGCTCCTAGGCTCGGGGGTGAGCTTGTTTACCTCTATGGTTGGGAGGTGAGTTTGATGTTTAGTCCCTTTTATGTTGAGTTTGGCTTTTGTTGTGTCTCATGCGTAGGTTGGATCGTGGGGAGTTGCTTTAGTGAGTTTTCTTTATCCTCACAATAATGGCTTCGATTGAACGATAGTGTGGGTCCCTTCCCTATCTATTATGACTCGATGGCGTGGGGTAGTTATCTGGTAAACTAGTAATGCCCCCAGCTACGCTCTGATGATAGGGTGTGGTGTAGAGGTCTTACTCCTGATCATACGTGATATCATCATTATTAGTGGTCTCTCTTTGTGATCCTAGCTATTACAGTGTTCTCTCTCTGGGCATGTGTGATTTGCGAGCGGGGTAAGTCGTCTATGGTATAAGCTGCAACCCTAGATTTCAGCTTTGTACAAAGGGTAGGACTGACTAAGTGCACGAGGAACTAACTCTCAAGGCCCCCAAGTGCTGCATAACTTCTTGCTAGTCAGGCTTCAGCTGCCCCCCCCAGTGAAAATGTCAAGTTAGAGAAGGTGACTCCCGAGTATACATATTCCCTTACATGCTCCACTGCATCACCTCCGAATGTGAATTGATACATAGATCGGGTCACCCATGCTGTGGAGGTATTGAAAACCATCACTTTGGTTTTTCCAAGACCACCGTGAGGCCTTTATCCTTGCAAAAAGAGTGTAATGCATCCAAGTGTTGGTGCAAGCCCTCTAGTGAATCTGAGATAAGTACAATATCATATGCATAAAGTAATATTGGTGTCAACACTCTAGCTAAGTTACCTCCAGTCCCTCCTCCCCTATCAATATATTTAGACACCTCATATACATATAATTCAAGTAATGTGGGTGAGAGTGGACATCCTTGTTTTACTCCTATGGTGATGTCAATTCTTTCAGACATCCCTCTAGATGTGCGAACATGGCTTGTCAGTTTCTCATATAGTGCATAGATGCTCCATTGCATACCTTCTAGCACACAAATTTCTTGTAGTCTCTACATGAAACGTGCTCGAGGTATTGTGTCAAATGCCTTACGAAAGTCTACAAAGCAACAATTGATCTTCTTCCCTCAAGTCCGTCCTTCCTTAATAATTGCTTTGAGTGTGAGGATGTGATCCAACGTGGTGTATCCACGTGTGAAACTAGCCTGTCTTTGTGCTCTTCTGTCCTCCCTCTTTGCTCATGCAGTAAGCTCATGTTCCAATATGGAGCCATATATCTTGGCCAGTGTGTGGCCCACCAACCATGATGGTCCTATAGTTACTAGGGATCAAAGGATCACCGATTTTAAATAATGGAACTATGGCATGGTGACCAACTCTCAGGGAATCCCTGATAAACAGCCCTATTGGACATTTTAGGTAGTATGGATGCTAGTATATCACATGCATGTGATAAGTGTTTTGCTACTAAACCATTCTTATCTTGTGCCTTTCCATTCCGCAGTCTATAGATTGCTTCTTTGATCATCTTGTTGGTGAAAAATTCCCATTGTTTTGGCCTGCAGGCCTGCAGAGGCTGTATGGGTGTCTGTCCTTGTACATCATTCAGCTGGCTTCCATAATGCAGCCAAGCATCAGACGATGTAATATGTGTAGGGGATTTCCTTTCATGAAACATTCTCCATGCCCTTTTGTTGTGCTGTCCCAAGAATAGCTGATATATTTCTGTCTCAAGCTTTGCCAAGTACATTTCTTCTTCCACACAAGGCATCTCAAAAGTGTTCTTGCTTGATGGTGTGTCTAAATGCCTAAAGCAATCTCCTTCTGTAGCTGTGTGCGAGTCTCTACATTCATCATCATACCAGCCATTTTGGGGGGCTGCAGAGCGTGGAGGTTTGCTTGATGATACAATGTATGGGAATGCATACATAGCTGAAGTATGCAAAGCTTCCATCAAGTCTCTTGTGCTTTCTTCTAATGATTTGTCACAATCTAGCATTCGTATCCTGTCACGCATAGAGCCACTATATATATGTGAGGTCACCTCTGCAAAGTGGTATTTGGGGTGCTTTTGGTTGGGGGGGGGGGGGGGGAAGAGTACGATAATGTATCTCTCATACATCCATAGTAGACTAAGAAGGTTAAGATGGCATGGCCACCTGCTATTCCAATGGGGTGCCTTATGTTTGGTATGAATGTTGGTGAGTCCATCAAGTAATCCATTGTACTTGCTCCTTGCTTGTGGTTCCAACATGTCAAAGCGTTTGATCGTGGCCAGCATGAGAGGCCATTGAAAATGGCTAATCCATGTGCACTGCCCAAAGCTAGTAAGCGTTTTCCATAGGTGTTCATTTCTATATCTGGGAACATCCTCCTTAAACATGACATCATCTTGTATATAAAAGTCACTTTGTCTAGCCCCAGTTCAGGCATTCAAGTAATATCATGTCTCCCAAGGTGGCATATTTCTTGATATCTTCATTCAATACATTAAATGGTGACCCATCTTGTGGAGCATATCTTGAATTTGTAGGGGGAAATAGCACATAGCAATGAAAATATAATGGGGTCTTTCTGTGTGTATCCTAACCCACATGTGTTGTGCATCTTTGTTTGTTTGTGTCACTTGCACTACATCTTTGAGGTCTTCATGAAAGAGTATGGCCATGCCTCTAGAACCCCTAGTGCTACTAGGCTTTCTAGCATGTGGACGGAATGCACTCTCCCATCTGTACCCATGGAATCTAGCAATTGACCCCCTTTACATTGATGTGTTTCTTTATACTTGGCTATATCCATATTTTGAAAACTATCCTCAAAGTATCCAACATCTAGGCGTAATGCTCCATTATAGTTTGATATTGACATCCTGAGCATCTCATAGGTTGTGCACTGTCATTGTGACCAGCATTCTGCAATAATCAGCTTGCCGTCCCTATACATTGCAGATTTGCCTTTTGTGCCTCTAAAATCCTAGGCATGCTTGGCCTTCTATGTTCTAGTTGGGCAGGTTCTAAACCCTCATTGAGGTATATCTTTTCCCCTTTTAGAGCCCCACGTTTTGTGAGGAAAGCTCTCTTCTTATCCAAACTCTCAAATTTCAGCATGGGTATATGCCCTTTCTTATTTGTTGGGTCTCCCACACACCATGCATTTAAGATGGGTGTTTTCTTTACTCCCATTTTGTCACCTAGAGCAGTTGCATCTTCTTTTGGGGATCCTTTCTCAGCCCATCCCACCACACGGATTTGGAGTGCCTGGCTCTTTGATCTTGCTTTTTCTATGGTTGCATTCATCAATTCTATTTTGTTTGCATGTGCCCCTTTGTTCTTTTTTGCTACCTCAATCCATTCAGCATTTTCCTTAATGACATGTTCCACTATTTCCATTTTCTTCCTTTCTCCTTCAACTACATCTGCCCAATGTGTGCATGTCTTTCTTGAGGCATTCCATCTCTTTTTCTAGTTTTGTTGCATCTTGTGATGGCCTATGTACATCAAGTTTCTCTTTATATGCTGCTAGGTCTTTCTTATATGCATGTAACTCTGATTTAAGTTGAGCGATTTCTTCATCTTTGATGATTATGTAAGTATTAGTATATTTCTTCCAGCTTTCCATTTCCGTTCTCTAAGTTGTATTCAGTTTTATAAGGTTGTCTGTCATTTCAGGCTGTAATTCTGCCTTTATTTCATTGTATTTACCCTGTTCCCACTCACTAATGCATGTTTGCATATGTGTTTTCATTTCTTGCTGTATTTTGTCATACATTGATGTATACATATCTTTAATTTCAGCCTGTATGAAGGATTTCATGTCTTCCATGCTTCCCATGTCAGTTATTTCAATAATTTTGCAATTTTTGAGCATCTTTTAATGCTTGTTGGTGTGTGTGCACCATGTATGCATCTTTGGTATCTTGGGGGGTTTTGGAAGGGTTCTTCATTCAGGGGAACACCCTGTTCTCTTGGGGATTTTGGTCCACCCATGTTTCCTACAACAGATTTTGTCTGAATGTGTGCACTTTTGCATTTACTATACCAGTTTATTTTGCTCTGTGAGTGTCTTGTCAGATGCAAGCTGTCACTGCAAACTCTACAAGCATTTGGTCACTTAGGGAGATTGTTTCGTCACTGTCTCTGCATTCATCACTGTATCAACAACAATTGACAAACAATCAATGTTGTCTCAGAGCATTTCATCACTGTCTCTGCATTTGCATCACCACCTAGAGAGAGAGAGACAACAGGGTTGCATTCTCAGTCACAGCGCATTCTCCATGACAGTGTCAGTTAAGAATTCTCTTGAGCACTGTTGCTGGGCACGGTAGTCTCAGTCATGCATTCTCCACAACTGTCTCAGTCATGGCAGGTCAGAGCAGACATGCGAAGAGGATGGGCATTCCCAGGATGCGCATTCCACAGGCCTGTTCAATGCATTAGCTTTGTTGATCTCTGCATTCAAACAGGTAGACACTCAAACCATTGACTTGTCTCTGCAATTCAATCACTCAGATATAAGGCATCCCTGAACCTCCGGTTCACACAAGGCCCTGCGCAATGCTGTCACTCTAGCCCGGAGACCCCCCTCTGTTTCTCAGGCATCCCGAAGAAGAAGAAGAAGAAGAAGAAGAAGAAGAAGAAGAAGAGGGTCGAAGTGCAGACATGCTGAATCTCCAGCTTCAACATCACCGGATGCCAGAACCATCTTCAATCTTTCTACTTCCCATTGAGGGTGGAGGCTTTGAAAGAAGGCGGTTGATTTCAGGACCCCTTGTGAGCTTCCTTTGGTCAATGGCAGAACCCGATATCACAGGAAGTGATGAAAATTGCAGCAATGCATCACAACGATCATCAAAACCCCAATAAGAGCCGAAGCAGGTGATGGTAAGAACTGTGCAAGACTTTTAGCACAAGGATTGCCTTTCCAAGGGCAGGTTCATTGTGTACAGTAGAAAAGCGGTACAGGATTCGATATGAGGTTGAATGCAACCACGACAGTCAGTAGTAGCAGAGTGTAGTTAACACAGAAATAGCTTCCTTTCTTTCTGTTTCCTGGTGCCGGTTCGTGAAGGAGGGCAAACAACTTCTTGCCGTTCCTTCTCTTCTCAAGACTCGCCATGGCCTTTGCGGATGTGGAGTTCCATTGCTTCGTCGGTGGTTTGGCTAGGGCTGCCTATTTATAGCAAACCCTAAGCCCTAGACCTCTAGTTTTATCACAAAGGCATTTAGCCTGCTGTCATTGTTTGCCATTGGCCTTATTTGCTTCATTACAGATTGTATGTATGTCATGCATGATGATGCCTTTTTGCCACAAATTTTGGACATGCAAGTCTTGGAAGAATGTGCCTTATCATATCATTTTCCGTTATTTTTAGTGGTTACATGCAATAGTTCCTCGATTGCTTTTTGTTAGATATCTCTTTGGGAGGTAGTAGCTCCTTAGAGTGATTGATTAGTAATGGGCAAAGGGTTTCTTGGCAATATGCCATTCGCCATGCCTCTCTTTCTAGACAACGTCGGTAGATGGTAGAGGAATTATTGGCTTTGGTTCACTTCTTGCTGCTTGAGGCGTCGGATGATACTTTTTTGGTTCAAGTAGGTGCAAGATTGGTTGATCTTATTTAGTAGTTTCAATTGAGTTCTTACCAATAGGCTGAACTGAAATCTTTGATTGAAAACTTGCAAGATGCTTCTTGTCAGACTGATAAATTCTTTTGAGGTTTGCACCCTTCCCTTGCCGGGGAGAATATGGTTAGACTCCAGCATCCAAACGGCTCGGCCGCATGGTTATGGATCCACTGATGCAAATGTGCTGAAGTTATTTTTCGGACCTTCTTGGCTCACCTCAAACCCCTTGGGCAGAGATCTTTAATGCTTGTACAACTTTTTATCGTTTGATTAGGGACCAAGTGTCACTAAATACTCATGTTGCCTTGGAAAGCGACATCTGTGTGGATAATGTGTTGGGTGTATTATTGCATTTACCCATAGATAAAAGTCTTGGTTGGTATGGCCTCACTAATGAGTTTTTTGCCACTTATACCACTTGTTTGGTGAAACCCTCGACTATCATGTGCGAATAGGTTTGGGAAACGGGAGTTACGCTAGCATCATGGAAGGAAGGAGTTGTTAAATTGATGCTAAAAGTACCTTCTCCTTCAATCTTGAAACATTGGAGGCACATCTCCCTAATGGGGTCAATGTATAAAATGTTTCAAAAGTTTTGGCAAATGGCCTCAACAAGAGTGTCCTTGACATTGTGCACCGCAATCAGCATGGGCTTATCAAGGGAAGAAACATCTTGCATAATGTATTGAATGTGCAGATGGGGCCGACTATGCCAAGCATTCTAACCAAGAGGTGGCATAAGTGTAGTTGGAACTTGAAAAGACATTTGATTATTTGGATTGGTTTGCAAAGCTTATGCATATCATGGGTTTTGGACAGCATATGTCTCAGTTGATATACACAATGAATGCTGGTGCATCTTCCTAGGTCATGTTAAATGGTGGTGTCACTAATCACCTTCCCCTTACACACTTAGTGAGACAAGGGTGCCCTTTGAGCCCTTTGTTCTTTGCTATGGCAACTTATCCAGTATGGTGTCCATTGGGCAGTCATTCGGTTTGTCCCTTTGAGCATTTTGCTGCTTAGTTGTTACCGGATGACACATTCATGATCCTCAATGCAGAAAGGGATAAAAGCCATTGGATGTTTGGAATCTCTTTGGCCAAGCCTTTGGCCTCTATATCAATACTGTGAATTCCTTTGTTATCAGGTGCATTGAAATTGAGTTTTAGTCATTGGAATGGCAGGTGGTGATGATACCCTGTGGCAATGTTTTTAGGCACCTAGGGTATCCCTTGGGGGTGATGTCCAGACAAAACTTTTGTTGGAATGGATTTTGTGAAAGTTGGAGGTTGAATTTGTTTATTGGGAATCCTAGGCTTGGCCCTTCCATGTATGTCTCAAAGTTGCACATGCTCACTTAATTTTGGCCATTTCTCCTTTGGAATATTGCTTCCTTGAATGCTCTTATGAAATGTGTCTATTTCATGTTGTAGAAGGAGGACTCTTTACATGTAGGAATTTCTTGGATCTCTCGGAGCGATGTCTGTACCTCAAAAATCATGGGGGGTGGGTCTATTCTAGTTGTGAAAACTCTCAAGTTGGCTCTTCACTAGTCACTCTTCAGAGCTATATGCGCTGATCATCACCCTTTGGTCTTTATTACTCACTTCTTCTTGGAAGACTGCAGACTTGTAGATGGTAATACCAGCTTACATGCCTTGTGGTGGCATCTTCTTAACTCTTGGTGAATCATTTGGTTTGTTCTTTAGAAGATGCGTTGGCATTGGGTGTGGCTGCTAATTCTTTTCGGTTGGAGCTGCTAGCTGTGTCATGGCTATTCTCTTGGGATTGGAATGAGGAGGATCGTCGCAAGTTTAGTCGTATGGTGAAACCCAAAACCAAGGCCCTTCTACACTGGCAGTTGGATCTTATTTAGCATGCTGATTTTCTCCCTATGGAGTATTTCCGTCCTTCACATACGAAAATCTCTTCTATTTCTTTGCTGTGATTTTGTATCTCTTTTATGATCTGACTTTGGTACTCATTCTATGGTTGTTCCTGGATTATGGGAAATATGTCCTCTATGCCATCATTGTCTTTAGATTGTTCCTGCCTATTCCATTTTTTAGATGGACAGCCTTGTGGCACATATAGCGTACTCGCAATGCCTTTATTTTTGATTCGGCATAGGGCATCCATGGGCATGTGGCCTGTGTGCGTGGATTGGCGTTATGGCAAATTACTTCTATGATGTCAGCTGACCTGGTCCTTTCGGACATTGTTGTTCCCTGGCTGGCGATTGTTCGCTCTACTCCAGTTGTTCTTTCTGTCTGATTTATTAGAATTGGTTATGTAATAGGTTGTTCTGAGAGCCTGCTCGCATCTTGTAAATTTCTACAGAGATAGTGTGAGAGAGATTGAGTATGTTGACCTGATGGTTTGATGTAATAGAATGTAAGAGATACAGAGAGAATGTTGACCTGATGGTCTCATGTAAATGTTTACTACTACTTAATTTAATTATCTTCACACGAGAGAGAGAGAGAGAGAGAGAGAGAGAGAGAGAGAGAGAGAGAGAGAGAGAGAGAGAGAGAGAGAGAGAGAGGGAGGGAGGGAGGGAGGGAGGGAGGGAGAGTCCAAAGGGTCCACCTGCTAAGCTGGCTTTTGATACCAGAGGCAACGTCATTACCCCGTGGGACCGTCGTTATCCCCGTTCCAACCCCAAGCCAGCAGATATGCCGTCTACTTCCAAATCTGGTCCTCAGAACTCTTTTGCGGTGTTGGCAGATTTCTTGGACGAGGGAGTCCTGGACATTCTTGCCGACAAAGTCAAATCGAGGCAAGCTGTGCCTTGTACTTGATTTTGTTTTGAATACACATGAAAATAGCCACGTGGAATGTGCGAGAAATTTGTTCTCGACACAAGCAACATGCCATGTGGACTGCATTGTATGAGAATCAGTGGGATGTCCTGTGCGCTGTTGAGCACAAGAGTCACGATGAAGCCGGAAAAGTTGTGGATTGCCATGGCTTTCGTTTGTTCTATGCAGGAACACAGGCCATGCATTATTCGGGTGTGCTCATGATTGTACATGACAAATATCAGCTTGTTCTTATTAAAAATGATGTTCATGGCCACTTTTTGGTGATCGAAATTTTATTCGAAGGGGAAATCTTATGGTTACTTGGCCTCTATGCTTCGAATGATTCGTTATCTCGCCGGGAGCTTTGACAGACTTTGCAGACCTCCTTGTCACTTAGCAGACGGGGCTTCTTCATGGGGGATTTCAATATGTGTGTTGATTCTTCCCAGTCCACATCGGAGCATTCGGTAATGGATGCGCCGGAAAGTCGTATGTGGCATGATTTGGCTCTTGCTGTTCTTAAGCAAGATCTCTGGTCCTGGCTACACCCGTCTTCTACAGGGTTTACTTTCCATTCTGCCCAGTATGCAACAACATGGTCGCGGTTGGACCGTATATATATAATGCAGAATGATGATTTTCTTCCTAAGATGCTTGAAATAAAAGTGTTGCAGCAATATGCCTTGTCGGACCATTTTCCTCTGCAGCTCGAGTTGCTTGCACAACCCATTGCACCTTTCAAGCAATTTCTGGAGAGACTCCCTTTGCGTTTCAACTCGTCTTACTTGAAGCATGCAATCTTTCAGGGCTATATGCAGCAATTGATTGACAGATTCTTCTTGGACTTTTCCTCTCAGGGCACTGCGTCATTTGAAAGATTGCTCTCTAATGTGCAGCGGGTTGCTCGGCAGTATGGGATCTATCATGCCTCTCTTTGTCGGCGGCGTCGACAGGCAGCGGAGGACCTGCTGGTTTTGGTTCGTTCTCTGCTGGTGGACACTCCGGATGATGCATTTCTGCTCGCACTGGCTATGCGGGTGGCTGATCTTATTAAAGAATTCCAGTTGAAATCATATCAGCAGGCCAAATTGCAACATCTGACAGAGACTTTGCAAGATAGTGCATGTCAGACCCATAAGTTCTTTCGAGCTCTCCACGCCTCTCCTGCTCGAGAGAATATGACCAGACTCGAGGATGCAGAAGGCCACCTTATCCTGGATCCACAGACTATTGTGCATATGTGCAGGAATTATTTCCGCGACCTTCTCGGTTCCACTTCTCCACCTTCAGCCCAAATTACTCAGGCCCGTTCGGTTTTTTATGACCTGGTCCGCAATCAGCTTCCGCAGGACATGCAAGCTACTATAGAGTCAGATATTTGTGAGGCAGAGGTTATGGACGTCTTGTTACACTTGCCCAAGGATAAAAGTTCGGGTTGGGATGGTCTCACCAATGAGTTCTTTGAAGCTTTTGCTACCCAACTGGCGAAACCATTGCAGGCTTTGTTTCAGCAGGTGTGGGAAACGGGGATCATGCCTTCCTCATGGAAAGAAGGACTTATTAAACTGCTTCCAAAAGTTCCTTCGCCATCTAAGTTGACACAGTGGCGTCCAATTTCTTTGATGGGTTCAATGTACAAAATCTTTTCCAAAGTAATGGCGAATCGGCTCCATAAGCATCTCCCTGCCCTTGTGCACCCTCTCCAGTATGGTTTCATTAAGGGCCGAAATATTCTGCACAATGTATTGAATGCTCAACTGGCAATTGATTATGCAAGGCATTCTAATCAGGAGGTAGTACTGATTCAACTGGACTTGGAAAAGGCTTTTGACTATCTGGACTGGTCTTTCGTTGCTGAACTTATGTCTGCTATGGGCTTTGGTGCTCGGATGTCTCGTCTAATCTACACCATTAGCGCTGTGGCGTCTTCGCGAGTCATGCTGAACGGAGGTGTTACTGAGCCATTTGTCCTTGCCCGTTCTGTCAGACAGGGGTGCCCTTTGAGCCCTCTATTCTTTGCCCTTGCGACACATCCAGTTCTTTCCATGTTATCTCATATGGCAGCCTCTTCTCAGTTGGCCGGACTGTGGCTTCCTACAGGACAGCACTTCATTAGCCAATCCCTGGCGGATGATACCTTTATGATTTTGCGTGCGGACAAGGATAACCTTCGAAAAGCATTGGATGTTTGGGGTCTCTTTGGTCAGGCGTCCGGCCTTCGTATCAATGCGCTCAAATCAGCCATTCTAAGATGCATGGAGTCGAATTTGCAGTCCTTGGACTGGCAGGGTCTGGTTGTTCCTCGTGGCTCCATTGTCAGGCATCTTGGGTACCCTTTGGGGGTTGATGTTCCCCCAAAGCAGCTTCTGCAGTGGATTTCTCAGAAAATGGTGGCTAAGTTTATGTATTGGAAGTCTCAGGCCTGGCCCTTCCATGTTCACCTCAAAGTAGCCCAGACAATTATGTTGCCAACGCTCACATATTTCTTGCCATTGTTGCCCTGGACTACTACGACTCTGAATGCTCTTACTCAGTCTATTCGCTTCATGCTATGGAAGAAGGACTCATTGCATGCAGGTATTTCCTGGATCTCGTTGTCGCATGCGTGCACCCCCAAACACATGGGTGGCGGAGCTATTTTAGATGCCCAAACTCACATGCAGGCACTCCGTTGGTCTCTTTTCCGCGCCATGTGCTCGGATCATCATCCGTGGATCGATATAGCCCGTTATTTCCTTGAGGGCCATGGGCTTCTGCATGGCAATACCCAAATCCGGAGTTCTTGGTGGCATGTTCTTAATGCTGATTCGCGGTTCTCCAGTTCTTCTTCATCGCTGCTTACTCATTTGGTATGTTCCTGGAAATACGTCCTCCAGAAGGCTCAGTGGCATCCAACGGAGGATCGCTTAGCTACTAACTCCTTTCAATTGGAATTACTGGTAGTCTCGCGTTTACTTTCGTGGGAAGGTAAACAAGAGCTTAGACCACAATTCAACCGGATGGCACGTTTGGGCTTGTCTTCGGTTGCGGATGCCACCCTTGCCAGTCGCAATGTGCGTATATCGTTTCGTACAGCTAGGAGGCTTTTCAGGATTCCTCGTGGATATAGGCCTTTATGGGAACAACTTTTGAGGGTGCTCCAGAGCCGACAACCCTTTCTTGCCCTTGCTTCGGATCATCCCTGGCAGGGTTGGGACCTACAAGGCCGGCTGAATTTAAGCAAAGCTTCTGCTAACCAAGTCTATCATCTTCTGATTAAAGATCATCAATGGCTAGTTACTAAAGCAAATGCTTTATGGGGATTGCGTAAATCCCGGTCATGGTGGAGGGCAACTGTGATGGAGGGCTGGTTGAGTAAGACACCCTTTAAATATAAAGTCTTTCTTTGGAGAGTGATGATTGGTGGTCTTCCGCTTGCTTCAGCTCTTTCCAAGCGACGAATCTCCAATGGCACCTGTTTCTTTTGCACCACTACTGTGGAATCCGCCCGCCACCGATTCATTTCTTGCCCCATCGCTAAGAAAGTCTGGTTATTTTTGTCGGCTGTTTGGCAAGGGGTGGTTGGTTTCACCCTGCGCCCCTTTGATTGGGTTTTTGGCCAGCCCAAATACCCCACTCCGGCACAGCCACATATGAAGCTCATGTATCACTTTCTTCGATATTGGGGCTGTTGGCATAATTGGACCATTCGGAATGCTTTTCTTTTTGACTCCGCCTATAATGTTCAGCGGCATATTGCGAGGCTTAAGGGCCTCTTGTATTGGCAGTTAGCTCTTCTCCACCATTCTGATTTGCTCTCTAGGGAGGACTTACGTCCCTGGCATATGGCAATTTCCTCCGCGTCTTTGCCATGACATTGTAACTTGTAGTACTTAGAACCTCTTCACATGATGGCTTAGATTGTCGTCATGTATCTTGTAATCAAGTAATCTTGTATTTTTTTCGTAATTAATACAATTACCTTTTACGAAAAAAGAAAGAAAGAAAGAGAGAGAGAGAGAGAGAGATTTTGCGTGCGGATAAGGATAATCTTCGCAAAGCATTAGATGTTTGGACTCTCTTTGGTCATGCTTCTGGTTTTCATATCAATGCTTTGAAATCAGCCATTCTCAGTTGCATAGAGTTAGATTTGCAGTCACTGGACTGGCAGGGCATGGTTGTTCCCTGTGGTTCCATTGTCAGGCATCTTGGATACCCTTTGGGTGTTGATGTTCGGCCGAAGCAACTACTAGACTGGATATCACAGAAACTGACAGCTAAGTTTCTGTATTGGAAGTCACAGGCCTGGCCTTTCCATGTTCGCCTCAAAGTGGCTCAGACAATTATGTTGCCAATTCTCACATATTTGTTGCCATTGTTGCCTTGGACTACTACTACATTGAATGCTCTTACTCACTGCATTCGTTTCATGTTATGGAAGGACTCCTTACATGCAGGTATTTCATGGATCTCTTGGTTGCATGCATGTACCCCCAAACGCATGGGTGGTGGGGCTATTTTGGATGCCGAAACTCATATGTTGGCACTCCGTTGGTCTCTTTTTCGTGCCATGTGCTTGGATCATCACCCGTGGGTCTTGATAGCCCGTTATTTTCTTGAGAATCGCGGCCTTGTGCTTGGTAATACTCAAATTCGGAGCTCTTGGTGGCATGTTCTTAATGCAGACTCTCGGTTTTCTAGTCCTTCATCATCCCTGCTTGCTCACTTGGTATGTTCCTAGAAATTGGTTCTCCAGAAGGCTCAATGGCATCCAGCGGAGGACCGCTTAGCTACTAACTCTTTTCAACAGGAACTGTTGGCAGCCTCGCAATTACTTTCTTGGGAAGGCAAACATGAGCTCAGACCAAAATTTAACCATATGGCACGTTTGGGCTTGACTTCAGTTGCAGATGCCACCCTTGCTACTCGCAATGTGTTGATATCGTTTCGTACAGCCAGAAGGCTTTTCAAGATCCCTCCTGGATACCGTGATTTATGGGGACAGCTTTTGATGATGCTCCAGAGCAGACAACCCTTTCTTGCCCTTGCTTCGGACGTCCCTGGCAGGACTGGGACCTTGCAGGTCGCCTAAATTTGGAAAAGGCCTCAGCTAACCAGGTGTATCATCTTCTGATTAAAGATCATCAATGGCTGGTTACTAAAGCTAATACTATATGGGGATTGCGTAAATCTCGGTCATGGTGGAAGGTAACTGTGATGGAGGTTGAATGGGCTGCAAGATTGGTAGTTGTTGGCAAGGTGCATCGTCATCATCCTACAAATCCTAAAGGCTACGATGTTACCATCATCCCGCTTCAGAGCTTTAGCTTCACCCCACTTTGTGACATAATCCGTATATACTAAGATGTATACACCTTTCAAATGCAAGGTCTTTCTTTGGAGGGTGATGATCGGTGGTCTTCCTCTTGCTTCAGTCCTTTCCAAGCGTCGAATCTCCAACGGCAATTGTTTCTTTTGGACCACCAGTGTGGAATCCGCCCGTCATCGATTTATTTCTTGCCCTCTTGCTAAGAAAATATGGTCACACTTGTCGGCGGTTTGGCGAGCAGTGGTTGGTTTCTCGCTAAGCCCTTTTGACTGGGTTTTTGCGCGGCCCAAATACCCCACACCGGCTCAGTCGCATATGAAGATCTTGTTACACTTTCTTCGATATTGGGGCTGTTGGCACAACTGGACCATTCGGAATGCTTTTCTTTTTGATTCAGCCTATAATGTTCAGGGACATATTGCTAGGCTAAAAGGCCTCTTGCATTGGCAGATAGATCTCATTCGGCACTCTGACTTACTTCCTCGGGAGGACTTACTTCCTTGGCATATGGCAATTTCCTCTGCGTCTTTGCCATGACTTTTTGTAACTCTTTTGCCGTTTAGTACTTTAGAGAGAGAGAGAGATTTACACACGATGGCTTAGAGCCATCGTGTATCTTGTAATCATGTAAACTTGTACCTTTTTTTTGTAATTAATACAATTACCTTTTACGAGAAAAAAAAAGAGAGAGAGATTGTAGTGGCTGGAAAGATTTATCCAGCTTTGGAAGTCTAAGGTCCTGTATCAGGGAAAAGTGTTCATGTGGAGGTTGCCCATTGGTGGTCTTTCAACGGGGAAGTGCTCCGTGCCCGAAAGATCTCTGCAGGGCGTTGTGTTTTCTGCACTACATGTGATGAGACATTGCTTCACCTCTTTGCCTCCTGCCTTGTTGCGCGACAGATCTGGAATTTCATTTCCCATGTGTGGTCCTCGGTGACTCAGCATCGCCTTTCAGTTCATTCGTGGATTATGGGAAATATGTCCTCTATGCCTTCCTTTGAGTTCAGATTGTTCATGCATATTCCATTTCCTTAGATGGATAGCTCTGTGGCATATATGGCGTACTCATAATGCCTTTATTTTTGATTCAACATCGGGCATGCATGGGCATGTAGTCTGGGTGCGTGGAGTAGTGTTATGGCAAATCTCCTCTATGATGTCAGCGGACCTGCTTCTTCCAGATATTAGTGCTCCCTGGCTGGCGATTGTTCGCTCTACCGGAGTTGTTCCTTCTGTGTGATCTATTAGTTCTGTTCATGTAATAGGTTGTTCTGGTTGTTGTATGTGCCACAGGCCTTATGGAAATATTAGTTACAGAGAGAAAGAGAGACAGAGTATGCTGACCTGATGGTCTGATGTAATAGAAAGTAGCAGATACAGAGAGATTGCTGACCTGATGGTCTGATGTAAAATTTCACTACTTAATTCAATTATCTTCACGGAAAAAGAAGAAGAGAGATTGTAGTCACTATGCCTGAGCTTAATGTGTCCATTGATCAAGCAACAGTAGAGGCCATGGGGATCGACTCTGGAGAAGAGGAGGAAATGTTACTGTGCACTGAATTTTAGCCAGTTGTTAAGTGCAGCAAGCATGCTACCGATGATCCTTTGGAGTTCAGCAAACCTGTTGAAGATGACCCCATGGTGGGTCCTGATAGCCTGAACTCTTCAGAGCCTCTGGTGCAATGGTATGCTGAGGTTGCTGTCCAGATCAGATGATTCTTAGGATCTGGATTGGGAGCATTTGTTGGAATTCACAAATACCTTGTTGAGTGAGTATGTAGAGTATAATCATAGTAACCTTCCAGGTTGTGATAAGGAGGATGTATTGGACACTCATATGGATGCAAAGAAAGTGCTGTCTTCTTTTTCTGCATTTTACGAGAGGTGCTATTTGCTTTTCCACGGTCCATGAGTGGTTGCACTCTGTTTTGTAGGACAACTATGTGGAAGAGAAATTTGTAGGTTCAAGGGGGTCAAATCAACCAAGAGTTGGAATGATTTTTTGGGGATTCTGCCTTTGTTTTTTGATCAACAATAGGTTCATGCCGTGTTTGTTAGAGATTTGGTCACCTCCAGGATGGGCAAGGCATGTACAGAGCAGATTAGGGCAGTTTGTACATGAGATTGTACAAGAGCATCCGTTTTGGGCAGTTGCTGTGTTTGGGCAGCTATCAGGGCAGGTGAGGCGGAGAGATCTGTCATGTGGCAGGCTGCATTTTTCGCAGCATTTTTTTTCATAATTTTATTGTTTTATTTCAGTCGATCTGTTTATGCAACTGTTGGCAAGTTGACCGGCCAACCTGATCACATTATTGTATTAATTTTGGCCTATTTAGGCTGGTCACCTCTGGTCACACAAACTTAAGTTTTTGTGCATGTTGAGAGAGATCTCTGGCTTCAGCATCCAACATTCATTCTCTGCAATCTTGAGCATTCTAGAGCGTCTCTCTCTCTCTCGCTCTCTCTCTCTCTCTCTCTCTCAATCAACCAAAAGAAAAAGAAAAACAAAAAAAAAGGAGTTCACTTCTTTCAATATGGTCACACGCTTCCATATTTGCTACACGTTGACATGGTATCAAAGCAACGTTGAAGAGCTGATCGATCGCAGGCAGATTTGAAGAGCAGGTCCCAACAGGATACTAGGGCTGTGTTTTCAGGTTGGAGGGTGAGTGAGAGGTTCGCGCATCGACTCAATGTTGAAGCAAGTGGGGATGCATGGGAAAGGAAGTGATTTTGTTGTGTTTGTGTAGGATTTGTTGTTCAGGAAGGAGGGAAGGTTGCATTTTCAACCTTCGCTGCAAATTTCAGAATTTAATGCCTCCAGTGGTTAAAGCAGGTATGGGACGAGTGGAGGAAGCCCTAGGAAGCTGCCTTTTTGAGTCAGAGGGGGTTGTCCATTTTCTTTTGTAGGTTATCTATGGCGACCATATGTTTTGATATCGACATGGAGTTTTGGGCTATCATGGAACGTAAGGTCATGGTGTTGCTATGTCTCCTATAGGATCAAAAGCTAGATCAGGAGAGCTACCACACTTGGCGGGTTATGATGCTTGCCATCTTGGAGTCTTTTGATTTGTACATCCATACATTACCTTCGGTAGAAAAAAGACAAACCAAGAAAACCCAGGGGGCATGATTATTCAGTGCCATGTGTTCAAGTCGTTTTAGGGGGAGGGGGTTTTACTGTGATGCACCACTTTGGTGTCCTCGTGATTGTTGATGAAAGATATAAAAATATAAAATGATGTGTTTTGCCGATTCCTAGTGATTGAAATTATTCTTGAAGGAGGTTATTGTGATGCACCACTTTGCTTGCTACTAGTAAAAAATATAAAAATGATTCGTTTTACCGATTCTTGATGATTGAAATTATGCTTGAAGGCATGCTTTTATGGGTGGTGGGAGTCTATGTGCCTAATGATGCACCGCATTGTTGGAGAACAGCTTAGAGCCAGTCTCTCCTTGGTTGACTAAGCTTGTTGATGGGTGATTTCAACACATGTAGATGTATCACAGTCTACTTCTCCACACTTTGTAGTGGATGCACTTGAAGACTTAAAGGCCATGACTTGGATCAGAGGTCCTAAAAAAGGATCTTTGGCGTTGGCTATGTCCATTAGACTCAGATATACCTTTCATTCCATGTAGCACAGTGAAACATGGAGCTGTTTAGATCAGATTTATGTGATGAATGATGATACTTTTTTGTTGGAGATTTTGGAAGTGAAGGTTTTGCAGTAATAAGTTCTATCCGATCACTTTCCCTTGCAGTTTGTCATGCTCAATTGGTCCATCACTTTCACCAACTACCTGCTTCTTTGAGCCTTTGATAGCTATGGCTACTCGTTTGGCTAAGCCTTTGGCAGCTATCTGCCAAGAGGTTTGGGAACCTGAAAATGCTTGCAGCTTGGAAAAATATTTAATATCGAAGGCGGCGGCTCCAGCTAGGACGATTTTAAGCACCAAGTGAAAGACGACTTTTAAAAGGCGCCCGAACGACACTTGTTGATTTTTGATAATTTTTCAAACTGCTGTGCGGGTTGTCAGAAGTTGCCAGTCAATGCGGGATGTCAAGCCGGACGAGTAGAAATTTACAGCACTCAAATCGGAGCCCGGACGGGGAAATGGCCAAGAAATTGGTCAAGATATGAAGAGGTGGACAAACTTTGGCAATTAAATTGATCCCAATGTGCCTTCCCCTTCGATGCTCAAGCATTGAATGACGATTTCGTTGATGGGCAGCATGTACAAGATCTTCTCCAAGGTTTTGGCTAATCGTCTTCATGAGCATCTCCCTGCTATTGTACATTTGAATCAGTATTGTTTCTTTAAGAGTAAGGATATCTTGCATAGCATTTTGAATGTACAGATGGGTGTTGACCATGGGCTCCTGAAGTCCATCTCAGTTGATATGTACTGTTAGTAGGGATGCCTCTTCTCAAGTCACGCTGAATGGTGGAGTCTGCGTGATCAGTCAAATAGTGTTACCCTTTGAGTCCCTTGTTTTTTGCCATAGATACCCATCTTGTTGTGACAGTGCTGTCATATTTGGCTGATAATGGGCAGTTGGTTGACCTATCCCTTTAGTTGGTTGACCTATCCCTAATGTTGAATCAGCATTTTGTTGGGAAAGCATTGGTTGATGACTCCTTTATGATATTGAGAGCTGAACAGAATAATCTTCATAACGCATTGGACATCTAGGACTTGTTTGGTCAAGCTTCGGCGATGCATATTAACACTTTCCAGTTCCTCTCTCATTAGTTGTACTGAATTTGATCTTTAGGCCTTGTGATGGTGGGGAGAGGTGATTTCCAAAGGAAATATTGCAAGACATCTGGTTTACCCTTTTGGTGTCAAGTTGTGCTTAAACAATTGCTGCGATGGATCTTTGACAAGTTGGAACTCGAATTCCTTAATTGGAAATCTCAAGTGTGGCCTTTCCTTGTGCGCTTGAAAGTGGTGTAAACCATGACACTACATGTACTTACTTGTTTTCTGACTCTCTTGCCTTGGACCAAGAGTAGCTTGCAAGAGATTACTAGGGCCATCAGCTTTATGCTGTGTAAAAAGGATTTCATGCATGCTGGTATTTCTTGGGTTTCTTGGAACCATGTTTTCACTCCTAAAAACATGGGTGGAGGTGTTATTCTGGATGTGGAGACTCGTATGGCTGCCCTTTGTTGGTCATTGTTTCAAGTCATGTGTTTTGGTTAGCAACCTTGGGTTCCTATTGCTCACTATTGTTTTGAGGATTGGGGTGTGGTACATGGGAAGACCAAAATTGAAGGCTCTTGGTGGCATGTGGTTAACATTGATTAGCCAGTTATTGTACCATCTTTTCTTTTATTGATTCATTAGGTGTGTTCATGGAAGGTAGTGCTTTAGAAGTGGTTTGGCATCTGACAAAGGATACTATTACATCCTTGGACATCTGGATGGATGCAAGTAGCCTTGTACATTCTTTTTTGTGGGTATGGCTTGTGTTATGTTTGTTGTGTAGTTTGGATCTTAGCGGGACGTTTCATGTACTGCATAGGAATAGGACCAAAGGAAGCTCCTTTGGGTTGCAGCAGCAAAGCACCATATGCGTCAAGAGTCCTTTTCTGCTCCATTGCATCCACTCCTATTTAATTTTACTCCAGGCTTTTCAATGGAGAGGGTAAGGATGTATATTAATGCTTAATGGTTTTGGATGGCATAGGTTAGTTGGTGGTATTCTTCTATGATAACAAATGGTGGCATTTGCTTGCTTCATGGGATGCTCTTTGTAAGCAGCGGAAGTGGTATCCTTCTTTGATGACAGTTGGGCTTATTTGCAAAAGGGGAAAGCACTGCAGCAATAGTTTTCACTCACTTGCAGCTTATGAAGTGAGAAATTTGTAATGTAATTGGTGTTTCATTCGATAATAAATACTATAGGATGTGGAGCACTATTTTTACTGGTAATTGGGATATCTTCTGTGTATTGGAACATAGCAACATTGAATGGTTGGTGCCTCCTGTTATATAAGAAGTATACTATTTTCTTGAGTGAGTCATGCTTATAGGTTTGG
Organism: Lygodium microphyllum; assembly: GCF_053477565.2. Lineage (NCBI taxonomy): Eukaryota > Viridiplantae > Streptophyta > Polypodiopsida > Schizaeales > Lygodiaceae > Lygodium > Lygodium microphyllum. The sequence continues at coordinate 77,826,604 of NC_141146.1, forward strand.
GGTTGTGTTGGCTATCTGTTCTTCGTTGTAGCTATCATTAGTTCTTAAGGATCCTTGAGGGGGATCCTTGATAGTGGAGATTATGTATGAGGGTGAGGTATGGTTGTATGTACATAGGCTGGCATATTGATCTCCCATTTACATGCATGTGTGAGCTTCCATATTCTGAAGCAAAATAGCAGTCAGCTCTGCATATATAAGATTCATATCTGTTAGTTTCATTGCTTGAGTAGAGATCTTTAGAATGTTATTGGTGTGACAAAGCAGAATCAACCAGGGAAAAAAAAAACACCAACCTTACATAAGATGTTTGCGACATAAAATAACGGCTCTTGATTCACAGGTAAAGGAAATGCGTGACTCAGCAATGATATCTTTAGAAGTCTTTTATTATGAGTCAACATCCAGTTCTATGACTGATGATGGGCAAGCTCAGCAACAAATGGTTCCGGCACAAGCTCAACCATATATATCACTATTGGAACTTATAACTGAGGTCTATCAGGTCTGCTGCTGTTCCAGTTGTTTGTTGTAGTGTTGTATCTGCACTCCAAAATTTGTTTGTCCAAAAGAAAGCATACACACTTGTAGTAGGTTTTGTTAATCTAGATATGGAAGAGATGTCAAAGTTGGCTTAAATTTATAATATTGTCTATTTTAAACACTGTGATTCGAGTTGGCAAAGACAGAAAGGTGGGATGGATGAAGAAAGGCAAGGACAATGCTGAGTAAAAAGATGATGATGAAGCTGGTGTTAAAGAAGATGAGCTCTGCTAGTAATGTCTTGAGAGAAGGGGTGCAGAAGATTTTGGACTTTGTGTTTCAAAAGGCTTCTAATTGGAAAATGGGTCCTGAAAGGTCTAGGGAATGTTTAAGGGTTATATTACTTTATTTGATTGTGCTTGAAACAATTTGTAAATGGAATCATTGAGCATGTACCTGCTGCTTGAACTTTAACTTAAGTGCTTTGTTCTGCAGCATGAGGCAGACCTCACTCTAGACAATGATGTCTTATGGAACTTTGCGCGCTTTGCTAGTGAGGATCACACAAGCCATGTGACATTGGTAGCTTTTCTTACAATGCTTACAGCATTGGTATGTATCTGAAACTGATAGCCTAGAATGGATGGATATAGCTGCTGTTCTAGTTGGTTTGTGTCAGCATTTTATAACCCTTCTACTATGAAACTTTCCTGTTTGTTATAAGCCGTAGCCTGTCAAGAGATGAGAAGTCTGTGAGCTAACTTCTGATATGGAGTCGGTAATAAGTATGCTGATGTTTACTTAAAGTCTTCAATGACAGGCTTCAACTGAAGAAGGTGCTAGAAAGGTGTATTTGCTTCTTCAGAGCAAAACTTCTAGGTCAGTCGGCTGGCAAACACTTTTCAATACTCTAAATGTATATGAACAACACTTCAATCAGAGCATTCAAACTACTGGAGTACTTCCACCTTTTCAAGAAGGGGATGCGAAAGCTTTAGAGGCATATTTGAAAGTGGTAAAAAAGGTAATGCCCAAGTCTCAGTACAAGAAATTTTTGTTGATTGAACACTAATGCTTGAGGCTCAGCAGCTTGTGTGAAATGAGACCAAGGTGTGTCTTATCAAGCTAATGCCAGTTGACACTTTTCAAAAGCATTTGCATTGAATCTATAAAGGGATTTATATTGAATGCTTTACGAGACTTTGTGGTTAGTATGAAAGCTAGTGTAGGGATAACCCTGCAAATGCTTACCCTGATGTGATTTTTCAGCACTGCCCTGCCCTGCCTGCTCCTTTGCCACCATCCATTGCTGCCCTGCCTGTCTTCTTCTGCTGCATAGCTGCTTCCTTGCCACTAACCCTTGCCACCTTGGCCGCTGGTTTGCCACCACTGCTGTTCAGCCTGCATTCATTCGTGCTGCTCAGATAGTGCCGCACTTCTTTCTCCTGCCTCTTAGATGCTTAACCAGCCTGCCCGGTTGTCTTCAGCCACTGCGCAGCTGTCTATCCCGCCTATTGTCCATCCACTGGTTTTCATGCTCGACTGCCCAGCTGCCCAGTAGCATGAGCACTTTTCCTTTTCATCTTTAGCCGGCCTCAGCCTGAGCATTGTTCCTAGCTGCTGCCTTCCTCTGAGAACCATCCCCCTTCCCCGCCAAGAAAAAGAAGGCAGGTTCTTCCACAATAGCAGGTAGCCTCAGCCACCTATTCCATGATGGCCCCTTTTCTTCACTTCCTAGCCAAAGACTCTTCCTTGTTTTTTTCTGTTAGAGCGACACATGCAAATGCCCATGAGGGTGGGGCGTCTCCCTTCCAAATATTAGCCATGTTACAAGGTAGGTATTGCCTATGGACACCAAGGACAATCTGTGATCCAAGTGAACTGCAGAGCTTGATCACAATTGGGATCCATCACCCAAGTCAATGGAAGTAACACTCGGCACCAGTCAGCTTGACAACAAGTTGTCCAAGGCCATGTCAACAAATGGGTCGAGGTGAGGAACTCTTCTTTTGTAGGAGAAGGGATTGCCATTACTATCTCTTTCCTTGGCCTTGATGAGTACTTCACGCCCTTCCCATCTTGAGATTGGCAGCACGTTTGGTATCCAGAGAGAGAAAACCTTTGTTGACATGGTCTAAGAGGGGCGAGGTGTCAAGAAATGTTTCAAACATGGAAAACACAAAACCAATCGTACGACAAAACACAAATTGATAAACACAGAACACAATTAGGGCTAGTTTAACTTGGAGACAATGCAGATGCTGGTGGTGACAGTTGGAGGAGAGAGATTGATTGCAAATGCAAGCAAGATGATGATGGTGACAGCTCCTACTGATGGTGAGTCGATGTAAATGATGGAAATTGGCCTTGGCAGGAGCAAATGCAAGTTGCTTGATGATGGCGTCAACTCCTAGAGGTAGGCGGCGGGCACAAAGGATGGAATCAGGCGCTAGATGATAGCAGATTGCGAGGGAAGGCTTTGATTGCGATGCCCTCAGTAAATAAGGTGTGGGTAGAAGAGATACGACTTCTAAAACTTGTAGAAACGAGATTGAGGGAGAGTGGTGGGTTGCATGTCTATTTATAGAAAGTTTGGGACATCGAAATTAGGGTTTTGCATGTGGGACATAGTAACTCTCTAGGATCGCATTTCTTTTTAAAATAGGAAGGTTTCTTCATTAATTAAGTGTGTTTTGTGGTTGTTTAAGTCAAGCTATTGCAGTTTTAGCTCAGTATTGCCTTCTCAGGCCTAAAAGTGAGGCATGAGAAATAAGCCAATTTATGTTTATTTTCTTTTACCCCAAGCGTTCCACCTCAAAGCAGGCAGGGCATCGGGCAAGGGTACATGTTGGTTGCCCAATGACCTACCAAGACTATAGAGGCGATGATTATCTTACCAAGGGATTCAAAGTGATCGTGATAGAGAGGTGGCATCCGACCAAGGGTGCTCGTTGGCTGCCCACGGGCCTACCAAGTCTTGCAAAAGTGGATGGAATCAACAATGGATATATATATATTTTTTGGTGGATTTTTGGAGGGCTTTGTGTTAATTTGCTCGCAATATTTAGAATTAAGTGAGGTTTTAAAAGTAGTGTTCATTCCATTGTGTCATTGTGCCTTGAAGTATTGGAAAGAAGGATGGATAGCCCCACTATCTTTAAAAAACAAGCAAGAATCCCACACACCAGTGGGATAAGTTCCTAGGGATTTCCAAGGGGGTGTGTGTGCTAATACTATAGTGAATATGTGGAGAGACAAGCACTACGATGTGGTTACTAGGGAGCAAGTAAGGCATGCGAATCTAGCATGCAAGTATTGGGAAAAATTTCCTTTGGAGACTGCCATATGCAATGCCATGAGTATGGTGGATCCGGAGTTTACCATTCCATGGGGGATCGAAAAGGGATAAATGCGTAGAAATGCATGTTTACATGAACAGAATACTAATGCATGGGTTAATGCAAAGGGAGATGCAAGTTGTCATGCTCATGTAGAATGCGATCCAACGATGCTACTTGGACATGTTGGGCTTGACTCATGCCTATGCTCACAGAGGAATGTCAATGATATGCAGTGCGACACTGGGGCACTTTCTACTCTCCTTATGAGAGGTTTTTTCCCCTAGTTATATTATATTATATTTTATGTGTCTATGTTATAGAGTTCGGGCACTTATTGTTTTTTTCACCTTTTGGGTGTGCATACACATTAGCAACCCTAAGATTTAAGGGTTGTACTTTGTACTTGCATTACACTCTTTGGTTATTGCATCGGGAGTCGTGTCTTCCCTCTCTCATTCTTTACTATCAATTGTCTACTCTTAGCTGTGCTTTGATTTTCCCCGTCTTACATTTGGTATCAGAGCTAAAATTTACCTCAGCTTCAGCTCCTCCAAACTGGATCAACTCAAGCTTAAGCCACTAGTCCGGCATCACTCGCCACCAATGTTGGATTTGTACGTTGGTTGCAGCACCAACACCACCTCTATTCAGACCAGTAGCCAACACCACACGTCTTGTCAGTTGCTAGCCCCTTTGTAGCCTAGGTGCTGCCTGCTTGGTTGCCAAACCGCCTCCTCAGTACCGTTCCCTGCGTCTGTAGTACCGCCAATCTGCAATGCTACCACATGTTCGCCTCTAGCAGGCACTTGGAGAGTCCCTAGAGCCTCCTCCAGCTCTAGCTTGGGTGACGTCTCCAGCTCAGCTGCCCTTGGGCCAGTCGCCCTGGTGTCTTAGCATGTCAGCATACACCTTCTGCTCTAGCCTCTTGCATCTCCGCTACCTGGTCGTTGGGTCCATTAGGCTTGCTACTAGCCACGACCACTTGTTGCAGGGCTGTCAACATTAGGCGGCCAACATAGAAGGTAATAAAGACATTTATCCATTTTTTAATTCAAAATTTTAATTTTAGAAAGGGGCTTTTGCCTTGCAGTCTATTTTTGCTATTGGATGTGACTTTGACACACTTATTGCAGAAATTTTTTGAGATTCGGGCCAGAAATTTGGGGCTTTTGAGTTCAGTATAGACATTGGCACATGTACTTCAAGTTCAGTCTGAAATAGACTGAAATTGTGCATTTTGGACAACAAACCTTTGGAGCTTTTGCATTGATTGTGTTGCTGAGCACTGTTTGTGCATTGGACAGCGTGTATATTGGATACTTTTGACAGAGTGTGACATAGATTTGTCAATTACAGTGTGATGCATGCTGTAATTTTTAGAAATTTTCAGATTTCTGGGTTGTTCCAGCTTTAGCTCTTGCTCTTGTGCTCTTTGAAAAAGTGACATTTACTATGGGCAATTAGGGATAGATTGATGTATTCACATATATATCCAAGGAGGATAGATTGGATGGCAACAACTATTCTCTATGATCTTTCATGATGAAGAATGTGCTGACTGTGAAAAATCTTTGGGATTATGTTAGTGAGAAGAAGTCCGTCATGTTGTTGTGGCTCTTGCGACACCTCCTAGAGGAGCACGTGGTCAAAGGCCCACTCTAGCTCAGCCACTTGCCTAGAGATATGCAGTATAAAAGGCTTGGGACACACGCGATGCTCAAGCATTTTCATTGATTGCATTGGTAGTTTAGTGGTCTATAATCTCGCACATATGGTCTGCAGTTTCTTCATATGAAGTATGACTTACACTTGAGTAGATGTTTGTACTGGAGAAAATGAAACATGCATCTTTTTCTTTAAGAAAGAGCTTGAGAATGTGAAGATTGATGAAGGTGTTTCCATGCAGGATCATCTTAATATCTCTATGGTCTTTCATGATGAAGAATGTGTTGATTGTAAAAAATCTTTGGGATTATGTTAGTGGTGAAGAAGTCTGTCTTGTTGTTGTGACTCTTGCAACACCTCCTACAAGAGGACATGGTCAAAGGCCCACTCTAGCTCAGCCACTTCCCTAGAGATTTCCAGTACAAAAGGCTTGGGATACAGGGATGCTCAAGCATTGTCATTGATTGCATTGGCAGTTCAGTGGTCTATAATCCCGCACATACGGTTTGTAGCTTGTTCAAGTGAAGCATGGCTTACACTTGAGTAGATGTGTGCTGGAGAAAATGAAACATGCATCTTTTTCTTGAAGAAAGAGCTTGAGAATGTGGAGATGAATGAAAGTGATTCCATGCAGGATCATCTTAACAAAATTCAAGACTTACATGAGCAGTTATTGAATATAGATGAGTATTATTTGGATGCACAGTTGATCTCTACTGCTCCGAATTTTTTGCCACTCTCTTATTTGGCTTTACATACTGTCCTAAATCTGACCATGAGAATTTCTTCACAGCCACTTACTTTTCTTTAGTCAGTTGTTTTGCTCCAAGAAGAAGAGCAAACAAGAAAGAATAGTGAGGTGGATGTAATAGCCTCTGAACATGCTTTTATGGCGAGACGAAAGGGCAAGGGTAGCTTGTCTAAAAATGCTCTGTAGAGTTTTGGAAGTTTAGGTACTTCACAAAGTAGCAAGGCATAGGGGGGCATGCAAGCCAAGAAGGGCAACTACCACTATTGCAAGAAGCCAAGTCATTATATCATGGATTGTAAAAAGGGCATTGCCAAGGAGAAAGAGAAGGAGTTACGGATGTTTGTTTTTGATGCATCTTCTACTCCTATAGAGTCCGCATCTTTTGTTGTATATCATGACTATTGTTTCTACATAGGCAATTATGACTCTTCTTGGGCTGATAGAGCATTTAGCTCTATTGAGGATGCTAGTACTTGGTTCTCTGATAGTGGTGCTTCTAAGCACATGACATTCCGTAGGGATTTATTTTCCTCTATTAGTGCAACTCATGTTGGCAAGTCTGTGCAGTGTGCTAATAATGCATCTGACCCCATTAGAGGTATTGGGGAGATTTTCTTGACAACCATTGACGGCTCTACTCTTGGTTTGCAGGATGCATTATATGTGCTAGGCATAAAGAAGAATTTGTTGTCCATTTCTTGTTTGGCAAAGTGTGGTATGCATGTCACATTTGATGATGACAAATGTATGGTCATGGATAAAGAATTCTTGACTTTGATTTTGATTGGCACATTATGCCATGGATTCTATGAGTTAGATGCTTATTTGATTGATCTATCGGTCTATTTAGCATCTACTTTTACTCTTGCTATGTCCCTTAGGCAAGGTGTGAACCTACGTAGACAAAGTCATTGGGTGGATGCTAATTTTTTGTCACCTTCATTGATGACTTTATTTGTTTTTGTTGGGTCTACTCATTGGTGAAAAAAGTCAGAGGTGTATGATGCATTTTTGGTTTTTGTTGGACTTGCTAAAAATCAATCTGGCTGTAGGATTAAGACTCTCCGTTTGGACCGAGGGGGGGAATACATGTCTTCCATGTTGAATAATTTTTTGAAGTAGAAAGACATTGTGCATCAATATACTATTGCATATACTCCACAAGAAAATGGGGTTGCAGAAAGGAAGAATCAATCACTCTTGGAGATGGCCAAATGTATGTTGAAAGCTTAAAGTTTGCCACATGGCTTTTGGATGGAAGCAGTTATGTGTGCTTGCTATGTTTTGAATAGGTGCCCTATTAAAATGTTACGCCTTTTAACGCTTGGAACAATCGAAAACCTTCAGTTGGTCATTTTCGTACTTTTGGGTGTCTTGCATATGCTCATATGTCCAAAGTACTAAGAAAGAAGTTGGACAACAAGGTTGTTTAATGCATTTTTGTGGGTACAATAGTGGGAGGAAAGGGTATAGACTGTATGATCGTGTTTCCAAGAAAGTCTTTGTTAGTAGGCATGTGGTTTTTGATGAGAAATCAGAATTATCCCTTGTTGGTTTTGATACATATCAGGCTGCAAATGATGTGTTTGAAGTGCTGTTGCCCATTTCTTTTGGTGATATAGCTAGAGCTTTAGTAAATGAACACAATGGTCAGTTAGCTGCTCCATCGAGTAGTGCAAAAATTCAGCCTATGGCTGATTTGAATATTTAGCAAGATGCTGAATTTGAGATTCAGTAGGAGCTTGTACACAATTAGAAAGCTAGGCAAATGCCTAGATGGTACTTGCAGACTATGAAGGATAGTCATTTGGATGCTCCTATTGCTAGTGGTACTAGAAGACAAGCTCATTTGGATGATCATGCTAATACAATGGAGTTTGTTATGGCAGCACACACACTTGATGATGAGGAGCCTAAATGTTTTGAGTATGCACAACAAAGTGTGTATTGGATGGCAGCAATGCAAGCTGAATTTAATTCTATCATAGAGAATCAAACATGGGATTTAGTGACATTGCCTTTTGTTGGGAAGAAAGCCATTGGTACAAAGTGGATTTATAAGCTGAAAAGAAATGTGGATGGATCCATTGATAAGTATAAAGCTATGCTTGTGGCCAAAGGCTATGCGCAAAAGCAAGGCATTAACCATGAGGAGATATTTGCTCCTACATCTCGTATGACTACCATTCAATCTATGGTTGCTTTGGTTGCCCATCATGGTTGGATTGTGTACCAACTTGATGTTAAGACTGCATTCTTACGTAGGGAACTTCAAGAAGAAGTGTATATACAATAGCCCATTGGTTTTGCAGTTAAGGGATCCGAACACTTGGTATGTAAGTTGAGAAAGGCTTTGTATGGTTTAAAGGAAGCTCTTGGAGCTTGGTATGCAAAAATTGATGCATTTTTACTCAGCCAAGGGTTCATTAACAACTTATCAGAATCTACTATTTGCGTATGCAAAGAGGGGGATCCTTACTGGTCATATGTCTTTATGTAGATGATCTTTTACTCACAGGGACTCATGCTGATCAGATTTGAGCATTTAAGAAAAGTTTGTAGCAGCAAACTTTTGAGATGTCAGACTTGAGGCCTTTGCACTACTATTTGGGCATTCAATTTGTTCATGATGCTAGAGGCATTGGATTGTCACAATCCAGATGTATTGGTAGACTTCTTGAGAGGTTTGGCTTACAGGATTGTAAGCCAGTTTGTACACCTATGGGGACTGGACTCAAGTTGTCTTTGCATGATGACAATCATTTGTTTGACATCCATACATATGCTCCGTACATATTGTCCAGCAACTGAGTGTCTCATTTTTTTATGGAACTGAAGGTTAGATACTCAGTTTGTAGTTTCAACCGAGTAGATATATACACTGCCCACGCACGTCACATTGGCGGCAAGGTGTGAAGTGTGTTTTTTTGTAAATTGCAAGGTATGAGGATTCATGGACTACTTTATGCCAAGGGGGGAACACTGGAACTACAAGCTTACAGTGATTCCAATTGGGGTGGTGATTTTGATTCACGTCACTCTACAAGTGGAAATAGTTTCTTTCTTGGCTCATCTTGCATCTCTTGGCTTAGCACAAAACAATCCACTTTTGCCACATCATCTTGTGAAGTTGAATACAAGGCATCTCTCATTACCACAATTGAATGTGTATGGTTGAGACGTTTGTTGGCTGATCTTGATGTATCTGTTACGGAGCCTACTTTGTTTACTGACAATTAGAGTGTCATTGTAGTGGGACGGAACCTAGTGTTTTATGCATGCATGAAACACGTAGAGACCCACAATCACTTTGTCAAAGAGAAGCTAAATGTAGGAGATATTAGCCTTGCCTATTGTGCTACCATCAGTAATGTGGTAAATATCTTCACCAAAGCTCTTTCTCGTGACAAATTTGAGACATTTCGCAATGTTTTAAATTTAATCTCCTTTGGTGGATGATCCTTGTATGCTGAATAGTTTCTACTCCAGGGGGGTTTGTTGGGTTTGACTCATGCCTATGCTCACAGAGGAGTGTGGCTGATCCGTAGTAGGATACTGGGGCACTTGATACTCTTGTTATGAGAGGTTTTTCCTCTAGTTATATTATCTTTTATTTTATGTATCTATGTTGCATAGTTCGGGCACTTATTGTGTTTTACACCTTTCTGGTGTGAATACACATTAACAATCCTAAGGTTTAAGGATGTACTTTCCACTTGCATTACATTCTTTGGTTATTGCATTGGGAATTGTGTCTTCACACTCTCACTCTCTACTATAAAATGTGTACTCTTAGTTAAGCTTCGATCTTTCCCATCTCGCAAGAGAGTGTTGTTGTAGGGGAATTGCTCACTTGTCCAAGTACCCTCTTATAATCATGTCATTTTGATAGTGGGGATGAAGTTAGAAAATGTCTATAATGTATAATATAAAGTAAAATGTCTAAGAGTGAAAAATTGTAAGTGTTATCACAATTATTATCAAGAGAATGAATGGCTCTTTCTCAAACTAGAAGGAGAAGCAAGAGGGAAGCGTCATCTCCCCTGTCAATCGGAAGAAGTTGAGGAGGGCGCACCCAAGCAGATCCATGGTAGAAAATATTGTAGAACCAATCTATTGACCGCCTTGGTTAAAATATCTGTAAAATTATTACTTGATGGCACAAACTCTAGGCGAATGGTGCTTAGATGAACTTGATCTGTAGTGTAATGAAAATGAACCGCTATGTGCAATGCCTGAGGGGTGAGCATACGATTGCTTGCAAACAATGACACTGTGGTTGCTGCAGTAGACAAATGTAGGCGACTTGCAAGGAAGTTGAAGTCCGGCTAGTAAGTTCCTCAGATAGATGGCCTCTATAGTACCATCAAAGAGAGCTCGATGCTCTGTCTCGGTCATGGAAACTGCCACAGTCTCGTGCTTATGGCTAACCCAAGATATAGATATTGTGCCCAAGGTGTGGAGCTAGCGGCCATGGAAACCGAGAGTGTCAAGATCTTTTGCCCAGTCAAAGTCAATGTAGCCTTGCAAGCATAAACCATGACTGTAAGTTAGTCCATACTTATAGGTACACCTTAAATATCTTCATACACAAAGACAAGCAATCTAGTGAGACATTCTAGGTGCATTAAAATACTAAGCAAACTAATTGAGTAGGCAAGATTTGGCATAGTGTGAATCAACCAAAGTAATTTCCCTACAATAGAATGATAGGTATGAGCATCAAAAGATTGACAGGAGGGATTCTTATGCAGATGAATAGTGGGATCAAGAGATGTGGCCATTGGCCGTGTTTGATCAGTACAATATTGTTGTGCTAGCTGTACAACATATTTTTGTTGTGACAAAAAGACACTCCCTTGGATCTAAGAATCTCCATCCCCAAGAAGTAAGTCAACAAACCTAAGTTTGTTAACTCAAATGTAGAGCAAAGTTTTCCCTTGATTTTTTCTATAGTTGTAGAATTTGAGCTAGTGAGTAATATATAATCTATGTACAACAGGATATAGCTAATTCTCGTGCCAGTGGTGCACAGATATAGATTTGGATCATAGGGACTAGAATGGTATATATGAGTCCTTAAGAACACGTCCATCATGTGGTACGGACTCCCGAGATCTCAGTGCTTACTTCAGTCCATAAACAACTTACTATAAACAAAATACCTTGGCATTTTGGTCAGTGAAAGAAAAGATGGAAGGTTGCTCTACATAGAGTTCCTCCTCTAAATAATTATTTAGAAAGACACTTTTGACATCCATTTGATATATCATCCAACCGTGGTGAGCGGCAAGGGCAACCAACATACTAAATGATATTAGCCAAGCAATAGGTCTGAAGGTTTCGTCATAGTGAATGCCGTGCTTTTGCCTAAAACCTTGCACTATAAGGTGAACCTTGTATTTGCCAAAAGTACCATCAGCCTTTACTTGGTCCTAAAAGTCTACTTCTTCTCGATGACCAACTTGTGATGAGGACAATCCACCAATGCCTAAGTTGCATTTTGATGGATACAACTATTTTCTTTTCCATGGCCTCATGCCATAGACAGTCTTGGAGAGTCTCCTGCCAACTGTATGGCTCAGAATGTGGCTCAGCTTCAACATTTCGAATTTAGCATCCGATCGTTGGGTACACTTGACTGATCGCTATGCGGCTCGGGATAGGATCCATTGCATCAATTTACATCATGAGCTTCAAAATTTAAAAATCATTGACAAAGATGACTTGAAAGTTAAGTTGGTTGAGTATTGACATCTCCTTGGTTCTCAACCACTGGGGCTCCTAACTCCTCTGATGATCATGTTACCCTGTTTCTTAACAAGCTGCCAAAAGAATATTTCCATTTTGTGCAACAAGTGATCTCACAATCTCAGATGCCCACATTTTATGAGTTTGAGTATTAGTTGTTGCATTATGCGCTGTCGTTCGATCAATATCATAACACGTTCTTGATAGAGAATGTGTTGAGACTTAGGAAATCACACCCAGTGTAGCACCTTTGTATGGAGCAGTTGGGCTAAGGATATGCAGGCTTGCTCGATCCCATAAGCACAGTGGTGGAAAGTGCTAGCTATCTTATACCTATAAAGCATTGTACTTTCCTTTCATTTTGAATGCAATATGATGGTATTTTTGTCCTTTTAGTGAAGTGTCGTTGTCCAACCACACAAGATTGTGTTTATGAGTCCAAGTTTCAATCTTGGAACCTAATTCACTTGTGTGACATTCTATCTTAAACTCTATGTCTTCAAGCCACCATAGCCATACTCTAGATCCATGTTTTTCTTATGGTATCAGAGCTCAGTCGAGCATGGCTTAGCTCAACTCAGCTCTTCTCTCTACTCTCTCAGTCTCTCTCAAGCTTAGTCTAGCTCAGTGTCAGCTCATGGGTTCATTTTCAACTTAATTTTCATCTTCCACTTTGTGGTAGCCATAGATAGACTGCACCTATCCACCTTGGAGCCTTTGGATCTCTTCAAACAAGCCATATCGGTTGGAGCTTTCTTCTGGGCATATCTTCCTAACCTCAAGGCGCTTCCTTTTGACACCTCAATCATAGACATTGGTGATCTTTGCCTCCAGCATTTTGGAAATTTGTGCTCGCTGTTCTGATCACGGTACTGCCTGGTCGTACGATTCTTGCTCCTTCTACACGCAACGCTTTAACCTACGACCATAGGGCTTCTCAAATGCCACATGTAAGCTCTTTCTTCATCAAAGAGTTTGCGAGAACATTGCCCCTATGTGTTGCACGAATTCAAAATATAGTCACATGCTGTAACCCTAACAGAGAAGCCATAGCTCTTTCAACCTCAAGCTTCTATTTCACTTCATTTTTCCACTCTTCTCAATCAATTAGAGTTCCTGCCACTTGGTTTAGAGTTCTTACTTAGTTTCTAGCAACACTTGGGCATCAAACCAGCAAGGAGGGGACATTTTGAAAGATTCAAGTTCAATTCAAGAAGATACAAGCACAATTTCCATTAACACTCATCTAGTGCTTTTAGCACTTGTGTCATTTGACACAATTAGTTTTTTCCCTGATCAAATTTGAGAACTCAGTGCTGTTTTAGCCACTCTACCATGGGCAAAGACTCTCCAACAGTTCGCTTGAAAGGAGTTGGGTTTTATACCTGGCAGACCTGCATCAAGCTCATCCTGATGAAGAAGGGTCTGTGGGCCATCACAAATGGCAAATAGAAGAAGCTTCGAGATGCAGATATTTTAGCTACTTTGTAGAAGAATGATGACAAAGCGTGTGCCATTATCAATTTGGAGTTGGATAACAGCTACCACATGCTTGTGACATGTACCATGACACTTGGGATGGATTGGATACTTTGTATGGTGCATAGTCAAAGTCCTTAAGGTATGGTTTATTAATTGAATTTTTTCGACTTGACATGAAGCCTCGTACATCCTTGGCATCCCATCTAAACTACATGGAAAGTCTTCTAATCTAGCTTGTAGGAATAAATCTAAAAATAGATGAAGATATTTGTATTGGTGTCTTGTTGAAAAGTTTGCCTCTTGATTATGATAATGTTTTAACCACTTTAATCAGCATGCCGAACCCTAATTCGTTGACATTAAGGCGTCTCTATTGGAAGAAGAAAAGAAGATAAAAAATAAAAAAGAATCGAGTACTTCTCAGGATGAACAATTGTTGTATGTCAATAACAAGAACAAAGGAGAAAAGGACTAGCTATTTTGTGACTTCTACAAAAGGATCGGATACATTGAGAAGTTCTGTCATGCTAGAAAGAGGTTTGAAAAGGCCTATCTTGTAGCTATCAAAGAAAAGAAGATCATAGAGCAAAGGAAGCAAAAGAACAAGAAAAAGGAAAAGACCATATGGAGTAGAAGGACAAGCCTCACAAGTCCTTCTATTTTCAATTTTTTGATAGACTTTTTTGAATCCTTGTATAACTTTGCTCTAATGCTTTTGTCATAAGCTTTGTAAACTCATGTAACTTGGTACTACAGTCTCTGTACAATTTGTGAAGCCCTTGTTACAACGTCTGGATGTCTTTGCAAGTAATGACTCACTAAAGTCTCTACACACTTTGTGCCTTTTTGGTTGTGATTGAGAAGGGGTGTTGAGAACTAGGCAGTCACACCTAGTGTAGCCCCTTTGTATGGAGCAATTGGGCTAAGGATATATAGGCTTGCTCAATCCCATAAGCATAGTGGTGGAACGTGCTATCTATCCTGAATCTATAAAGCATTGTACTTTTCTTTCATTTTGAATGCAATATGATGGAACTTTTGTTCTTTCAATCAAGTGTCTCAGTCATTGTCCAACCACACAAGATTGTGTTTATGAGTCCAAGTCTCAATCTTGGAACCTAATTCACTTGTGTGACATTCTATCTTCAACTCTATGTCTTCATGAGTTCACTCTATGTCTTCAAGCCACGATAGCCATGCTCTAGATTCGTGTTGTGTAGGGCAAGGTTAGGCACGAAGATAGAGGTAGACAGACCTTACGCTTAGTGAGGGAGACATAGAGAGTGAGAGTGAGCAGAGTAGAGAGTGAACATGTTTTTCAGTACAATGACAAGAGTACCACTTTAGGTTTTAGATAGATATATGTATGAAAGTACAATGTGCTAAGGGTGTGTTCACACCCGTGCTCATATAAAAGGCACGATGACCCTTTATTCCCAACAACCTTCCACGTAAAGGCAATGTGCCTTAAGAGGAGAAAATGCTGAAATAAATATATCTATCCAACTCCCATCATCTGTCGACAATGAGCAAACCGCTCTGCTGGAATTGTGAGAAGGTCTGCAGGATTATCATCTGTATGCACTTTGACAAGCTTAATGCTCTTGTTGTCAAGTACATCTCTAATGAAGTGATACTTCACCTGTATGTGCTTTGTCTTTGCATGAAAGATAGGATTCCGTGCTAGCATGATAGCACTCTGACTATCACAATGGAGAACATGTAACTCTGTGATGCCAAGCTCTCCCACTAGACGTGAAAGCCATTAACTCCTTGCATGCCTCAGTGGTAGCTACATACTTTGCTTCTGTAGTAGACAATGCAATACACTTTTATAGCCTGGAGATCCAAGAGACGCCTTCTCCTGTGAAAGTAAACACATATCCAGAAGTGGACTACGTGCAGTCCGCATGACCAGCATAGTCTGCATCCATAAAGCCAACAATAGATGCCTTATTCTTTCCAAAGCAGATATGCAACTCCTTTGTGCCTTTGAGGTATCTCATAATATCTTTCACTGTATCCCAATGCTTCTTGCCAGGGATTGCCATGTATCTACTAACCACTCCCACTGCAAAAGCAATGTCAGGAGGTGTAGCAACCATAGCATACATCAAACTACCAACAACTGAAGCATATGGTATCTTAGCCATTTCAGCCTTCTCATCATCAGATGTAGGGCTGTTCTCTGCACTGAGTTTCACATATGGAGGCAATGGAACCCCAATTGTTTTCCCCTCTTCCATATTGAAAGGCTGCAAAACTTTGGAGATATACTCCTGCTGAGATAGATAGAGTAAGCCTTTAGATCTATCTCTAAGTGTTCACATGCCAAGAATGTGATTTGCATCACGAAGATCCTTCATGTCAAAGCTGCCATGAAAGACTTGGCTTCAATGAATCCAAGGCATGGGTATCCCTGCCAGCAATCAGCATGTCATCAACATATAAAACCAAAATAATCAGGCTGCCTTCTTGGTGTACAAGCAGTGATCCACTGGACTTCTATGAAAGCCTTGGGATTGTATGAATGTATCAAACTGATGATACCATTCTCTAGGTGCTTGTTTTAGCCCATACAAACTCCTTTTGAGTTTACATATCATTTTTTCTTTCCCTTGTTCAACTAACCCTTCAGGCTGCTGCATATATATGTCTTCATGCAGATCACTGTGTAAAAACACAGTCTTTACATCTATCTGTATGAGCTTCATATCCTCAACTGCAACCAAGCCCAAAATGGTTCTCAATGTAGTCATCTTGACTACAGGAGAGAAAATCTCATTAAAGTCAATTCCATGCTCCTGCTTGTACCCTTTCGCAACCAATCTTGCTTTGTACTTGGGTGAGGAACTAGAAGTGACCTTCATTTTGTAAACTCATTTGCATGGAAGGGTTTTCTGCCCTTTAGGCAACTGCACCAAGTCCCAAGTGCCATTTTTTTCAAGAGATTCCATCTCTGACAACATGGCTTTATACCATTTCTTGCTGTCTTGTCTGTCCATTGCTTCCTTGAAGCAAGACGGTTCACCACAGTTTGTCAACATGACATACTCAGCCACATTAATTGCACCAAGAACAAATCTGTCAAGTTGTCTAGTAGCCCTAGACGATCTCCTAACCCAATGGTCATTGTTTGTTGGCTGTTCCTGCAAATTTCCTTTTTCAGCATGCTGTCCTGGCATTTCAGCCTGCAAATTAGCATTAACAGCTTGCTGTCCTGGCTGTTCCTGCACATGTAATGGCTCATTCTCATGGGCAATAGGTGGCTGATCATTTCCTGCTTTTACAGGTTTATTTACAGCAGGTATTTGCTGCTGTACAACGGGCACATTTTGCCGTCCAAAAGGTATTTCTTCCCGGAATACAACCCTACGGACCTCCTCAGTCTTTTCAGGCTGTTTGTGCATGCGATCTTCCCGGAAGATAACGTCATTGCTGCGCGGCCCCCCCAAGACCTGTTTGGTGACTGATTAATCAAGTGAAAGGCTGTCATAACAGCCTCTGTCTAAAAACCATGGGGTAATGCAGCATGAGACAACATCGTGCGGACCTTATCTTGTATGGTCCGATTCGTATGCTCTGCAACTTCATTTTGGGGTGGATTATGAGGGGCAGTGAGCTTCCTGTTTATCCCTTTGCTGTCACAAAATGCCTGAAAGACTTTGGACATATATTTCCCACCATTGTTAGAGTGAAGACAGTTAAGTGTCTTATTTGTCTGATTTTCAGCCAATGACAATAATTTTTTAAACTTGTCAAGCACTTCATCCTTGCTACGAATAGGGTAAACCCATACTTTCCGTGTAGCATCATCGACAAAGGTGACAAAATATTTCTTTCCCCCTAAAGATAATTCTGGCATTTGACATACATTCGAATGTACTAACTCTAGAGGAGAAGATTTCAAAGAAAGAGACTTTTTGTGAGAAGTCTGTGCATGTTTGCCATAAATATAATGATCACAGTGCTCAAAATCAACATAACGAAGACAAGACAAGTAACCCAAACGAGAAAGCACTTTCATTCCTTTTTGACTCGTGTCCCAACCGATCATGCCACAAAGAAACACTTGGCTGCTTGGTCACGGCAACAATATGGTCACGCACACTAGATACATGAAGTGGATACAACGTATCACTCTTGCAACCTCTGGCAATAATCCTGGATCCCTTACAGATCTTCCATTTTCCATCACCAAAGGTGGTATGAAAACCATCGTCATCTAGCTACCCTGTGCTAATCAAGCTCTTTTTGAGCTGAGGTACATGCCGTACATGTTGAAGTGTAAAGACAGAGCCATGCTGAAACTGTAACTGCACACTGTCAATACCTGCAATCTTACATGCATAGTTGTCACCAAGATGGACAACACCATGTCGACCCTTTGTATATGTGGAAAACCACTCACGATGAGGGGTGACATGAAAGGAAGCACCTGAATCAAGAATCTAGGTATGCATGTCATCATCTGTATCTGCAAGTAGAGCATGTGCACCAAAATGTGAAGAGATAAAGAGTACATCACTCCCACTGTCACTGTCATGAGTGACTACATTCACCTCTTCAATTTTTACACTGCTTTTCTTAGGCTGACTGTTGTTCTTCTCTTCCTTGCAGTCATCTGTCTTCTTGTCTTTTCCTTTTTCTTTCTTCCATTTGTAGTAGTCACGTTTAAAGTGACCCTTCTTGCCACACTGATGGCATTCAACATATTTTCCACGTGATTTACTGTGTCCCTTGCCATCATATTTGCCCTTTTGCTGTGATCTGCCCCTATTATGCAAAGCATCAGAAGACTTACTGGATGCATTGTTCTGCCGATTCGTCTCTTCCATAAGTAGAGCACTCTCTACATCAGCATACAAAAGGATCACATTAGAGTTGCTCATAGCAGTTTTGAATGTATCCCAACTCTTTGGTAGAGTGCAAAGCAAGAAAGTAGCCTTAAATTCCTCATCAATCATGAACTTCAAGGCAACCAGCTGGCTGAAAATGGAGTTAAACTCACTGAAGTGAGTAGACATTGCTGTACCTTCTTTTATACGCAAATCCATAAGCTTTTTCAGCCAATACACTTTACTTGCAACGCTCTTGTGTGCATACAGTTCTTCGAGTCTAGTCCATATAGCATATGCAGAATCCAAACCTTCAATGTTGAAGAGCAAGGCATCATAAATCGATAGCTCTATGGTTGAGCGTGCAAGCTCATTCAACTTATCCCAATCGTTCTGATCCATGTCCGCAGGCTTTGCCCCTTCAATTTTGATCGGCTTTGCTTGCTTCTTTTGTAACAGGATATTGTAGCACTATTTTTGCCACACTGCAAAATTATGTGCGCCTTCAAGCTTCTTTATATGCATCAAATTACTGCTGTCATTGCTGCCAGCCATGGTTTTCAGCTCAAATGTGACAAAAAACCAGTAAATGTAGGCCCAAATGGTCACCTAAGTGACCAAGGTACGAACAAGTACCAATCAGCAATAAATGACCATGCAAAAGTACAGATTTCAGATCTGTAATTCAGTTTTCAGAAGCACCAAACCAAGTGCTACAGCATTATTCAACTGATTACAGCTGTTCCAAAGGGCATGTGCATCTCATTACATGAGAAATCCCAAAATTTCAGCTGCAATTTCTGTTGTACGTGTACTCACAGGCATAAAATTCGACATGAACGGTCAAAAGCCCCAAAATTTTGTGCTCAAAAGCATCAAACACACATGCATTTCCTCTGTCATGCATAGGACTGTCCAATTTTGCCAAAATAAAGCAATTTCAGCAAAACCCCGAAAATTTACCAAGTGTTGATGTCCAAATTGCGCGGAATTCAACTTGCATGTACATAAAATGACCAAATGCTGCACAAATTTTGCCCTAATTGCAAAAGCCCCAAATTGCATGGGTCCAATGTGTCTGAACGTCAAGAAATTGGGTAAATTTCAGCCCAATTTGTGCATGTACATTAAAAACCCCAAATGTCGAAGGGAAGATTTCACAAAATCCTGCAATTTTTGAGACAAATGTGCTTGTCCTGCATCACATTCTCTGAATCTGGGAAAAGTCCCAAATTTTATGGGTCCAGTTTCACTTAGATGAGCAAAATTTCAATAATTTTGGCGAGATCCCCAATTCCAATGCGCACAATGTCTACAATTTCTGACGCAGATGCCTCAATTTTGCATGAATAATACTCAGTCTGAAGAAGCTCCAAATTTCTGGGCCAAAATTGCACAAGTCTGGCCTTTTGTGCATGGCGCGCGAAACCCTGTCAGTGGGTGAAGCAAATATCAGAAAAAAAAAGGTGGATTTTTTTTTGGGAAAAAAAAGAATCTGATGGGTCAACGTCGTCAGCCGTGCGCTTTGACGCCCGTTGGACACGGCGCCTGTTCGTCTGTCCCTCGTGCCGTGTCAGTTGGATGCCCCCGTTGCTCGTTGTGCAGATGTCGCGATCGTCACCAGTTTGCTGTCACGCTCGTCAGCGCCTGCTGCAATTCGTCAGGTGTTGGTCGCTCCTGTCGGCCGTCACGTAGCTGAGCAGCCATCGTGCCCGCCATGCAGTCGTGTTCCCTGCAGACGTTGCATCCTCTGGTCCACGCCTGCCACGCTGTCGCCTGTCGTAGTCACGCGATTGACCTGTCGCTCCTCTTGCTGCAGTCGATTGTCACTGCCTGTTGCTCCTGTCGATTGCCTCTTGCTAGCTCTGATACTAGTATGTAGGGCAAGGTTAGGCACGAAGATAGAGGTAGACAAACCTTACGCTCAGTGAGGGAGACAGAGAAAGTGAGAGTGAACACGCTTTTCGGTACAATGACAAGAGTACCACTTTAGGTTTTAGATAGATATATGTATGAAAGCACAATGTGCTAAGGGTGTGTTCACATCCGTGCACATATAAAAGGCACGATGGCCCTTTATTCCCAACATGTTCTTCACAGGTTGCTCTTGTTGTATCTTCTTAGAGGGGCAACAAGGCAAGGGTAAACAAAACTCGAATCAAAATCTAAATCAAATTCAAAACAAGGCTCGTGAATCCCAAGAAACCACTCAATCTAATCTTAAACGCGGACAATAGAATGTACCTAAGAAGAATACCTATTATCAATATTGTCAAAAAGCTAGCTATTATGGCGACAAGTGTTGATTTAAGGCATAAGGTACACAACCAAAATCGAAGAATTAGACCCTTGCACCCCAATCAAGTAACCCCTAGTAGGGGAAGCGAGGTGGTTGCAACCCCTTGCAAGGGTAGTGGTGGGGTCAAACTCACATTGCCATAGGTCGGCCATCATATTTAGCAAACTACTCAACTCTAGAGGGTTCGTCTGACTGGTGTGCAAAGGCCCACATCATCTCCTTAGAGATATCGTCACAACTGAGCACCTCTGTTTGGCTTGTGGACGATGGAGCTACATCACATGACTCCCATAGTGGATATTTTCATTTCTTGAGCCCTTGCAGTTGGGATGAACTTGTTGTCCGTTCAACAGCTTTGCTAGTTGGGGTGAGCAATTTTTTTTACTGCAACCACAGTCAGGGTCTTAGACTCTCGGAGACTAGTTTAGTGATTGCTTGTGGCAAGGCACAACTTAATGTCCTTTACCACATGATACATTTTCTTACTGAGCCCACTATAGATGATTTGGAATTCCATTGATTCTAGGCCTTGGTGACCACATAGGAGCCCATGGACTCTAAGCATGTTTGGCACTTTTGCTGAACACATCTTTGTTGTGAGTCTCTTAATGAGCTGTCGCGTCAAGGGATGGTTTGTAAAGCATGTCAGCTATCTCGCGAGGTTTCTAAAGCTATCTTGTGAGGTTTGTAAAAGCGTGTCTGCTAGGTAAGTAGTATCGTACACCCTTTTCTCAGCAATCTATCACTCATGTAGTAGAGCTTCTTGAGCACCTTTGGGTTGAGGTTGATATCACTTTTGTGTACATCCTTACTGATTGTAGCGGTTCCTAAAAGACTTCATACAAGGCATTTTTTGGCTCTCGGCATGTTATTTCTCACTTGAGAGTTTTTGGTAGTCATGCTTATACACACACTCCTTATGACAAGATAGAAAAGCTCACTCCTTGAGTAAATCTCTTGATCTTTGTGGACTATTCTTTCGAAGTGAAAGCCTACTGTTTGTTCGATCCTGGTACGGACAAGATGATCATTTAGAGGGATGTCACCTTTCACAAGAGGAACGTCGTGCAGTCTTTTGCACTGGAATCAATGTCCTCCCCTCCATTCATATCATTTGAGAGCGGTGCCTATTGAGACGAGTCTACAACCCGCTCCTCACCTTTTTGCATATCTTCAGCTCCTAGGCCTTCTCCGCGAGACCCATTACTTCTTTGGAATCAACAGACCGTGCGAGATTGGGGGATCCTTCCATGGGATTCCACTCGGGAGAGCCTTTGAAGGTTTGCTCGGCTCACTCCTCAGGCTTCATAGCTATTTACAGATGAGTTTAAGGACATGCCACATCAAATTGGACTAAGTGGTATTCTTTACCTATTGAAATGAGTCTTGTCATTAAAAGCATGCATAGCGGATGAGTAGCTAGAACCATGAGGTGTCTGTGAAGATGGATAGGCGGGCTAAAATGTAGGATAAGCTGTTGTTGGTGGTGGTGGATAAAAAGAAGGAAGGGATAATGGTGGATAGGCAACAATAGGCTGTTGATGTCCAATGAGTGTGGATTGCTACGGAGGTACTGAAATCGAATAGGTCCATACAGTACCGTAGGTTGAGGTGGAGGCATAGAGGGGTAGATAAGATTATATTTTATTACGACAGAATGATCGGATGGTCCACTAGGTAATGGCATAGAGGCAAACTGTGGTACCAAAACGATCCACACTCCCGTATGATTGGGATGCACTCCTAGAGGGATAACTCGAAAGTGTGTGTCGGAGGTTAAGCCTCTGTCACAGGTTAACCACATGGAAGAGAGAGAGATTGGTTGCAAATGGAAGTAGGATCATGATGGCGACAACTCCTATTGATGTGGTGATTGGATGTAGATGATGGCGACTAGCCCTGGCAGCAGCAAATGCAAGTTCCTTGATGATGGTGACAACTCTAGGAGAAAGGCGATGGGCCTTGAGGCTGGAATCAAACGCTAGATGTTGGCGAATTGCGAGGAAAGACTTTGATTGTGATGTTCTCTGTAATTGGGGTGTGGGGAGTAGAGATATGGCTCCTGGATCTTGGATAAATGAGATTGGTGGGTTGCATGCCTATTTATAGAAAGTTTGGGACACCGAAATTAGAATTTTGCATGTGGGATAGAGTAACTCTTTAGGATTGTGTTTCTTTTTAAAATAAGAAGGTTTCTTCATTACTTACGCGTGTTTTGGGGCAATTTAAGTCAGGCTAATGCATTTTTAGCTGAACACTAGGGCTCTCTCGATACTTGTTGGTTAGGGCCAGTGTCCCTAGCAATACCATTGGTGAGAACGTCTGATCGGGATGAGAGCTTTTCTCCCTTGTTTTTCGGTTTGGTTGAATTAGGAAGGGAGATTCAGATGATTGGGATGAGAGCCTCTTTAGTGGGAACATCTAATCTGTGTAACAATGCTCTCTACCATTTCTTAGGTATGTGGGGGGAGATTGGACAACAGCGTTGGACCTCAAAAGATATCTCTCTTTCTTTGGTTGCTAGCTGATAGGAGTTTAATTACCATGGATTGGCTTGGTCTTGGCAAGCTTCTTGCCATGTACTTCAAATTAGGACATTTAGGGAAGCAATTTTGTTTCTATTTCAAAGAATGAGCTAAGGAAAAAAAAAAAAAAGAAACGTGGTGGAGTCAGTATGAGCCCAACCTGATGTGTATCAGATGTGACAAAAAATTGATTTTTAGCAAGGGGAAAATAGTTTGAGAACCAGAAATATCAATGACTGTTGGCCTGCACATCCAGCGATTCTTTTTCTTCTCAGGAAACTTTTTTTTAAAATTTCCCTTGTAATCTTTCTGAAAATGTGGGCCTGACAACTGGAATGTAGGTTATGGAGAATGGGAACAAACTAGAAAGGGCACAATGGTTTCCAGACATTGAACCATTGTTTAAGCTTCTTTCATTCGAAAATGTGCCACCATATCTGAAGGTAGATATCAGTCTTATTTTTAACAAGGCATTTTATTTGCTGTTGTCGTAGATGTACCTTACTGGAAATATATATTAAAAAATCTCTGCACATGAAGTTTACTCGTTGGACTTCAGGGAGCACTGAGGAATGCGATAGCTACCTTTGTTGGTGTGTCTCCAGTAATGAAGGATAAAATTTGGGCTTTACTCGAGCAGTATGATCTTCCAATGGTTGCTGGATCTGCAATCTCAGATTTTTCTATGCAAGAACACTCAGCTCAAGTGTGTTTTTTGGCATTCATTGCAACTTGTTGCTTTATAGGAAGTGCATGATTCTTGATCCTCTTATGAATGTATGATCTATTACAGATTTATGATATGGCATATGAGCTAAATGAAGTTGAAGCCAGACGTGAAGAATATCCTTCAACATTGTCTTATGTGAGGCTCATAAATGAGTTGATCTCATATGAAACAGAAGCCACTGACAAAGGTCTACGGTAAGTTTTATTAGTTTGCTATTCCATAATGCCATATTACGATCCTGTGTTTTCCGGGTTATCCATCATATATATATGGGTTTTGTTTTTGGGTTTACTTGACAATACAACTAAGTGTCAGCATGGGAAGTGCTCTGGATACCTCTTAAGTGCTATATGTGAGATGTCTGTATATCGAGCATTGGATACTGATAGAAAACGACGGATTTTCATTTCTCAATTTTTCAATTTGTGATAAGAGAAGGTTTCTCTGTTCATTCTGTTGGGCATTCGTGCGAAGCATGTGAAACCAGTTATTCTTTTGGATTCAGGTTCCTTGGAATATTCCGTTTCATACGTGATCACATCTTTTCATCATTTTCTCAAAGAGCTTATTCAGATCAGGTGGAAAAGTGGCAGCTTGTTGTGGCATGCCTAAAACATTTCCAAATGTGGGTAAAATGCTTTCTGACACAGTCATCTCTTATCTTATATACTGAATTTTATGCTACCTTGCTAACAATCATTATGATCCCGTTATGATTATTAGGATGCTGTGTTTATTTAACCCTTCAGAGGAGGATATGCGGAGTCATTCAAGTCTAAATTTGGAGCAGCAATTACCTGTTACATCTCGAGGCCCTTTACTAGCTGGACAAGCCGTTGAACTTCCAACCATTGATATCATGAAGGTTAAGGCCATGGCAATCTTTCTGCTGGTTTTCTTGTTTTTTAACTGCTATATATGTGATGTGAATAATATCTAGTCTTGCATACATACAAAATCCTATCTGCATTAAGATTATGCAGTGATGTACTGTATCTCTTGCTATGTGCCTAAAAAAGGGATTCTTGAGACTAAATGTGTGCAACCATGCTGTGATACCATGCAAACATGCACAATCATTCTTGGAGTTTGCATTGCTGGCGCAACTTGTGATAACTTGAAACATCTGATATGCTGTCAAGGAGTTTGGAAAATGTACATTGAGTGCTTTATGGGCATGGTTGTTGAATACAAAAAAAGTATGATATGGTATAGTACGATAGAACACGGTACTAATTTATACCTTATGATTTTTAGGGTATGGTACAATAAAAATATGTTGTTCTCGAATCTCTCCCAAAAACTATGTTATTTTATTTTTTTAAACAAATCACATGAGGGAATCATATTAGTATAGGAAGCATTTAACTCATCCCAAAGTAGAGATTGAATTGGAAAAGTATCCATTAAGTTGGTACCTCTTGGTACTAATAAACATGGTATGGTACTTACAGTATAGTACGAATCTTTTCGTACATGGTACTAGTACCACTATGTTTAGGGGCATTTCAAAGCTTATATTAGCCCACTGCTTACAGGATTGTATGAGGAAGCAAGCCAGGCAGAGGAAAAGGGGATAGCAATTTTCTCTCTCTAGGAGCTAGCCTTTCAGTGGATTGCATTGACTGGTATGGAAAGGTACTGCCAGACGAGTGTCACATGTACTGGGCCCTCGCAGTGGGCCCTGGGGGCTTCTAAGATCCAGGCAGGAGTCAGTGTCAACATGTCAGAGCAGTGGGTCCACGCGGTATATGATCAGGGCATTACCGTACTGTGTCATGCTCCCTGGGTAACATTGGGGGTGGATGATACTCTTCTTTTATTCATTTGTAGTTATGCACCCAGGAAACAGGGCGGAAGGAGAGATTACAGGATCTCCCTTGTACATAACCTTGCACAGGCACAAAATCAGATTGTTGGGTCAACATAATGGAAGTCTTGAAGGTCAGGAGATTGAGAACCATAGACTCCATTAGAGGGGGAGATAGGCAGCTTCAGAGAAGTTCATGATAGATTCTCTTGTTCGATTTGTTCGTAGTTATGCATCCAAACATGGTGGAGGCCTTAAAGGTCAGGAAATGTAGATATTATCGATTCCATGAGAGGGGGGAGATAGGCAGCTTGGGAAGAGTTCAGATTTTATGGCGGAGTTCAAGATTCCTAGATTGCCTCTGAATTTTTTAATTCTGATAGTTCTCTAGGAGAGAGCGGCTAGGGAAGGCTAGCATTAGAAAGATAATTAACTTAAATATTGTTAA
This sequence comes from Lygodium microphyllum, assembly GCF_053477565.2. NCBI lineage: Eukaryota > Viridiplantae > Streptophyta > Polypodiopsida > Schizaeales > Lygodiaceae > Lygodium > Lygodium microphyllum. The sequence goes on from NC_141146.1 coordinate 77,852,727, forward strand.
TTAAATGTAATTAATGAAATTAATTTGGCAGAGAAAAACTGAATTCTGACAGCCTTGCTTTGAGGACATTGCAATGGCAGTGAGGGATAAAGGCACAGGATATAATCAGGTCAAGGGTGTAGTCACTCCAGGACGTTGTAGGACTTGATTTAGGCTCTGGGATGAGTTTCTGCCAATGTGCTGCATGAAACTTCCATTAAATGGCAAGTTTGAATCTTGCAATGTAAGCTTGACAAAATTTGGTCCAGTGAGCAGCTCATTTTTGCCAAGCAGCGCCAACGGATCAGCCCGTGGGTTTTTCAGCTTGGGAAAATATTTGGATTGGGCTTGCTGTTATTCAAATTCATCTCTCTCTTTTTAGCTCTCAGAAGTTGGCTTCCGCAGAAACTGCAGCATTTTGGACAGGGATTTTCATTTTCAACTATGGAGAATACTTGAACAGCAGCCATGTCAGGGCTGGACAGCATTATGGCAAGTAGGTGAAGCTTGTGTGAAATAGAAGGTAAATAGGAATGCATGTTGACCAGCTCATATATGCTGCTTACACCTTCCCACTGCCAGGACTGATTGATCAGAAGAGTGTACTGTTGGTTTCTCTCTCTTCTCAGCCTCTCTTCATTGGGCGCACTACTAGACAACTTTGCTGTGAAGAATGTGTGAATTACATAGTTCAGACACATAAAAAGCTTTAGAATGTCAAGGAGATGCAAAGCAGGACCTAAATGATTATTTTTGACAGGATTGGGGCATTTGCCCCTTCATTTAGGACTGAAAAGTTCTGCTGAATTCTGGTTGTGGTATCCGGGTTTGCCAGCTGGTAATCAAAATTGATCCTTTTTTCTGGAGGAAAATGTGTGGCTAGTTATATTGCTCAAAGAAAAATAGAATGATGTACAAATGCTCAAGATTCTAGTTGGAGTTAGATGCAAATCAAATCACATGTATACAGGGTCTCTTAGTATGGGTTGGGGGGTGTGGGTGAAAGAGTCCATGGTGGAGGAGTGTAACACCATGGTGGTTTACTATCTTGAATGGTGAAAAGCAGGTTGTGGTAACCCTAAGTATGAAGGAACTAATGAAACTTGAGGTCTTCATCCGAATGTACGTAGCTTTCGAAGGCGTTGCTATGCTGCCCTGGCACACAGAGCGCTGCTGAGCGGTGCTGCAGCTGCCCTCCCCGTCCTCTCTCTGCTTCCTAAGCAATGCGGGGGAGTTCTCTGCCATAGCCTCCACTCTCTCCCATTTATCTCTTTATCCTCCACCATTTTTCCTGGCCGAGAGCAATCGTCCTTCTCCTGTGGAGGCAAACATCTGCAACATTGTCCTGCTGATTGGAGCTTTCAGGATTGCATCGTGGATTTTGCAGGTGACCTCCTTTGACTCTCCTCCTTCGCCAGGGTGACCATTGCAGAGTACAGAGGCGAATCCACTGCAGCTTGCACGTCCTGGCGCCATTCTCCAGGCCCTGCCCTGATTCCTCATTCCAGTGCCGGGTGCACCCGGGGGACTGCACTTGCCGTGGTTGTCCTGGCTCTGGCCTGCTTCCGTGGCATCGGTCTCCTGGAACCCCATTCCAGTGCCAGAATTGCACCCTGGGCCCACACCTACCAAGGTCGGCCTCCCAAAACTCTGTGCAGATCCATTGCATTGCGCTCCGAGCACTGGCTTTGTCCCAGCTCTTCGCCTTTCAAATAGAGCTGACACGAATCACCCAATTGGCCACAACACTAATGGAGATTTTGCCCTGATCCAGTGCACTACCACCGTAAATGAGAGGCTTTTATGATCCGGGCGGTCATACTCTTATCTTGTAGAGCCTCAGGCTGATGGATTGACGAATGCTGTATCCAGCAGGGTGAACTCCAGGATTTGCAAGAATTGGGATTCAAGGAATGAGTTGGCTGTATCATCTTATGCAGGTTTGTATGGCATCATCCAGAAAGATGGCAAAGTAGACCTCCAACCACTAAACAGGGATGATGAATGTGAATCAGCCACAACCATAATCCTCTTGCAGTGTGCCACAGAATCATGGAGAGGGAGCGCTTGTTCGTTTCCACTGTGCCTACAGGCCTGCTGTGTGTAGCAGTGGGCAGCATCTGGGCCAAACAGACAGAAAGAGTGAGAGCGTGGGAACTGCAACCCTGATCTGCAGCCCCTGCAGAGCATGCCTGTCTGCTGTGTCCTGGAAAACCCTGCAGGGCATAGGAAGAGACAGTTGCCCCTTGACCATGGACCTGTTGTGGCGGTCCTGCCCTCTGCCTCACGCACGAAAGACCTCCCCAGTCGACCTGCTCCAGTGCCTCCATCCTATGCTGCACGTTCATACCACTAGGATTTGTTGCTCCCTCCATCTGCAGCAATATTCCCCTCAGTATCACAGCAACTAGATTGGTAGCCCCCAACAGTGATGCGCAATGGAAACCTTTGGTCAAATGCCAGAGCATTCTGCGAGTGCCTCCTAGTGAAGCACCTTGCGCGTCGCCCTCTTTGAGGAACAGCTCCTTTCCATCCATGCCATAGAACTAGAACTGAAAGAAACATGAATTTATGGAAAGGTGGTAGGACACTCTCCATCCAAGGCCCAACTTCGGGATTGACTTCACTCAAGGCTATGCATTGGCACAACGCAGATTGTGGAGGTAGTTCTCATGGGTTAGGGGATCTTCATGGTTCGACTCACCTCCATGGATGCAACCTGCAAGGTAGTGGATAACTCATCTTATGCCTCTAGGAAGTGGGTTATTTACATGGTTCCTTGGTATAGTGGCTTGACAGTGCAGAAGTTTGCACTCCACAACAAGTTTCCTAGACACCCGGTCACCCTTCTATTCTCAGGATTGGCGGCAGAGTATCGTCAATTAGTGGAGGACTTTAGATGGCTTTTGGGCACAATTCTTGCTCCCTCCTTCGCGGATGCAATTTCAGAGCCAATGCAGCTTAACCAGCAGAACCATAGGTGGGTGTTGATGGTTTCACACGGGTCTAGCGACGACAGAGAGGGAGACGGAAAGGGGGTGGCAGAAATGCTCGGGAGAGGATGGCCTTTCTAAGGCCTTTTCACTACCTACTGGAAGGTGGTGAAGGACCCCCCTACTACTAACCTTTCAGAAGATTTCTGGCTTAGGACTGATGCTAGGGAGTTTATCGGTAAGTCTTGTTAGTCTTCTTCTCAAAGGGGGGGATCAGTTGGAGCTATCCCAGTGGAGACCAATCGCCTTGTTGTCAGTGGCCTATAAGGCCCTGGTGAAGATGATTTGGTGTGGATTCCGCCTTGTGCTTCCAGACATCATTCATGACACCCAGACATGTTTTGTTCAGGATAGGAGCATCCTAGATAGTGCTTTTACTTTTTTTGAGATGATGAAGTGGGCTCAGCACAATGGTCAAGGATTGGCAGTACTCTTGGACTTCGAGAAGCTCTATGACAGGGTTGATTGGGACTTCTTAGAAGGTAACATGGCGACGTTGGGTTTCCCTCAGGCATGGATTTGGGGGGTTCAAAACTTTATGGATCGGCTACTAGCAAGGTTCTCATTGGTGGCAGCAGGGGGAGGAGTTTCGGCTAGAGAGATTTGTCTGGCAAGGCTGTCCTCTTACCCCATATCTGTTCCTACTCTTTGTGGAGGCGATGTCCTATTTTCTCCACTCACGAGTGAGCGGACTACGTGGCTTGCAACTTCCGGTGAAGGAGGAGATTGAGCTGTTGGACTCAAAGTATGTAGATGATACCACTCTTTTTGTAGAGGATGATGAGCTGATGATGGAGAGAGTGAGACTAGCTTTGGAGGTATTTTTCACGGCACCTAGAGGGAAAAGGAACTGGCGAAAGTTCGTTGGTTATCTTACAGATCCGGACTTCAGCACGGAGTGGGGTGTCTACATGGGGTTTAGATGGGTGTGCACGGGACAAACCTTCCGATATCTAGGGTTCCAGGTGGGGCTCGACATCGCTCTTGCCCAGTAGTTTCTTCGAGTTCTCGACTCTATTAGGCAGAAGCCGACCTACTGGCACACTGCTCGTCTTTCTCTAGTGGGCCGAGCCTTGGTGGTCAATGAGGTTCTCCTAGCGACAACTTGGTACAACGCCTCTTGTTGGTGTTTCTCCTCGTCTTTTGTGGTTTAGCTTCGCCGCCTAGTGCGGAATTTTATCTAGGCTGGCTCAAACCATTCGAGGGACTCCCAGGCCATGGTGGCTTGTGTAGCCATCATTCGGCATTGGTTTTAGGGAGGGCTTGGGATCATTGACCCAGAGTTCAAGAGCTTGGTTCTTTTGGGCAAGCTAGTGGTCCGTGGTCTCACACTAGGCGTAGACAAACCTCGAAGGTTCTTTTGTAGGTGGGTCTCCAAGAGTGCAGACCGACGCTTGGTGGGGGTTGGAGGCCATCCTTGAGATGGATCTTCACAACTGCCTAGATCACCCCACCCAGATCTTCCTTCCTTCGTGGTTTACTTCGAGTATGGCAGGGCCTTCACAAGGCCCTAGTTTAGAGGCCCCCAAGATACTAGGAGGAGATAGACCGCTGCTCGGTGCTCTGGAATCCCCAGGTCAGATTCGGATGGGAAACGGATAGGTGAGCGATCCCACATCCAATGGGCTGGCTGGGAGGTTGACCTTGCTCGTACTATTAGGATGTGGAGGGAGGTGTACGAATGGCGGATTAGGAGGTGTTGCAATGGGCATCAGGATGTCAGCGAGGAGCTAAGCTGAGGAGAACGGAGATTGATTCAGCGATTCTCAGGAGTGGCTAGATCCCCCAATCCGAGAGCCGGTGGAGCCTGCGGAGGTGTGGGTTGCTAGATTCTCACTAGCAAGTATCCCCTTACATGTGGCAGGTAGTGTGGGTGGTGCCCCCTACGCGACCTTCTTTACCGTGCAGGATGGGGGGCATTTGACTCTTGATGACAGAGGACATCAAGATGAGGAGATTGTTGTCCTTTCTTGGAGGAAGATTCGTGTGGTGGGACTCTAAGGGAAGACCTAGCGACTGGACCCTTATGTGCCTTGGGAGGAGTTTTGGGAGTGGTGCCTTTGGATATGGGAAAATAAGCCACTTGATGAGTTGGAGTGGGATCTTGGAGAGTGGCCATGGCTAGCCATTGTGGTCGCCAGGAAGCCTCTGAGGTTCCTTGAGTACACAACTAGGAATGGTAGACATGTACTGATGCAGGAAGATATGGATTGGGCTCCTTCGCGTAGCAGATACTGGGCGGAGCATAGCATCACGGATGCCTTCCGTCGGACGTTCTGGCGTCGCGTGTGGGACAGCTGGAGGCCGAGGAGAGTGTTGTAACTCCTTTGGCTTTTGGTACATGGGGGTCTGGCTGTTGGGAGTTGGTTGGCCCACATGCACCAGGATGGAAGTTAAGCACTGCTTAGAGCAACATTTGGGAACTCCATAGCATTACCTTTGGTCTTGTGAGACGGCACAACTCGTGTGGAGAGGAGTTTGCCGTATTCTCCGTTGTGTGGCACCCAGCCTTGGATATTTCTCGTAGGGGGCTTTTTATTGGCAGGCAGTCAGCCAGGGCCGTCACCTTTTGTATGAGGCAGAGATGCATGACACAATTTTTCTCATTAAGGTTGGGTCTTGTGCAATGGTTGGCTTGGAGGCTTTACCCAATCGCTAAGTTTTGGAGCCCATAGCAGAGCGGTCAGAGGTATGAGAGATCATAGGAAGTCTTACAAGATGGCACATTTAGAAGGCATGGTCTCAAGTGGTTTTTAGCGGGGAGTGCCTTTTAATATATGCGACTTTGACAGAGCTTTGGACCTCCATCATCCACTCCCTTCGTAGCCGGTGGGACCATGTGTAGGGTGAGTCTCGATGCTATCAGGAACTCCATCTTCACTTTTTGCGCTCTTGGGGCGGCCATGACCTATTCTTCATGATGCAGGTAGGTAGCCCGAGATGGCGATACACCACCCCTCCATGGCTTGTTGCCCCCATCCTCCCGACCTTGAGAGACTTGTATACATGATGGATTTGTGATTTGCATCAGCTCCAGCTAGTTTGTTGAGCATGTGCACTTCATTGTATTCAGCCTTCTGTGTAATATAATTAGCCACATTTTACTTGCAAAAAAAGTATGAAGGAACTATTGCCGAAGTTGCCAATGATGTTGAGAGTCCCTATGAAGTTGCTCCTAGTGGCCCTTTGAAGAAAGTGAATAATGGATGACTAGAGCTCCACCGAAGTGCCATACATTGAGGGGCTCTCAACATTGAAGACCAACTGGTAGTGGGTCTTCAAGATACGCCACCTTATGAGGTTGCCAATAATCTCCTTCACCCTAGCTCGCAATGCAATAGGTACTAATACTTGGTGGTTGGGCAGAGCCTTCAAGCCCACAATTGCAAATGAGCCAACCTTGGTGAGGATCTTGTCATGGACTCTGACTTGTTGAGTAGGTGACCTACCTAATTGATTGGCGGCTAGCAAAAAGCATTTGAGGTGACATACTCGAGTCTTGGCTCTCTAGACCACTTGGACAGACTCACATCATATATGATGATGGACAATGCTTGTAGTCTCCAAGCGTCGTTGTGCACAATGTTGGTAGACCCGGTGCTGTTGCATTTGAACCAACCTATTATAATTGCAAAAAATCCATATGCAATCAACCAAAATAGGAGGTAGACCCTTTGCGACAAGCTATCCCATTGGTGCCACTAGTAAGTATGCCTAAAAGGGTTTGTGATGTTAGAGATTTAGTCATGCCCTCAACTAGCATACAGTTGGTGTAGTCATTTCTCTTCGGTAGGGATACGCATTTTTCCTGTCAAATTTGGGCATTTTCTGCCACCCTCTTGCACAATTAAGGTGTCTAGTGGGGCCTCTAATTCTGCGTGCAGCTTGCATTGATGTGCCCATTGGTGAACACTAGGGTACCCTATTATGGCATGATTAGACAAACACTGGTGGGGACACATCACTCTTAGGTGATCATTGCATCAATCTCCAGCTAGTTAGCCCCTACTTCCCTTCGGTATCCCATTCCCTACGGAAGGACCCTTAGGTCTGTGTTTGCCATTTGGATGTATATTGAAAGCTTGATGGGATGGACTTCTTGACAACTTGGGGCTGCTACTTTAGAACCTCTGCCATACTTGTAGAGGAAAGATGATTTCGGAAGGGTAGTTAGTGTTATGGTGAAGACCTATATTAGAGATGATGTCCACTCTTCTCTGAAGCTTGGTTGACATTCTTGAAAGTTTTGATAAAGGAGGAGCTCTCAAGTGTGTTCGCTTGGTGTGATGCCTTGGATCACTAGCTCACATAGAAGGGCTTGACTTTGATATTCTAGACTACGAATTCCCAAGCCTTCTTGTGAGTGGTGTTTGATGAGGGTTTGCCAAGCTATCTTAGCATGAGAAACCTTGGACTTGTCTACACTTGATTATATGAAGTTTTAAACTAAGCGACATAACCAGCTGACACATGATACATAGAAGCTGTCACGAGAATGTGAAGTTTTAGCTTTATGCTCTTTAGATTGTGATACTTAACTTGTGCACACGCAAGATTAAGTTAGATGGGTATGTGCAAGATTAAGCTAGATGTGCATATGTGAGATTAAGTTTGATGTGAGATGGATATATGAGATTAAGTTTGATGTGCACATGCGAAATAAAGTTAGATGTATGTGACAATGAGAGCTTATCCTAGCTTTGGTAGTGGATAGTCGGCAACATTGATGATAGAAGTTGTTATGGACAAGGGTACGAGTGGGATACTTATGACAAATCTTGGTCAAGGATAATAAATTAAAATGCATCATGGCATGTACGACAACATTGGTGTGCAGATGGGAATGCAAAGTAGCTTATTTGCCAACATGGCAGCCCCTAGTGGGCTCTTTGACATGCAAAGTAGATGGGTTGGTCAGATAAACTATGTTATGAGTGTGGCTAATATGTAAATATAGCTATGTTACCTTTTGGGGCATCATTATTGTAGCTACTTGTGTGTGAATTTGATGACTAAGGGCAAGGTCAAGGTTTACAAGGACGGAGGGATAACAAGGTAGTTTGAAACATTGATGGTGCATAAGATAGATTGGAAGCATTTTTCTCCAACAGTTTGATACAACTTATTTTGGGGCAACTTTATTGAAGCATGAACATTGCGCAAGGCAACCATTTTTTTGAAGGGCAATGCATTATAATAGTGAACAATATCACTATTATAGGGTCAAGCATAGGCCACTTGGATGCCATTTAAACAAGGTCTCGTCTACTTGGTTGATGAATTTCTACAAAGTAGAAGTCACGACACAAGCCTAGAGTTTGTGAGTGGAGGGTTTGAGATTGGCTACTAAATAGGCGCAACCAACGATGGGAAGATGGCTTGAAGAATAGGAGTGGAGGAGAGTGTGTGAATAAATATGAGGAAGCTAGTAATGAGAGGAGGTAGCAATGCCCCTAGTATATAGGGCAAGTGGAGATATACTGTTGGAGGCTAGTCTGAGACAATGTTTCTCAAAGTTGTGCTTGGCTAGTAGTACTTGAGACTTGAGATGTTATTGATATAATACTCTTTCATCCAAGGAAAATGTAAGCGCTCGGAAGAATGTGAGAATGACAATACTTTGAACTTAGCCAACTCTATCAATTATCACCATGAAAATGAATGAGAGAGAGAGAGAGAGAGAGAGAGAGAGAGAGAGAGAGAGAGAGTGTGTGTGTGTGTGTGTGTGTGTGTGTGAAGAGAATCAGCACCACATTGAGAGGGGGACCGGCCTCTTTCCCTTTACATGAATTGATTGAAACAAAAGCACATGCATCGAGTGTCGGAGCCATATACAAAAGAGTTGATTTGTTGTAATTCTAAAAATTAAGGCTTTGAATCCCTAATTTTTGCGAAGTTCGAGTAGCAAGTTGATTTTATTCTTTAGTGCTTTGATTAGATTAAGTTAAGTAGAAAGTGCTTCTTGGATGAGACATAGATAAGAGAGTACAAAGCATGTGGTTGAGATTTTAGCATGAGGCCTTATTCCAAATGAAGAGAGAGACTTTCAATATATAGGTGTGGGGCTTGGGTGTTCAAAAGTGAAAAGTAAAGACTACAAATAATAAGTGTTTATTGAAAATTACAAGTGTAAGGACACTTGTGTCTTCAAAATGACACATGCTCTATTCTAAATGCCACATGTCACTTTTTTAGAAAAAGAAGGTTCCAAATGTTCTACTCTAAAAATATCTCAAATGGTTAAGAATTTGAGATAGCTACTAAAGACTAAATTGTTCCTTGCAAAATTCCAGAGCCTTTGACACAAATAAAATTTCCATTTGAGTACTTTCAAAAATAGAAACCTTCTAAATTTTACTACTTTAAATTTAGCTTTTAGAAAGCTTCATTATATAGGTTTACTGGTTGATGGTCTATTTCTTTGATAATGAGCATTTGGTTTCACTTTTTGAAACCACTCATCATATGGGAGTGTAAAAGTCTTATTCATCTAAGCTTTTTGGTTAATTTAACCACTTGACTAAGCTTTTAGTTTCTCTTGGGTATCTTGTCAATGACGATCCAAGTATAGTTATAGGGTGCTCTAGCCATTGACAACCCTTGATTAGAAAGACGAACATTTAATCATATTTTGAAATACTTAAATAATATAAATCACCTTTCAAAGTACATGAGTATCAAATTAATTTGGAATTATTGAGTCAATATATCATTGTAACAATTGCTATACAAAAGGTTTGTTACAGAAGAAAGCTTAGCAAATAAAATCATGAAACAATCCAAAATATACAATGTTAGAGAATCTAAAATACGTATAAAGAATTAAAAAATAAAATCCCTCCGTGTATTCGTTGTAAATTTCTGATATATCATTTTCCACACGACTTCTAACTTGTTGCAAAGCACTAGATAACATATAATTCTTCTCCATTCTTTTGTGCGTTTTAAAGAAAAAAAATCAAATGAGATTTGAAATATTTCTCTCAACCGAAATAAAACAATTCCAAAAACAAGCTCACTTTCTATCATCAATATAGAAATTAAAGGTCTCCATATGAATGCTTTTCATCATGACAAGACGCTTCTGTAAATTTAGAAGACTCCAACAGTAACTGTCTATGATTGACTTGATCATTCCACCTAGCATATGAATTTGAATATCGAAGGCTCGTCCCATGTCTTCAATGGATTCCAGGGGATTTCATTTGCTTGCATCCTCAATGTTATTCCATGGCATTTTTTGAAATAGTTCTTGCTATTGGCAATTAGTAGAATGAGGGTGTGGGCCAGGAAAAGGCAGTCATGTTGGCAAAATCTGAGAGTCTTTATACTGAAACTAAACTGAAAATGATTTATAATCTTGATATGCTGCCTTTTTCATTCAATGCAATTGAAACGTAATATAATGACTAATGACTCAAGGTGTTAACTCTTTATTGGTTTGATGCTTTCAGCTCAGGAAGTGTTAATTGTGAGATAGAATTTAGTGAAACATATGTTAATCGCCTCATAATCTAAGATGATGATTTGAGTGTCTAGATAAGTGAGATTGTATGTTGTGGCTTCATGAATTGCTTTCTTTCCTGAATGGAAAGACAATCTTTAGAAATTTAATGTCATTGCCAAGGAGTTTAGTGAACTGTATGTTGATTGCCTCACGACCTCAGATATTGATTGGAATGTTAATAAGTCAGATTATGTGTTATGGCTGCGTGATTGCAGGATTTCATGAGTGGAAAGACAATCTTTAGAAATTTGATGAGCATTTTGATGCTAGGGGTAAACACCATCTTAGAAGAACGTTTCAATCAGTCTCATGGAATCTACCTTGAAGAGGCTGTGCACATTTGTTTTGAAGTTCTACTTCTTGCATTAAACAAAGACATGACATATGCTGACACGTGGCGTCCACTGTATCAGGCAAGTTGACTCTCTTCTGAGTTCTCCTTATTGCTATGTTTCTGTTACAGAATCTTCTTTATTGAGAGCTCAAGGGAAGGTTACGTTTCCAACCCCTCGTTTTTTTTTTCTCCTTTGGGTCAGCCTGTGGATGTAGTACTTGGTCATCACAACCATCAATTAGTCGCATTGCTTGAGTATGTTCGTTATGATGCATTGCCAGCTATACAGCGTTGCTCCATCCAGATTATGATGGTGCTAAGGTGAGTATTGCTATTCATACGCACTTATTGGGTGTTAGAAGCCGTGAGGATAGGACATACCTGCCCTTTGATCTTTGTTTTTTATCTCAATGATGAAATCAGCAATCTTAAATTAACTTACAATGGGTCATTCATAAAGTTGAAAACTCCAAGTTTGACCTGAGAAAACCTGTCAACACTACATTTTTTTACAATGAAAGGCCTCTTTTAATACTGTCTGTAGTTGCCTTACCAGTGGTAATTGTTCAGATTCATCGTAAGGTGCTTGGATCTAAATGTTGTTAGAGTGCAAAGTTCATGTGGTTTACAGGTAATGGTCCTTGAGGATATCTTTTTCGAATGCATGGGATCTGGTTAGCATGATTAAATGTAGTAGTGGCTTTTTGTTCTAAAATCTGGATCTCAGGATGAGCTTTGGTGATATCTGACTTCACTCTAGGTCAAGTTCCTCACTAGATTATATCAACAATCTTTTGATGATGGATTCACCAGTAGGCCAAGATATTTGAATGTCCATATACATCATTTGGGATGTGGTGTGTCTTAGAGTAGAAGTAGGACCTCCTCACAACAGCTTTGAGTTGAGAGAGGTAGATACTTGAATGGTGTGGAGGATAGGATAGCCAGAGGTGCAAGTTAGAGGTGGAGACAGAGGAGCATTAGATTTGTATTTGTCCTGCCACTATGAGGTAGAACGACACTATCACTTATTGAGGCCTTTTCCATGAGGGCTTTGGCCCTCTTCATTGTATTATGGCCTTCCCTGATTAGAGATGCTTGTGGGACTCTATCTTCAAGAGCTTCAAGCATTGTGATTCACATTCTTGACCTCGGGCAGCAGCTGCGAGTATATGTGGCAATAGACAACAACCACTCAGAAGTTTCTTCTCCGGGCTACTAGCATTGATAGGGGCTTCACCACTTGCTTGATTAAGTAGAGGACCACATAGGATGATTGTTGACAGAACCACATAGCTATGATAGAGCTAGGAGGCTTCGCTTCTCTGGTGCTAGGTGTTGCATATGAGATTATTTGAGGATACGGGCCATCATATCACATCATGATTGGATATTCTTGGAGAGCTTCACTTGGGGAGATGCCATCATGGATGGACTGAGATCCCTTCATAGTGGCTTAGACAATGGGAGGGCCATGAGCTTTTGTACACATGTATGAGTCTACTTTTCTTTCATTTGTCTATTTTATCCATAAAGAGAAAGACCATGTATTAATTGTAATTGCAACTTTGGTCTCATAGGTTGGGCTTGAGCAAACATTAATATGAATTTTCCTCTTTTTGAAATTCAGAAAAAGTATTTACATTAGGCCTTCTAGCCAGCCAACTTAACAATTCAGAAGTCAAGTGAAAAGGCTACCAAAACGGAGCACACAAACATGTATGAGAGACACTCACACATACTATAGAAGGAAATTGCTTTAGTCACTAGGACACACCACCAAGCAAGGATACTCTTTAGATGCCTTGTACGGAAGGAAAAATGTGCTTACTTGGCAAAACTTGAGACACAAATATATCAGCTATTCTTGGGAAAGGACAACAAAAGAGCATGCATAATGTTTTATGAAAGGAAACTCCCTATACAGATTTCATTGCAAGATGCTTGGCTGCATTATGGGAGAAATAATGGGTATTTTTCAGTAGTAAGATGGTTAGAGGGGCAATTTATAGACTGCAGAATGAAAAGGCATGGGATGAGGATGGTCTAGTAGCAGAACACTTCGCACATGCATGTGAGATACTAGCATCCATACTGGCGCAAATGTTCAATAGGGCTATTTGTTAGGGATTCCGTGGGATTTGGTCCAGATTGTAATATAGTTCCACTATTTAAAAGTGGTGATTATTTGATTCCTAGTAACTGTAGGACCATCATGGCTGGCCACACACTGGCCAAGATATATGGCTTGATATTGGAACATGAGCTTAGTGCATGGGGTGAGAGGGAGGACAAAAGAACACAAGGAGAGGCTGGTTTTAGACGCGGATACACCATATTGGATCACATCCTCACACTCAGAGTGATCATTGAGGAAGGACAAGCTTGAGTCAAGAAGATCTACGGTTGCTTTCTAGACTTTTGTAAGGCATTTGGCACAATACTTTAAGCACGTTTCATGAAGAGATTACATGAAATTGGTGTGCTAGAAGGTATGTAGTGGAGCATCTATGCATTGTATGAGAAAGTCACAAGCAGTATATGCACATCTAGAGGGATGTTTGAAAGGAGTTGACAGCACCATAGGAGTAAAACAATGATGTCCACTCTCATCCACATTATTTGGATTGTACATAGACAAGGTATCTGAATACATTGATAGGGGAGGAGGGATTGGAGCTAACTTAGCTGGAGTATTGATACCGATACCACTTTATGCAGATGATATTGTACTTATCTCTGATTCACCAAAGGGTTTGCAACACCACTTGGATGCATTGCATGCTGTTTGCAGGGATAGACACCTCATAGTGAATTTGAAAAAACCAAAGTAATGGTATTCAATACATTGGTAGCATGGGTGACCTGATCTATGTATCAGTTTCCATTTCGAGGGGATATAGTGGAGCATGTAAGGGAGTATGCATACTTGGGAGTCACCTTTTTTGGCCAAAGATTTTCATCGAGGGGGTTAGTTGAGGCTGGATTAGCAAGAGGTTATGCAGCACTTGAGAGCCTTGAGAGTTGGTGCATTCATGTACAATTTCAAGAACCTTGCACCAAATTATGGTTGTTTGACACCTTGGTCACTCCTACCCTCTTATATGGAGCTGAACTATGGGATTGCAGCCTAAACCATAGACGGCTGACCCCACTCATAGATCATACCATCCTAGATAGAAAACACTACGATGGTTGGGATCACATAGAGAGGCCATTGATAATGATGATATCATGTATGATCAAGAGTAAGGGCTCTACACCTCACCCTATGGATCAAAGGAAAGCTAGGGGCAACACCCATGGTTGTAGATACACTCTTTAGAGCAGTGACATTCCTACATAGGATATGGGGGCTCCCATGTCATAGATATTCTAGATTTGCATTGGTCTCTTCCAAACGGTTACCCTAAACCCCCCCTTACTTGACCTGAGCTGAATTCAGTCATTAGAGCTGACATTTTTGAGAGTGGAAACAAGAGAACCTGGATTTCCCTAAACCCCCCCTTACTTGACCTGAGCTTTATTTGGTCATTAGAGCTGACATTTTGAGAGTGGAAACAAGAGAACTTGGATCCAGCTGCCTCTGCGTTTAGGATTGAGGATGGAGCATTACCGATATCATTTTCTATGTCTATTTGAGGGCAGATTCGTTGTTCGACCGTAGTACATGGACACACACATCATACGGTATACAAGCCGCTATTGGACAGATGTGCACCTTTGCCCACCAACTGAGGTCAGAGACATGCACATGATTAGATATTACAATAGAGCATAGGATATGTTAGCTTTGCAATCAAGAGCCGGAGATAGAGGAGCACTACATATGTAGATGCATAGTTTACTATGATATATGAGGGAGATATCATTGTCTCTCTCATGAAGGCTTTGGTCCTCTTTGGCGGGCCATGGAGTACAAGGACGAGAGATGCTTTGGGCTTTTCATCCTAAAGGTGCAGAGGCGCCACACAACATGGTTATGAGATAGGAGACTAGCCCATCCAGATGGTCTGAGGTAGGGGGTAGTGATAGACTTCTTTCACAAATCAAACTCCATAGACTAGCCCATCCAGATGGTTATGAGATAGGAGACTAGCCCATCCAGATGGTCTGAGGTAGGGGGTAGTGATAGACTTCTTTCACAAATCAAACTCCATAGGTACCACTAGCTCAAAAGATGCAGCCCCATCTATCCAGACCGTGTCTACATCATGTTGTAGAGTCACATTAGATCGGGCCATTGCACTTTGCAGAGCAAGAGGACCCCGATGAGTTGGCCAAGGACGAATTAGAGGACCATACCTTAGTGAGATAAGAGCCATCATTGCGAGACACAAGAGATTCACTACTCGACATATTAGCAGAGTGGCATTAGACCATTTCAGCATGGAGATTCTATGTTGATCTTGAGACCTAGAGAGGGATTACTCTAGCTCTTTGTGTGTGTGTGTGTAGATATATACATATATAGAGAGCGACAATTTTAGAACATTTTTTATTTGATTTTAATTTTAATTGTTCTTAGCCTCATATTAGGATACATTTATTTCATGTAACTTCTCTTCAGCTTTATTATGATGAGATGACGTTGGATATAGATGTATTGGTTTTTGTCTCATAGGCCACATTGGCCTTTTGCAGATGCACGTGCACACACACACACACACACACACACACACACACACACACACACACACACACACACTCACACACACATTCTGCCTCTCTTTTTGCCTAGGTCCGAGTAGGAACAATGCAGTAACTTCATTCAGAATATGAATCTTTTTCACACTTTTCTACCTCTCATGGCTTTTTAGTGCACGAGTACCACAATTGGTTTCCATCATCTTGGAGGCGAATACTGGAGATAATCTTATCGAAGACTATGCTGCATGTCTTGAGGCTCGTAGCCATGAAGTTCAAGCACCAGACAGTACCAAAGAGGATGGAGGCTTTCTGATCTTACAGGTAAAAGAGAGCTCTGATCAAATATATGGACTCTTGATTGTGATTATCCTTGTTACTTCAATGGCATGAATTGAATGAACACAAGCTTTGTCTGTGACTTGCAGTTGCTCATTAGTAACTTAAGTCGACCTGCTCCTAATATTACACATTTGCTATTAAAGTTTGATGTTTCTCTACCAATAGAGAAGACTGTGCTCCAGCCAAAACGACATTACAGGTATGTTTCCTTGAAATGTTGATCAAAATTCTCTCAGAATTTAGGTAATGAGACGGTTGGTAGGGGACTTCACAGTTGATTGAATATACTAATGAAAGTGTGAGAGCAAACATTGTGTCCTCATTCACATGAGGCTGTGTTAAAAATACTTGTTTTAGTGTAATATTTTACGCAATCTGTTTGCTATTGCAGCTGTTTACGGGTTTTGCTGAATGTATTGGATGTGCTCAACAAGCCTGATGTCAATGCTATTCTCTATGAATTTGGTTTTCAGGTGTGGATTTCTCATCATATCTGATGACAAAAATCTGTAAACTGTTTTTTGTGTCTAACATGTTCCAGGAACAGTGGAGGCTCCAACTTTGTTTTATTAATCATCCTTTAAACCTTGTGTTTTTCTGAGGAGCATTTGTTTTGAATTTCAGCTATTACATGAGCTTTGTATTGACAGTTTAACAAGTGCTGCAACGATAGAGCTTCTGCAAACTGAGAAATATAATTTCTTTTCCAAGGTAGTTGTTATCACTAGTGCCAGTGGTATTGTTAAGGCTAGATGTTTGAGTGCTTTCCCATTCACAGCATATATCATGCACTTAAAGCTATATATGTGTAAACTGCAGTACTTGAAGACAGTTGCTTGTGAGCCACTTCCAAAACGCAAGACCAATCAGATGTTGAGAACAAGTAGCCTTCATCAGGTAGGCTATGTATGGAATATACTTTGAATTGATAGGCTCTTAGGACAAATCTGTGAATCTTGCTTGGTTTTTTAATTTCAGCATTAATAGGTTGAGCTTGGGCAATTGTCTTACTTTCAAGAACTGGTTTTGTAGAAGCTTGCTTCTCATAATAAGATCTCAAAATGTTGTTTACACTCTCTTTTGCATCTATTTTGGCAGAGGGCTTGGTTGCTGAAGCTTCTTGCTTTAGACCTTCATGTAAGTGACATGGATATTATCACACAACGTGAGAGCTGTGAACAGTTGCTGTCACATCTATTTACTGAAGCAGCAGGTGTTGTAGATACAAGCAATAAGGCATTAGTTGTCTTTGAAGATTCCAGTCAGATACATGGTCCAAATCGTGGGCTTTACAGAATAAAGGTATTTCGGATGGACAAACATGCCAATTTTGTGTGGAGAATATGCATAAGATATTTTGCAAAACAAGGGGAAGGGTATGCTTTTTTTTTGGGGGGGGGGGGGGGGGGGGGGGTGTGCTACACCAATGGCAGGATCATGTGTCTCTATTGTCAAGTAGCCATATATTTTCTGTGCATCATTCTTGATGCAGTGAGGAAGAGGGATTGGGAATGTATGAGCAGACGAGTGCAGATAAATTACAGGTCTGCTAGTTTAAATACAGTAACAGAGAAACTTCAGAAATAGAGTGTAGCTAGTAGGCTTCAGGTTGATTAATGAAGGTTGCATGTTTTCTTGTGTGGTTTACTGAATTCTTGTTGGTGGGTTGGGGAAGGTTTGGTAGAGTGTTGTCAGAAGATGTGATTGCTGCATGCAAATCAGACAGGTACATATGATGAACCTTTTCAAAGCCAGAAAGCAGGGATATTTAGCTACATTTCTTTCTATTTCTGTGTAGCCATGCTCCCATAGACCATTGGAGTCTTTGAAGAAATGCCATACCCGTGTGTTCTCTCTCTCTCTCTCTCTCTCTCTCTCTCCTTTTTTTTTCCTGTCCTCTCTCTCCTGTACATGTTAGACTTGGGGCCATTTGTTGATTTTGATTATCCTGGGTTATTCAGAATCTGTACCGAAGGCCATAAGCTCCTTTTCAAAGACAAATCTACTGACATTAGAGGCATCAGGGTTACACATCTCTGAGTTTGAGGAGGTCGTTTATGTGGAGTTTGCAGGTGCCATAACTTCATATGGGGAGGGCCTTTACTGCAGCCATGGAGAGCTTTAGCAGATTTCTGGTGTGTTTGAACTGGTTATGTCAGAGATTCCCATGCTCCCCGGCCCTCATTATGGGTGGTCTCTTTATTGTTTATTTGATTATTCACCAACCTATTTGATGGTAGGACAACTCCTTTAGTTTTGTCTATCAGTGTAGGGAGTGTGGCCATGATCATTCATTCATGTGGAGAGAGGGAGCTTGTGCAGTGTGTGAGCTGGTGCTCAACCATTGTACTCTTGATTCTCATATTGAATTCCTTTTCCTGGTTACATCTTGTGGATCATCTCTTTCATTGATCTTCTGTCTTCCATTATTCCATTGCTTCTTTTGCTTTTCTAACATGGTATCAAATGCTAAGGTTTGTTGCTGGAGATCTTGTTTAGGTGCAATTAATGGCCTGCAGATCTGCATTTGTCACATTGATCCTCTTGACTTTTGCATTGACTTGCTTGTGCTTGCCACTGTTAGCCTCAATCATCATTTGCTTGGCTGCCTGCAAGAGGTGCATTGGTTTGTGGAGGGGATGGTTGATGCTCACGACAGCTCTCTGTGGCTCGTGGTGTTTGTTTCGGAAGCCACGTGTGCTTGTGTTGTGATGGTGATCTGATCGATCTCCGTTGTACAGGTGGCCTGCGATTCATGTGTGCAACTGATATGCCTCTGCTGATGCAGTCAATCTCACTTTGCGTGGGTTTGTACTGATTGATCCATTCATGTCAGCACTACAGATTCTGCTATTTCCCTTTGTTGATGCTGCTGTGTTTGCGGTCTACTACTGCCATGTTGTTGCTGCGATTGATTTGTGTTGACACTCTGTGTTGATGGGCTGTTGGGGGGATGATCCACGAAGTTGACAGCTGTGTTGGGTGGTGTGCTGCCTTATCTGCTGCAGAGCTGCAACGTTGCTCTTCTGTTTTGTATCCTTCCCGTGACTGATCTGTCTTTCTATGTTTTGAGAATATGATCTGATGTAGGCTTCCTTTCCCTATTTCATAATTGCTCATTATGTTGATTATGGTCTATAAGCCTTGTTCCCATGCATGTTAATTTGCACTTGAATCTGTATGGCTTTTCTCTGTGTTTGAGATCTTTGCAGCCATTCACACTCCCTCTGCTACTCTCCCTTGACCAAGGTAATGCACAAGCCATTTTCCTTTCTCATTTCACTACATTATGACTGTATCAGTGTTGTTTTGTCATTTAAAGCTATCGTGCTCACTAGAGCTGTTTAGAGACGGCATTGGATTGCTCTAGTATTTGGAGAAGCCTCTATTTCCATCATGCTGCGACAAAGCAATGGTCATGCCTGTGAACGTGAAGAGGAGTGGTGTGGCATAGTGTCACATTTGAAGAGAAGGAAGATGCGAAAGACATCGTTGGTCCATGTGGTGGATATCGTAGTGGTGCGTGGTAGAGCATGAGATTGCATGTATTTCATCATCTTGGTTCACTTGGGGCCTATGGATGGCTTGAGTGAATGGTTCATCTCCGCTCTAGTGATATTGCATACCCTTGGATAGGTCTATTTTTGAGAGGGGACATCCTACTTTGGGTTATGGGCACTAGGAGAGAGAACCTTCACTTTCATGATGTAGGAATCGCTGCTGTCTTCTGAGTAGTAGTATGTTGTGAGAGGAGATGGTACATTGGCTTGGACCCTTTTTACTTGCTAGATCGAAGGATGGTTGGACCAACGTATGAGACCCCTACAAAGATTATAATGGGATCTAGTAGAGGGTTTTTAGAGAGACCGAGACCTTGACACCATCTAATGTGGCCTTCTTCACCTACACCACCAAGTAGCATTAGAAGAGAGCCAACATGCTCTTGGGTGTCTTAGTTTTTGTTTTGGCAACTTTTGGAGGAGGCTTGCTTAAGATCTTGGTTATGGGGCAGGGCCCGAGTGCCATCTGTTAGATATGGAGAGTAAGAAGATATTGAAAGGTAGTGAGTGTGTGATTGTGCCTGAAACCAAGAGGTGTGGAGGAGAGTCCTTAGGACGGTCTTTCACATCACAATAGAAACTATCATAGTGACTTGGAAAGCAATAGCTTGGGTAACAAACAAAGTGAGTATTTTTAAGGGAGTGAGTAAAGCCATAGTTGCACTAGTACCATGTACGAAAGGGTTCATATCAAACATATCTCTTAGGAGGCGTATCCATGACCAAAGTGGGGTTATGGATGATTATTCTTCATTATTCAAATGTACTACTGAGAGAGAGCATGTGTGAGAGAGATAGAGAGTGAGAGATAGCTATATTTTTATGCAAAACAATGTATCTATGAGTGAGAGATTATGAAGACTATGAAGTTATTGAAGATGAATACTATGTGATGATTCCCATTAAAAGTGAAGCATTCCTATATGTTCTCTTGCTCTTTTGATGAATAATATGAAGAATGTGCTGAAGTTTTGTTGTAACAAATCTATGGAAGAATTGTTATATGATGCTACGTGAAGATTTGAGAAGATTGGTGTTGTTTTTCCTATTGTAGTTGATTAAAATATGAAGAACATGTTTGTTGATGATACAAGATAGTTCCCTCAATTGTAGTAATGTTTCTCTTTTACTTGGAAAGAAAACACGCTTGTTGATGATACAAGATAGTTCCCTCAATTGTAGTAATGTTTCTCTTTTATTTGGAAAGTCTCAAGTAGTTCAAGAACATCTATACCCTCAACCTTTGCATAGAATTTGCTATTCTCTCTTTTCACTAGACATCCTCTTCTGCTTCATCTTTTATTTCAATAGAAGCTTCGTATCCTTAGCATCCTTTATCTTTCGTAAAAGGAATCACAATACAATAATCTCTCGATATGCCTAGCATGGGCTTGGTGAGGAAGCTCTCAATTGTTTTGAACGGATGCAAGATGAGGGTTTATCCCCAAACCCAATCACCTTTGTATGTGTTTTGAAAGCTTGCAGTAGCATAGGAGTGACTAAGAAGGGCAAAGAGATACATGCTGAGATCCAAAGGCTGGGATTATTGGACAATGGTGAGGTTATCCTTGGCAATGCATTGGTGAACATGTGTGCCAAGTATGAGCTAAATGCTCTTTACACTAATATGATTCTGCCATGGGATTAGGTTATTGGAGATTCTAATTTCTAACAAGTTCTTGATCTCATTTTGTCAAAAGGAATTAGGTTTTAAGTTGCTTTTAGGATAAAGCAACATATTTTTTCCGTATCGTATCTTTAAAAGTCGTAAGCAGTACTGTATTTTATGGTACCGTACCGTATTGTACTTTTCATATCTCACAACCGTATTGCTTCTTGCACTCATCTTGGTTCTAGGGTTTTCAGTGCTTGTTGAGGGATGTCATACTGACATCCCTCATCCAAAGATGTACAAATGCACACATACTGACTTCCAAAGACTTATGATGCAAGAAGTAAATCAATTATTTAGAAATTGGAGAGTATGAGAGAGGGAAGATCAGCCTTTGTTCATAGTTGTAGACCTCTACACCTAGTAACCAAAAAGCGTGGTGAAACGTGAAGCCTTGAAACACATGAAATGTTTTGTTTCATTTCATGAAATGGGGTGGCGAAATTAATTTATCTAAAAAATGTTAATTTTATTTCAAAAACTTGCACCTTTAAAAAAATAAAATAAAAAACAATCCCTCTTTTTTGCACAACCCATCACGTCTTCCTTCTTGTGTATCCTCCTCGCATTTCCTTCTCAAACTCTTCCTAGTGTGTTTCATTTCAAAGTGTTTCTTGTATTAGAAGGGGCTTGTGGCCCTAAATTTTTAAAGAAAAATTACAACCCTCATTTGACCACACCCCCTCCGATGTGCTTGATCATCTCCTCCTCCTCCTCCACTTCTTCCAGACACTCTTGCATCCCCTTCTCTACCTTGGGTCTTGAGCTCCTCTAGTGACAAATGCCTCCCCTCAAGGATTTTGTACAAGGATTCCGCTCATGAACATCCAATTCTATTTTTACTTTGCATTGTGTATTATATGTATATTGTGTTGCATACATTGTAATTTGTGAGTCATGAATTGTAATTTTGAAATGAGTTGGCAAAATGGAGGTTTTTGTGTTAGGCTTTGGACATTCGACTCTAGGATCTATGGGGGGTTCATACTAAAGAAGCCATTGCTTCCTGCACTCATATTGGTTCTGGAGTTTTAAGTGCTTGTTGAGGGATGTTATAGATATGTAGAGATGATTGAATGTGTGTACTTATACCACCACCTCAACAATGATGCTAGTTGTCCTCTTTGTGGGCTCACTGTTTAGAACAAAGCTCACAACTAGTCATAATCACATGAAGCTCACTAATCCTCTATTCCGTCTTGGAAATTATCATGTGAGGATGTAGAATGCATTTGTTCTAGTGAGTATGCAACCATGCTGTGTGTGGATCTCTTAGTGTGTTAGTCCATTCTAATGAGTATCAAACTATTTTTTTACAATCTGAAGAAACATGTTTTTATCAAAAACAGCTTAAAAATCCTTGATGTAAAATAGAAAGTATAAAATAAACCCTTTGAGAGACTACTAAATATGTCATAAATATAATTTCTTGATAAATAAACAGTTTGGTAGGTTGTGATGTGAGACCACATGTGAGTCGAGTTGGGCACTAGAGTCCCAGCAATGCAAGTATCTCTGATTGTCGTCATATGCTTAGAGTCACCTTGTAGTCTTTCCATCTCCCATCAAAATGTGGAGATACTCTCTATGTTGGGATCCTTTAGTAGGATTGTCTTGTACACCAATGGTAAGATTGCTCGTCATTGTCGAAATGAACTGATGAATAAATAATGCTACATAATGCTAACAATGAGCTTTCATTTGTGTTAATTCCCCTCACTTGACTTTGTGTATGAGGCATGGCATGGGAATCATGCTCAATTGTTCGTCAACAAGGAGAAAGGAACAACTTCCTTGAAGATCCTCATATCGACATGCAAGGCCTCTGTCTATGACCCAAGCTCTTGTCCCTCTTATCATTATCATAGTCCTAATTGTACTATGGAAGACAATCTTTTGGTCCGTCCTTTGCATTTCTTGGGCTGCAATGAGTCCCATAGATAGTGCATAAGTCACTTGCTCTCTAGGTCTTGGACATGCTATAGGAAATGCGTCATATCGAAGCTAGGTGTTAGGACTACTAGACTTATATACCCTATTGACAATAGGAAGAGGAGGACCTTTGGTTTGAAGCTATGCTCAAATCTCTTCCAAAATCCAATCAAGAGGCACATAGAAATCCTATTTGAAGCAATGATGAGCACCAATTGGCCCTACTCTAATCTTACTCATTTGTAGCCTCCTTTCGTATTTCGTCATAAGGTTTGTTTAGGAATTAGGTCTTGGACTCTTTCCAAACACAATTGATGAATTGCATTATGATATTTGTTTAGCTGTCTCATACAGTAAGAATAACTAATGGGAGGTACTACTCTAAGTCCTCTATTGGCAGCAGCATGTGAACTCAGCTTGACTCAAGTCCTCTCTCATAAATGAATAGGTACACTGTTTTGCCAATTGCTATGATACCCAATGCCCTAACTTGCCTCATGTGCATGCACATGTGCGCTTTGGGTTTTCACTTGCGCCTACGCTCACAGAGGAGTGTCGGTGATGAATAGGACACTAGGGCACTTTTTACTCTCACTAGGAGAGGTCTTTCCCCCCTAGACTTAGTCTTCTTTCGTATGTGCTTATGTCACACACTTATAGGCACTTATTGTGTTCGGGTGGGAACACCCTCCTACAAGCCTAAGATTTAAGGGTTGTACTTTGTACGTTCAGATTACACTGTTTCAGTCTATTGCATTGGGTGTCGTGCTTCACTCTCCACACTATCTACTGCACTCTGAGCTAAGCTTCGATCCTCTCTCTGTCGTCTCACATTTGGTATCAAAGCTCAAGCTCTGCATAGATCAGCTCTGCTCAGCTCACAGGAGTCCTGGTTCGGCACACATCTTCCCCCTGTCCACTCTCAGCTATAGGAGCTGCCTTGCTCCTGCTCAATCAGCCTGAGCCCGTCAGAAGGAGATGTCCTACTCCTTACCAGCCACTTGGGCCATGCAGCCTTTGGTCCACCGCCCCCGATAAACACCCTCCTCCCAAGGTTCTGACGCTCGCCAGTAGTGGCACCTGCGCTTGTTGAGTACCGCTTGTCCTGTGCCCTCCCGCTAGGGTTCTGACACCTGTCAACTCGCTTGGAAGTATGGCCTGCACTTGTACTTATGCCGCCTATCCCAGCATGCCCGTGTACCTGTGCCCGGCTATACTCAGCTACCCGCCAGCACTTGTATGTGCGCCTGTGGCCACCAGCTCTACTGGTTGACTGATTTTAGAGGTATTTTTAAATTTTTTTTTACCTATTTACTCTAGATTCATCTTTAGAAAAGGGGCTTTTGCCCAACACGTACAACGGTCTGGATACGTGTGTGGGACATGAATGATGCAAAATTCTTGGCAAATTTATTAGAAATTTTATGGCTTTTGAGGTTTTTGAAGACAATGGCAAATGTACTGCAGTCTCAGTCTAAAATAGGTTGTTTTTTATAATTTTGGGGCTTTTGCTCATATAGTATTGCTGAACATTGAATGCACCTTGGATTACTTGCATTATTGACTGTTTTGACAGAGTGTACCTTAGTGTACTAATTGCAGCCAGCGATTTGCTGTAATTTCTGGAAAATTTGGAGATTTCCAAGTTATTCCACTTTGAACATTGCTCTTTTGCCTTCTTTTGGTATTGAGTAGCATGGCAAATCGGGGAGGCGATGTTATTTACCTATGTATTCAAAGAGGATAGGTTGGATGGTAACAATTACTGAGTTTTTTCCTTCATGATGAAGAATGTATTTCTTGTGAAAATTTTTTGGAACTATGTCAGTGGCGAAGAAGTTAGGCCCGGAGTTGTGGCTCCTGCTACTCCTCCTCCAAGAGGATGTAGACAACGGGCACCTCAGTCTGTTCAGCTTGTTGCACTTCAGCCACTTCCCCAAAGATCAGCAGCTTAAACAGCATGGGATACATGGGATGCACACGCTTTGTTGCTGATTGCATTGGCAGTTCAACGGTCCATCATCCCTCACATTCATTGTGCAGCTGCTTTGTTGAGAATAGCAAATGATGCTTGCCCATAAGTGGCTTTGTATGAGAGATATGACGAAGATGTATGCTCTAGAAGCTCTAGGAAGAGATGTTCAAAATACCATAAGCACCAAGGAGAAAAGTGGTACTATTCATGAAGCTATAAAGGCATGTACTTGACACTGATTTGAAGGTAATTGTACAATCAATTTGAGTCACTAAAGATTGTGTTTATGAGTCCAAGCTAATCTCTCTTGGAACCTAATTCACTTGAGTTACAATTCCTCATTATGATAATGTAGCGTGTGTATGACCTGGGTCCACCATAGTTGATCTAGCTCTAGATCCGTGTTTCTTCACATGGTATCAGAGCCATGGCAAGCTAGTTCTAGCGTCACTAGTGAGTCGTAATCTAGCATAAATGGATAGTAGAAATTGAACCCACCTTAAGGCCCTCTGCCATATCCATTCTGGGTGGAATGCGATTGGATACCTGGTAACCCTTGGCTTATCAGCTAGTATGTTCCTATGAATCTTCTCCACAATGACCTTGGGTCTTCTCTTAGCTTCTCATTATCATACTCATTATTCACGTAGTATCCCACCCTTACAAATTCTTGCCCTAGGTATGAGCAGGACAACAGGAGAACGGTAACCCCTGGTATGTCTTCTTTAGGGATCTTTGCAGTATTTGAAGGATCAGCTTAAAAAACAAATCTGTACTTGCCAACATTCACCGGCCCAACAAGTACGCTTTCAAGCACTTGGTCGTACTTCTCATCTTCGGCAGACCCAACGTAAATAAGCTTTCACTCAAGATTGAGTCTGTAAGAGGTAGGATGCATTCGTATGAGATCTCGCACTGGAAAGGGTTGTGGAACACGGCAGAGTTGTGTAGGACAGAGACGGTGCCATTGACTGCACTCATGCGGAAGAAGGGATTGAAGGGTAAGGACAATAAGGAAGAGGAAGAAGCAGAATATGATGATGATGATGATGATGATGATGATGATGAAAATTTCAGTTCAGAAGCGAGTATCCATTGTCTCTTGGCACTAGCGAAGGGATCGAAACAAGAAGGGGGTGCTTGTACCTTTAAGTTTATGTGTTTGTGTCTCTGTCCCTGTGCATGTAAGCCTATCCTTCTCTACTTACCCTTACCAAATCAACGCCGATCAGCCACAAACTCCTCCTTCGGTTGTTTTTTGTCGTTCTCTCTCTCTCTCTCTCTCTCTCTCTCTCTCTCTCTCTCTCGACACTCGCCTTCACACTAATACTAAGGTTGAAGCCGTAAGGTTAAATCCCTAGCTCTTAAAGGACATTCGAACCAGCCCATTCACACCTTCTTTTTCACACTTGAAGCTGTAAATCTTGTTCACATTGCAACGTTTTATGTTTCATTCTTGACATCCAAGTGATTAATCATTTTTCCATCAAGTATTTTTAGATACTAGCATTGTGTGTCTTTCTCAATATTTGTCACAAAGCACTTGTAAAAAGGGATTAGACACTGTTCGAGTATACTCGCAGTAAGACCTTCTCGGATTCAAAATGAGTTGTATGCACGACGCTCAAATGATCAATATCAATGTAATGATGAGCCTTGAGCCCAAGCCAAACAGATCATGTTTTCCATAGTGGATCTTTTCCATGGTGGATCTTGTATTCCCTTAGTGGATCTGCTTCCCACAATGGATATAACAAATCCTACTAAGATATAAAGTTTCAAGCCTTAACTTGACTAGCTTGCCAAAGAGCCAGTCTCCTGGTCCATGTTTACATGCAAGGGGGGCAAAAGCGAGCAAGGGTAGGAACTCAACATTTGAGGGGGGGTGTTGAGAATAGCAAATGATGCTTGTCCATAAGTGGCTTTGTATGAGAGATATGACAAAGGTGTATGTTCTAGAAGCTCTAGGAAGAGATGTCCAAAATCCCATAAGCATAGAGAGGAGAAAAGTGATACTATACATAAAGCTATAAAGGCATGCACTTGACACTCATTTCAAGGTAATGATACAATCAATTTGTGTCACTCAAGATTGTATTTGTGAGTCCAAGCTAATCTATCTTGGAACCTAATTCACTCGAGTTACAATTCCTCATTCTGATAATGTATCATGTGTGTGATTTGCGTCCACCGTTGCTCTAGATCCGTGTTTCTTGGAGAAGCTTGGCTAACTTTGGAGCAGATGTTTGGTGGTAAGAATGAGACTCGCATCTCTTTCTTAAAAAAAGAGCTAGAGACATTGAAGATGGATGAGGGTGATTCTATGCAGGATCACTTGAACAAAATTCAGGACTTGCATGAGTAACTTATGAATGTTGATGAGTACTATTTAGATGCACAGCTGATATCTACTGTATTGAACTCATTACCTCCTTCGTACTTGGGTTTCCACATTGCCCTGAACCTCACAATGAGGATAGCTCCACGGCCTATTTCCTTTCTTCAGTTAGTCAGTTTGCTTCTAGAGGAGGAGCAAAGAAGAAGAAAAGTGGTGTGGATGTCATAGCCTTTGAGCAGGGTTTTATGGCTAGATAGAAGGGCAAAGTCAGCTAAGTAAAGAGTGCTCCGTAGAGCTTTGGGACTTCAGGCACCTCACAGGGAAGTAAAAAACAAGGGGGCACGCAAGCCAAAAAGAGAAAATGCCATTATTGCAAGAAAATATGCCACTACATCACTGAATGTAGAAAGCGCATCGCCAAGGAGGAGTCAAGAATGTCTGTTTTTGATGCTCCTTCCACTGCTACTGAGTCCACGTCCTTTGTTGCAGACAAGGACTATTACTTTTACACATGAAGCTATGACATTTCTTGGGCTTATTGAGCATTTAGCTCTACTGAGAATGCAGGCACGTGGTTTTTTGACAGTGGTGCTTCTAGACACATCACATCTCGTAGAGATTTATTTGCTTATGTTGGTGTAGCTTCAGTTGGCAAGTTTGTACAATGTGTCAACAATGCATCATACCCTGTTAGAGGTATTGGGGAGATTGTGCTCACAACCATTGATGGCTCTATTCTCCGCCTATAGGATGCTTTGTTTGTGCCCGGTATAAAGAAGAATCTGCTCTCTATTTCTTCTTTGGCACGTTGTGGATTGCAAGTAAAGAAATACCACAAGGTGCGGCAATTTTGGGGCCAACACCAAAAAAAAAAGAAAAAGTACATAAACTGATATTGAATCATACATATCCGATCATTGACTTTGGATTTATTCATATTTTGAACCAAGGAAAAGGAATGTGAGATGTATAAGATACCACAGTGCTGTAATAGATGGTGGTGTTTACAGGGTTTTTTAATTAGTTAATGGCTGTGATGGTATTGATGTGTTCTGCATTACTTCGTGTTGCACATAGATAATGAAACTATATGCGTTGTATTTGTCTTACCTGATGCTAAGAGCTAGTCTCAGAGCTTGTGATATACATATGTTACTTTCTTAGGTTTTGGAGCTTCTTGACATAGTTCAATTTCAACCCCCTGAAACTCAGATGGAGCTACCTTGGGAATTGCAAACTGCAAAGGATGATTTGACGGTATTGGATTAAACTCTCATCTCTATTTTGGTGCTAACGGTATTTGCTCAACCTTTCTTTAATTGTCTTTAGAGTGTTTTTGATTGAGTAAAAAAGATTTGATGCTACAGGTGAGTGAAATTCTTGGAAAAGCTGGTTCTGTTGAAGAAGGTGGCGTTTACTATTATTCAGAGCGTGGGGATCGTCTGATTGACCTTACTGTCTTCAGGGATAAGCTTTGGCAGGTCTGTCCTTGAACTTGAAAGTGCGTTTCAGACCATGGCTGGGATTTCAATCTAACATTGGAGGGAGATGTATCTGATGTGAAGACATCTGCAGGAATACAAGCGGTTAGAATTACAATACACTGTTCCTGCTGGTGAGCAGAGGTTGGCTCTGCTAAGGGGTGCTGTTCAACAATTGCTAAGGTGGGCCTGGAAATTCAATAGGAATGTTGAAGAACAAGCTGCCCAGCTACACATGCTGTTGGGATGGTCGCATCTTGTTGAGGTAAATCCAGGTTTCTATAAATGTCCACGTTCTTGTGCTCTTGGAAGATGATATGCTATGCTTGTCATTAAGCCTTAATATTTGTAGGTAGCAATATCCCGACGATTCAATCTTCTGCACTACCGGCTGCAAATCTTGTTAGAGTAAGTTTCTCATTTACATGTTTTTCCTCTCAATCCAACAATAGCTGTGTGAATCTCTTGTAACAGTGTTCCATGCACGTGTAGGATTATTCATTCTTCCCTAACAGCAACCACCTCTCCTGATTGTTCTCTGAAGATGGCTCTTCCTTTGAGTCAGGTAAGCCATCAGGTTATTTATCTGTTTTTCAGACCGGTTAGCAAAGAGGTGTTGTTGACCAGAGGTTTTCTTCAATATTCAGCAATTGGTTTTAAGTATTCAGGTATGTTTTCCTTATATTCCTTTAGTTCGTTTTTTATGATTTTCATGATTTTGCCAATTTGGGGTGTGTTCTTGCAGGTGGTCATGACATGCATGGCCAAACTACAGGAGTTAAGCTTCATCTGTCCTGCTAGTGACAATACAGATGACATTACTTACATTGACCTTTTATCACCTGCCCGTCTATCAAATAGTGCATGCCAATCTATCTTCATGAAGTTGATTGCATCAATTTTACGTGAAGACAGCTCTGAAACCCTACGCCGTAGGTATGCTTCTTGGGAATGGAGTATAAGCTGTTATTGTGTTTTGTTGCATTGATGATATTTTTGTAGATTATCAGGATATTTCTGGTTATTTGTTAAATCCTTTAGTGTGAATACCCTTTGTGGTTGTGTTGTAGCTGTTGTCGATAAGAGCCATCAGTGTCTAAGGATGATGTATGTGTGCACCCAGACATGTGCGAATGCACATGTGGATGCACACCTACTTAATTTCAAGGGTTGATGCCATCAGGCCAAAGTTGTACAAACTGTGGAAACCTTCAGATCACCAAGTGAAGCACAAGTATTGAGTGATTGGACCTAGGAATTGCAAGAACATTAACTTCTTTCCATCCTACATCCCATTCCATGTGACTATATAGTCATAAATGATGGAAATTTCTCCCCATTTCCAATTCCCTAGCCCCATACCATTTTGCGTCACTTGTGACTTTGGTTGGACCCCTCACACTCACTCATTACACAACACGCTATACAAGAGATTCATAGCAATAATAATAGCATGAACCTTTTGCCAAAATTGTTCATTGAATCACAAGGGTTGCATAGGCTTGGCTTCCTTTATCTCGTGCTCATCTTGCTAATTCCATAGAGTGAACACTACTATTTGGCGGTGGACCATACTTGGTATGTTGCAAGCACCTTCACCTTTATTGTGAAGAAAGTGACAATCGATCTAGCGTTATACACCACCCTCTTCACCCACTTGAGCTTCCTAATGTCCTGCATGAGCAAGTCCAAATAATGACTTCATATGGAGTCCATACAATGGGAAACTCGGCCTCAAGTAAGCCCCCCCGTGTGCTGACATGTGAATCATAGTTGCCAAGGGTTTCTAAAATGGGAGCTATAAATGGGTTTCCAAGGTTTCATACAAGTTTACTAAAGTGTATGAATTGAGTTTCATTCGAGATGAAATTCATTTAAATTTTTTATACATGTAAACGTAGTTTAGTCCCATGGGCTAAGATAACACAATTGCACACAATTCAACATGGTGTACAAAATCTAAGTGAAGAATCAATGGACCATTAATTTGAATATGCAACATATCATATTTAAGAATTCATCATTCAGATTTCATCAATATAAAATAAGCGCAATGCCCTAGATTGAAAACTACTTGAACATATATTTGCAATTAATCAATAACAATTCATGTGGCTATAGGACTTCAAAATGAATCCACAGACCATGTCATATGTCACATGAATCATAGAAGTTGCTATTAAACATGTTGAAACTTCAAATCCATCTCTTTATAAGCCACCTTTGAGGAGCAAAGAAATAATAATTTCATCCCACATGTAAAATTGGGCCGAATAAAATCGTCAAGGATCAAAATTTCAATTTACCAGATTTCCTTGTTTCAAAAATGCTTGGACGTTGCCAATGTTTCCTAGATATAGAAAACACGTTTATTGACAGCTATGATGTTGATGCATTATTAGCAATGACTTCAACCACATTTGAGGGGCCCATCAATATGGATAATAATTTGCTTAGAGAAAGAAAGAGAATTGACTCTTCAAAGCTTGAGAGAGAGAGAGAGAGAGAGAGAGAGAGAGAGAGAGAGAGAGAGAGAGAGAGAGAGAGAGAGAGAGAGAGAGAGAGAGAGAGAGAGAGAGAGAGAGAGAGAGAGAGAGAGAGAGAGAGAGAGAGAGAGAGAGAGAGAGAGAGAGAGAGAGAGAGAGAGAGAGAGAGAGAGAGAGAGAGAGAGAGAGAGAGAGAGAGAGAGAGAGAGAACCTGCCTGACGACCTGCCTGATGCCTGACGGTTTGACGACCTGCCCGCGCGCCTGAAGACCCACCCGCCGACGACACCCGCACTTCACAGGTCTACATCGTCCCTGCCTCTTTTCCTGCCGTCGCATCCGTCCTCTGCCGTGGCCATCAGGTCCAAACCCGCTCGCCCTCTGCTGTGCGACTGTGGCCCACTGCAAGGAGTTCTGCTTGACGTCTCCCCTCGGACGTTGCACACTCACCTGGATCTGTGCCCTCAGCTGCTCGCCTGCCTTCACACGCCCTATTCGTCAGGGGTTCACCGGCGCGCGTCTGTCCTGTTCTGCACAGGTGCCCCGTTGCAGTCCTGTTGCTGCAGCCAGGTGGTTCCCTGATTGTGCCGGTCTGCGGGACTTGCGGAGCGAGCAAGAGAGAGAGACAAAGAGCGAGAGAGAGAGAGAGAGAGAGGAAGGGACAGGCAGATAGACATTTTACAAGGACAGATCTGTGCCGAGGAGGCAGCAGATTATTGAAGAGCAGAGATTGTAGACAGTGCATCCTGCTGCTGCAGTGAGGGAGCGAGCGAAAGAGAGAAGACAGCGGGCTGGCTGGCCTGGATATGGATTTTCTCGACCGGACGGTGGCAGCCCTTGGCCCTGATTCCGATACCGAGGAGCCGGAGGATATGGTGCCATGCACGGAGGAGCCGCCTCCGGGTTCTGAACTGCCGCCGGCAGGCAAACGCTCTAAGCACACTTCAGACGAGCCAATGGGTCCTCAGGACCGTTCCTATGCGCAGGTTGCCTCCGAACCTGTGGATTCGCAGGAAATAGACTGGGAGCATTTGCTGGACTTTGCCAATACTTTGCTTGGCGATTATGTCCAGCATAATAATGAAACTTTCTCTGCTGCAGCTGCGGATGATGTGCTGGAAGCGACAGTGGACCCAAAATCAGTCTTGCGGTCCTTCTCGGTGTTCTATGACCGTGCAGTTATACTTTTTTTCACCGGCAGGATCCCAGTGCTCTCACATATTCGCCAGTGGATGCACCACTTATTGCAAGGGGAGTATGTTGAGGAGATCTTCCTTGGCCCTCGCGGCTTTTATGAGGTGCTGTTGAAATCCGAATCGCATCGAGCTGAGCTACTGTCCAAGTTGCCACTATTCTTTGACCGCCGCTTGGTCCATGTGGTACCATGGCGCCCTATGGCTGACTTCCAGCGTCTGCTTCAACGCGAATGCCCGGTGTGGGTGGAAGTGGAAAATTGTCCAGCGGTATATTGGCCATTGTTGAAAGACGCGATGGCGGTTGTGGGCACAGTGCTGGTTCCCCCCAGCCTCAGGGCTATGAACCGAAACCGTCTATGCATGTTATGGGATACGGCCAGGAAAAGGCCTGCGTGGCTTCGCCTCAATTGCGCTGGCATGCATCCTTTGCATTTTCGCCTGAAATGGGGCAATTTTGCCGGACACTGCTTTTCATGTGGTAAATTAGGGCATTTTGTAGCTGAATGCCCGGAATGGCAACTGTCTTCTGAGGAGGCGCAGGTTGTGCAGCCCAAGGATGACATGGTGCTTGATGCCCAGACACAGGAGACCCTTCAGCCCCCTACTGTCATGGGAAAAGGTAAACAACAGGTCCGAGCTTTGGATTCTCCTAGCTCTGATTGGATTGAGGCACGACAAAAAAAAGGTAAAAAGTTGGACGCAGGCCTGGCAGATCCTGGGCCTCATGTTTCCCCGGATTCCGTGCGCACGTACACGCGCAGGAAAGACATGGTCACCCCACAGCAGGTTGTGCGTACCATGGCCCCGTCAGCCCCCCGCAATCCGTCTTCAAGGAAAGTCTATTCCGAGGGCCCCAAGGGCCCACCTGCTAAGCTGGCGTTTGATGCGAAAGGCAATGTGATTACTCCTTGGGATAGGCGTTATCCCCGCCCTGCTCCCAAGGTAGTGGATTTCCCTTCTACCTCTAAAGCAGGTCGCCCGAATTCATTTGCAGTATTGGCTGATTTTCTGGATGAGGGTGTCCTGGATGCCCTCGCGGAAAAGATGCAATCGAGGCAACAGGCGCCTCGTTCCTGACTTCCTTTGTTTGAAAATATATGAAGATTGCCACGTGGAACGTGCGAGGCATTTGCTCTCGCCATAAGCAGCATACCATGTGGTCTGTCTTGCATGAAAATCAGTGGGATGTATTATGTGCAGTGGAGCACAAAAGTCATGGTGAGGCAGGAAAGGTTGTGGATTGTCGTGGATTTCGTCTGTTTTATGCAGGGACACATGCTAAGCATTATTCGGGCGTGCTGATGATTGTTCATGAGAAATACCAGGCTGTTCTTGTTAAAAATGATGTGCACGGCCGCTTTCTGGTAATCGAAGTCCTATTTGAAGGTGAGATTTTATGGCTGCTGGGACTTTATGCTCCCAATGATCCCACATCCCGACGGGATCTATGGTTGACTTTGCAGGGCTCCATGGCACTTGGCCGCAGAGGGTTTTTGATGGGAGATTTCAATATGTGTGTTGACTCTTCGCAGTCCACCTCACGGCATTCGGTAATGGATACGCCAGAAAGCCGGGTGTGGAACTCCTTTGCTTTGCACATACTTAAGCAAGATCTTTGGTCGTGGCTTCACCCTTCTGTTTCAGGTTTTACTTTTCATTCTGCGCAATATGCAACCACTTGGTCGCGATTGGACAGAATGTATATCATGCAGGGGGATGATTTTCTTCCCGAGATGCTGGAGATGAAGGTCTTGCAGCAATATGCGTTGTCGGATCATTTTCCCCTCCAGCTTGAGATGCGGGCACAATCTGTTGCACCTTTTATGCAGTTCCTGGATAAGCTCCCTTTACGCTTCAACTCCTCTTATTTGAAGCATCCAATTTTTCAGGATTATATACAGCAACTGATTGAGAGGTTCTTATTGGACTTCGCCTCTGAGGGCTTGGCTTCGTTTGCACGCCTGCTCTCTAATGTGCAGCGGGTTGCTCGGCAGTATGGGATTCACACTGCCTCTCTTTGTCGCCGCCGTCGACTTGCAGCAGAGGACTTATTGGCCTTGGTCCGTTCCTTGCTCCTGGATTCCCCAGATGATGATTTTCTGCTGTCACTGGAGCGGCGTTTGGCCCATCTTATTCAAGTCTTTAGCTTGAAATCTTATCAGCAGGCCAAGCTGCATAACTTGACTGACACATTGCAAGATAATGCCTGCCAGTCTCATAAGTTCTTTCGCGCCTTGCATGCTTCTCCGGCTTGCGAAAATATGACTCGACTTCAGGACTTGGAAGGTCGCATGGTCACTGATCCGCAGACCATTATCAATATGTGCAGAAATTATTTTATGGATCTTTTTGGTTCTTCATCCTTGCCGTCTAGCCAGGGTACGCATGCCCGCTCGGTCTTCTATCAGCTGGTCCACCAGCAGGTTCCGCTTGATATGCAAGTCTCTTTGGAGGCGGATATTTGCGAAGAGGAGGTTATGGATGTGTTGTTGCACCTGCCTAAGGATAAAAGTCCTGGTTGGGATGGTCTCACTAATGAATTTTTTGAGCACTCAGCCACGCAGTTGGTAAAGCCTTTGGTGGTCATGTTCCAGCAGGTTTGGGAAACAGGGGTCATGCCTTCTTCATGGAAAGAAGGCCTCATCAAACTGATCCCCAAGGTCCCTTCGCCGTCAAAGCTGCAACACTGGAGACCAATTTCGTTGATGGGCGTGATGTATAAAATCTTTTCCAAAGTGCTGGCAAATCGGCTTCACAAGCACCTTCCAGCTCTTGTGCACCCCCTCCAATATGGTTTCATTAAGGGACGCAACATTTTGCACAATATCTTGAATGTGCAAATGGCTATTGATTATGCGAGGCACTCCAATCAGCAAGTGGTCTTGATTCAACTGGACCTGGAAAAGGCATTTGACTGTGTGGACTGGTCTTTCCTTGCAGAGCTTATGTCTGCTATGGGCTTTGGGATCCGCATGTCCCGATTGATCTACACCATTAGTACTGAGGCTTCTTCAAGAGTTATGCTTAATGGTGGGGTCACAGAGCCATTTCTCCTTGCACGCTCGCTCAGACAAGGCTGCCCTTTGAGTCCTCTCTTCTTTGCCTTGGCGACTCACCCGGTCCTTTCAATGTTATCCTCCATGGCGGCTTCTGCCCAGCTGGCAGGGTTATCTCTTCCTTTGGGGCAGCACTTCATTAGCCAATCCTTGGCTGATGACTCCTTTATGATTTTGCAGGCGGACAGGGATAACATTCGCAAGGCATTAGATGTTTGGACGCTCTTTGGTCAAGCTTCTGGTCTTCGCATCAATGCCTTCAAGTCAGCCATTCTCAGTTGCACGGAGCCTGATTTAGAGTCATTAGGCTGGCAGGGCCAGGTGGTTTCTCGTGGCGCGATTGTCAGGCATCTTGGATACCCATTGGGGGTGGATGTACGGCCAAAGGCCCTGCTGGAGTGGATTTCACACAAACTGGCCGTGAAGTTTATGTATTGGAAGTCGCAAGCCTGGCCGTTCCATGTCCGCCTCAAAGTGGCTCAGACAATTATGCTACCAATGCTGACGTATTTCCTGCCATTACTGCCATGGACGCCCAGTACTTTGAAGGCTCTTACTCATCCCATTCGTTTCATGCTATCGAAGAAAGATTCACTGCAGGCAGGCATTTCCTGGATTTCATGGTCACATGCATGTACCCCTAAGCGCATGGGTGGTGGAGCTATTTTGGATGCAGAAACTCATATGCTGGCTCTTCGTTGGTCTCTGTTTCGTGCCATGTGTGTGGATCATCACCCGTGGACCATCATAGCCCGTTATTTTCTTGAGGACAGCGGCCTCCGCCAGGGTAACACACGGCTTCGAGCCTCATGGTGGCATGTCCTTAATGCTGACGCTCGTTTCTCCAGTCCCTCTTCCTCTTTGTTAGTGCATTTGGTCGGCTCTTGGAAAGTGGTGCTCCAAAAGGCCCGTTGGCATCCTGTAGGGGACCGCGTGCAGACAAATTCTTTTCAGTTGGAATTGTTGGCGGTATCCACATTACTTTCATGGGAAGATAAACATCAGCTTAGGCCAAGATTTAACCGCATGGCCCGTTTGGGTGTGACTTCGATTGCGGATGCTACCCTTGCCACTCGCAATGTCCTTGCATCATTTCGGACTGCTAGGAGACTTTTCAGGATCCCGCACGGATACCGTGATTTATGGGGGAAGCTTTCCTCGGAACTTCAGGGTAGGCAACCCTTTCCTGCCCTGGCTATGGATCGCCCTTGGCAGGACTGGGACCTTGCAGGCCGGTTGAGTCTGGAAAAGGCCTCTACTAATCAGGTGTATCATCTTCTCATTAAAGATCACCAATGGTTGGGCGTGAAAGTTAATGCTGTTTGGGGCCTGCGGAAATCACTGTCATGGTGGCAGGCAACGCTGATGGAGGGATGGCAGAACAAGACACCTTTCAAATGCAAGGTCTTTCTGTGGCGGGTAATGATTGGTGGTCTTCCTCTTGCCTCGGCCCTTTCCAAGCGTCGAATCTCGAATGGCACCTGCTTCTTCTGCACCACTTCGGCGGAATCGGCCCGACATCGTTTTCTTTCTTGCCCACTCGCCAAGAATATCTGGTCACTCTTGTCACGAATCTGGCACGCGGTGGTGGGGTCTTCGCTGACTCCCTTCGATTGGGTTTTTGTGCGCCCGAAGTATCCCACACCACCACCGTTACATATGAAGATCTTATTCCATTTTTTCAGATACTGGGGATGCTGGCACATTTGGACCACCCGAAATGCTTTTCTCTTTGATTCGGCTTCTAATGTACCGCGACATATTGCAAGGCTTAAAGGGCTCTTGCATTGGCAGCTAGATCTCATCAGGCACTCTGACTTGCTCCCTCGGGAGGATTTGTATTCCTGGCATTTGGCAATTGCCTCTGGGTCCTTGCCATGATTGGTGTAACTTTTTAGTACCCTAGTCCGGGGATTTCCCACACGTTGGCCTATGGCCCTCGTGCCTCTTGTACTCGTGTAATCATGTAATCTTGTACTTTCTTCGTAATTAATACAATTACCTTTTACGAAAAAAGAGAGAGAGAGAGAGAGAGAAGCGAGAAGGAAAAAACAAAAGAAACGTTGTAGGCTTCTAGTCTTCGTATCAATGCTTTAAAATCAGCCATTCTCAGCTGC
Organism: Lygodium microphyllum; assembly: GCF_053477565.2. Classification (NCBI taxonomy): domain Eukaryota; kingdom Viridiplantae; phylum Streptophyta; class Polypodiopsida; order Schizaeales; family Lygodiaceae; genus Lygodium; species Lygodium microphyllum. The sequence goes on from NC_141146.1 coordinate 77,890,341, forward strand.
ATAAAGTCGGATTTGCAGTCATTGGACTGGCAGGGAATGGTTGCTCCCCGTGGTTCCCTTGTCAAGCATCTTGGGTACCCTTTGGGTATTGATGTTCTGCCAAAGCAGCTACTACAGTGGATTTCACAGAAACTGGCGGCTAAGTTTCTGTATTGGAAGTCACTGGCTTGGCCCTTCCATGTTCGCCTCAAAGTGGCTCAGACAATTATGTTGCCAATCCTCACATATTTCTTGCCATTGCTTGCCTTGGACTACTACTACATTGAATGCTCTTATGCAGTATATTCGTTTCATGTTATGGAAGAAGGATTCCTTGCATGCAGGCATTTCATGGATTTCTTGGTCGCATGCGTGTACCCCCAAACGCATGGGTGGTGGGGCTATTTCAGATGCCAAAACTCATATGCTGGCACTCCGTTGGTCTCTTTTTCGCGCCATGTGCTTGGATCATCACCCGTGGGTCGTTATAGCGTGTTATTTTCTTGAGGATCATGGGCTTCTGCATGGTAATACCCAAATTCCGAGTTCTTGGTGGCATGTTCTCAATGCAGACTCTCGGTTCTCTAGTCCTTCATCATCTCTGCTTACCCATTTGGTATGTTCTTGGAAACTGGTCCTCCAGAAGGCTCAGTGGCATCCAGCGGAGGACCGCTTAGCTACTAACTCTTTTCAACCGGAATTGTTGGCAACCTCGCGGTTACTTTCTTGGGAAGGCAAACATGAGCTCAGACCAAAATTTAACCACATGGCACGTTTGGGCTTGACTTCAGTTGCAGATGCCACCCTTGCCAGTCGTAATGCGTTGATATCGTTTCGTACAGCCAGGAGGCTTTTCAGTATCCCTCGTGGATACAGGGATTTATGGGGACAACTTTTGATGGTGCTCCATAGCAGACAACCCTTTCCTGCCCTTGCTTCGGATCTCCTTGGCAGGACTGGGACCTTGCAGGCCGGCTGAATTTAGAAAAGGCTTCAGCTAATTAAGTGTATCATCTTTTGATTAAAGATCATCAATGGCTGGTTACTAAAGCTAATACTGTATGGGGATTGCGTAAATCCCGGTCATGGTGGAGGGTAACTGTGATGGAGGGCTGGTTGAATAAGACACCTTTCAAATGTAAGGTCTTTCTTTGGAGGGTGATGATTTGTGGTCTTCCTCTTGCTTAAGCCCTTTCCAAGCGTCGAATCTCCAACGGCAATTGTTTCTTTTGCACCATCAGTGCGGAATCGGCCCGTCATCAATTTATTTCTTGCCCTCTCGCTAAGAAAATCTGGTCATTCTTGTCAGCAGTTTGGCGAGCGGTGGTCGGTTTCTCGCTACGCCCTTTTGATTGGGTTGTTGTGCAGCCCAAATACCCCACACCGACACAACCACATATGAAGATCTTGTTTCACTTTCTTAGATATTGGGGCTGTTGGCATAACTAGACTATTCGGAATGCTTTTCTTTTTGATTCCGCCTTTAATGTTTAGGGGCATATTGCTAGGCTTAAAGGTCTCTTGCATTGGCAGATAGTTCTTATTTGGCACTCTGACTTACTCCCTCAGGAGGACTTACTTCCCTGGCATATGGCAATTTCCTCTGCGTCTTTGCCATGACTTTTTGTAACTCTTTTGTCGTTTAGTTCTTTTAGAGAGAGAGAGTTTTTACACATGATGGCGTAGAGCTATCGTGTATCTTGTAATCATGTAAACTTGTACCTTTTTTTTCGGTAATTAATACAATTACCTTTTACGAGAGAGAGAGAGAGAGAGAGAGAGAGAGAGAGAGAGAGAGAGAGAGAGAAGGCCAATATTGATAGCCTTTTTATTAGTAGAACTGATTGTTCTTAGAGTCTTGACCTACAAAGAGAACTTGAAAGCATGTTGTGCATAACCTGAAAGTAAATCCTGAGGGTTTTGATACAGAAGTTGCACAAGTGCAGTTTTCCTCAGTCTTGACCGCAGTACAGGTGCATCATACACGCAAGGCTTGAAGGAGATAGATTCTGTTCACATCTGAAATAGCGAGTCAGGGTTGAGAACAAAGTTTGTAATAGGCATAAACTTCTGTTTTGGCGAATCTGCAGGCATCAAATGGTATTGATATGGCCTTTCTTGAGTAGCATATAGGGCATGGGAATGATAAAGATTTGGTGGAATGGGATGGTGACTTTTCAGTTGAAGATTCTGGGCAGTTGATGGATGCGGATGAGATGGGTAAACGTCGTAAGATGTACTGAATTTGCCTGAACAAGATGTTCATGCTTCATGCTCATAGAATGATGGGTCTCTCCAGTTTATGCTGGCGATTGCGAAGAATCTTTTGTGGGATTATGCTCATGCCAATGAGGGTAAAGCGAGCTCTTTACCGGAAGGGGATGATGGGGTTGCTGTCATGGGAACTGACCTAGTCTTACAGCTGATTGCTGCTTTCCATGAGAGGGCAGCCATCTTTTACTTTACAGGAAGGACTCCTTTGATCACTAAGATTTGTGCTTGGCTGCAGACCATGCTTGTCAGTGTTGAAGTGTGAAAAGATGATGCTTCTCGCCAAGTGCAAGCCCCTCTCATTGAATAGATTTATGATGGACCAAGGGGGTTTTTTGAGGTTATTTTTTGTTCCTTGGATGTGCTTACTCACATTATGCAACGTATCCCTTTGTACATGGATGGTAAGCTACTACATATGGTCCCATGGAGGCCTATGGTTGAGTTTCAGGAGGTACTTATGCAAGCATGTCCATTTTGGGTGGAGGTGGTTGATTTTCTCGCACATCTTTGGTGACTTTTTCCTTTGGTTTTAAGAACCCTTGGTGAGGTGTTGGTGGAGTCTTGGTTGGCCTCCCACAATAGGAATAGGGCTTGCATTCTTTTGGATACAAGGAAACCTTGCTCGGCTAAAATTTGGATATAGGGTTGCAAATGTTGGTTAATGAGTTGAAATGGATACATTTGCTGGGCATTGTTTTAGATGTGGCTAATTGGGCCATTTCATTTCAGAATGTGATAGAAGCCGTGAGGTATTGTAGCGTTCTATGGATCCTGACATGGATATGCAAGAGCATCATCCGCAATGGATGGTACAGCAGCCAGAAGGTGATCGTGTGCCGCTTGTCGAGCACGGGCATGATGATAGAAAGAAGGATGCTTCCCAAGCTGGTATTGAGTATGCATCACTTTCGATTGGTCGAAATTTGTGTCCTCAGGATGATTCTCTAGTCACTGTGATTAGATGTAATGGTAGACATGATTCTCGTTTGACTTTTGCACATCCAGCTCCACACTCTTATCACTTAAACTTTTTAACTTAGAGGTAAGGGGTTTTATATGAAATCTCAATCTTCACGTGTTCCTTCAATTAGTGTGGATGATAAAAGGGCTTTTGATTTTGCTTTGCGCTTTGATGCACGTGGGAGGGTTCTGCCTCCTCGGGATGTTTTCCGTGAGCAACAACAACAACTTACTTTTGGTGCTTCGATTGCTAGTTTGCAGAGGGCAGATCTTGTAGATGTGATCTGAAGTGAAATCGAGAGATTTCAGGTAGCTAAAGCTATTGATGTAAAAGGCAAAGGGAAAGTGGTGGTTCAATAGTTTTCTTTTTTGTGCTTTATCGTGAGAATTGCTTTATGGAATGTTAAAGGTTTTTCTTCCGGTAGTAATGAGTATCGATTGTGGAAAGTTGTGTTAGCTGGAAATTGGGATGTTTTTTGTGCTGTGGAGCGTAAACATACTTTGGCAGGATCTTCTTATGTATATAATGATTATACAATCTTTTTTAGTAGTCGTGCTCCGCATAAATCTCGAGTTATGTTGGCCGTCAGATCTTTCCTGCAACCATCTTTGGTTTCTCAGGATTCTCATGACAGATTTTTTATTTTGGAAATCCCATATGAGGGAGAGGTTTTGTCGCTAGTGGGTATGTATGCTCCTTCTACTGATTGCAAATGTCGTCAGCTTTGGGATGACTTGCATTGCCTCACCATGGCTTGTCAAGTCTTTGTTATGGGTGATTTTAATGCATGTGTATTTATGGATCAGGTGACCTCACCACACTCGGTCATGGATGGTCCTGAGCGACAGGCTTGGGATGCTTTGGCAGTTGTGTCTTTCAAACAGGACATGTGTTCCGGGATGCATCCTTCATAGTCTGGATATACTTATCGTTCTCTTCAGCATCTAAACACTTGGCCCAGATTGGATAGGATCTACATTTGTCAGAGCGAATCTTTTCTTGTTGCAGTCATTGATATGTGGGTGGAGCAACAACATGTCTTGTAAGACCACTATTCTTTGGTTTTGGAATTGACCCACATATCTATTCATGCCTTTAAGGCTCTCCTTACCCATTTGCCTCTTCGTTTCAACTAATGCTTTTTGCTACAAAATCAGTTTTTGAAATGTATTCAACAACTAATTGCTTCTTTTAGCTCTCGGGTTCTATCTAGTGGGATGAAAGCATGGGCCATTTTTAGGGATAATGCATGATCATTATGTTAACAATATGGTATTTAGCAAGCTTCCTCTTTACAAGCGGTATTGTAGCATGTGCAATCTTTGTTGGCCCACTTGCTGTCTCTGTGTGAGTCAGGGGATACATGCATTGAATTGTGGAAATGTAGAGTTCAATCTCTTCAAGAAGAGGAATATGCTAAATATAAATTGTTGGCTAGAGCAAAAGTCTTACATGACGATAATAACTGTCAATCTCATCAATTCTTTGCTCGTTTGCACTTGAAAAATTATTGTGCATTTGATGGATGAGCAAGGTGTTATGGTGATTGATCGAGCTTCCATCATTCAAAAGTGTCTTGACTTTTATAAATGGATATTGGGCCCATAGGATATTCATTTTGATGCTGTTCACTCTACTCGCCAATACATTTGCGATTTGGTTAGTAACGAGGCTAAGCGATAATGGGTTGATTTGATGGAGGATGATATTTCAGAGGATCAAGTGGAAGAGGTGTTGTCCCATTTACCTCGAAGGAAAAGCCTTGGTTGGGATGGGCTTCCTATAGAGCTGTTTTCAGCCCATGTTGAGCAGCTTAAGGACCCATTAACTCGCTTGTGTCAGCAAGTGTGGAATGCTTGTATGATGCCCTCAATCTGGAAGATTGTTGTAATTCGGTTATTGCTTAAGGTTTTCTCTCCAACCTCTTTGAAACAATGAAGACTCATTTTTGTTATGAGTTTCTTATATAAAATCTTCTCTAAAATCATTGCCAATAGATTGCAGAAAGCATTTCCGCACTTGGTTCATTCACATAAGTACTGTTTCATTAAGGGCCGAAATATAATGCTCAACATTTTGAATGTTTAGCTGGGGATTGATTATGCTAAAGCTTTAGGCCAAGAGGCTGTTTTGCTTCAGCTTGATATTGAAAAGACATTTGATTATGTTAGCTAGTCTTTTTTGCGGCATCTAATGTCCACTGTGGGATTTGGTCCTTGCATGATTTCTCTTGTTGATACCATTAGTCAGGGTGCTATGGCACATGTTGCACTTAATGGAGGGATCACAGATGAAATTGCCTTTTCTCAGTCTCTTCGGCAAGGGTGTCCTCTCAGCCCCTTGCTGTTTGCTTTAGACACTCAAACCAGATGCTCTCATTGTTGGATAAGTTGGACGATCAAGGTGGGTTTGTTGGTTTCTCTCTTCCAAGGGGGGCCCAACTTGTGGGTCAATCCTTGGCAGATGATTCCTTTATATTCCTTAAGGTTAATCGCTTGAATGTTAATCGGGTAATGGTTACATGGAATCTTTTTACTATGGCATCATGACTTCATATTAATGCTCAGACATCTACACTGCTCTCTTGTACGGAGAATGATTTGCAAGCCTTGGGCTGGCATGGAATTGTGATTTCTAAGGGAAATATAACCAAACACTTGGGCTATTCTATTGGTGTGGATGTAGCACTCTGTGCCTGGCTGGATTGGATGCCATCTTGTATTCATGATTGGTTCATGTATTGGAAATCTCAAGGCTAGCCTTTTCATGTGAGAGTTAAAGTTGCTCAATACATTATAATCAGTATGATTTTTTTAATTTTTTTTTTGCGTCTTCCTTGGACTAAGAAGTCTCTTTTGAAACTAGTTTAGCCTATTCGATTTATGTTTTGGAAAAAGAAAGGGAATCATTTGGGCGAGATGTGGATTTCGTGGCAGCTTGTGACTACTCCTAAAAGGATGGGGGGAGCAACTTTATTGGATGTTGATTTGCATATGGTTGCTTTGAGGCTAGCTCTTTTGCATGCACTATGTGTAGAGAGTCATCCTTGGTTAGATATTGCAAATTTTTTCATTGAAAGGACTAGCATCTCTCATGGTAACACAGTTAATCATGCTTCTTGGTGGCATGTTCTTAATTCCATGAGCCCTTTTAAGGTCTCTCATTCTTCTCTTCTTTCTCATTTGATTGCATCTTAGCACGCGATGTTATGTTTTTCCGTTTGGCACCCTCTTGATTTTCGTGAGGAGAATTCGTTGCAAGGAGAAGTATTGGCTACCTCCAGGTTGTTGGATTGGCCTGATAAAGATTTGCAACAAGACAAGTTTAATCGGAAGGCTTGTTTGGGGTTGCAGATGGTCCTTGATGGTATTATTTCTGGAGAGCCTCGTCTTTATTCTTTATGGCATTTTTGTCAGTACTTTCGGGTGCCTCGAGGATGCCATGATATTTGCAGGTCCATTTAGGGGACATGCTTTTGAGCTTCTCTCATTCACTTGCGTTACAACCATTGTCTCCCTGGCATGATTGGATGTTTGTGATTCTTGATGATTTTGAGAAAAGGTCAGCTAACTAGATATATCATCAGTTGGTCGAGGCCAAGAGATGGGTCAAGGGAAAGGCTAATAAATTATGGCGTATTTAGGATAGCAAAAAGAAGTGGCATGAAAGATTTATCCAACTTTAGAAGTCTTAAGGTTTCGTATCAGGGTAAAGTGTTCATGTGGATGTTGCTTATTGGGGGTCTTGTGATTGGAAATGTGTGGTATGCCCGCAAGATCTCTGTTGGTCGTAGTGTATTTTGCACTACATGTGACGATACATTGCTTCATCTCTTTGTCTCTTGTCCTATGGCTAGACAAATTTGGAGTTTTGTTTCTCATGTGTGGTCCACAACGACCCAACACCGGATATGAGCTTAGGGCAATCAGCTTTGCTAAGCTTTGTATGTGGCGGTAAAGGCACACCAAGAGGCTTAGCATCAGCCATATTAAACTTGTTAAGTATTTTGCTGATGTACTCGTCCTCTGAGAGAAACAACAAACGCTGCCCTCTGTCTCTTTTAATGCGCATGCCCAAAATGTGTTGAGCTGCCCCTAAATCTTTCATGGAGAAGATTGAACTCAGCACCCTTTTAAGAGCATTCAAAGAACTCTTATGCTGTCGTGTAATCAGCATGTCATCCACATGTAAAACCAGCACAATAAGGCTTCCATCATCAGCCTTTTTAGTGTATAAGCAGTGATTTGCATGACTGCGTTTAAATCCATGGCTGAGCATGAAGGTATCAATTTTGTTTGATATTATATGTATGGTGCTTGGATGATGGTACATAACATTATGGTGCTTGTTTGATATTGTATGAGGGTACATAACATTGAACTTATTGCTTAGGGAAAGATGGGTAGACAAGCTTGTTAGGCTTGCATCCTTCAAACCAATTAGCACTATGTTTTCAACAATGAAAACATATGTCAAGGAGGGAAAGGTATGACGTTATGTATATCAGGTTGTAATATGAATGACACATCTCTAAATAAATAGATTTGATTGCATGTTGAAAAAGATAGTCCATGGTAGTGGTTGGTCATGGGGCATAAACTTACCAAGTCCTATTGGTAGGTGGGGGGATCTCTTCCTAGATAAGGGTGTGTTCCAATCGTAGTAGTTGTGGATGAAGGAGGCTACGTGCTTTAGATCATTGGTCGATTTCCTTGAAGTTAGAATCTTTGTCCTAATGTGTTGGGGCTCTAGATTTGAAATGATTGTTGGATGGTATTTGGAAAAATCGAGCTTACTGTATTTGGATGATCAACTAGGATGATGATTCGGTACTAATGACATGGTATGTATGTGCTCGGGGTCGTCTATGGTTAATTGAAGGGTTTGAAGAAGAAGAAAGTTTTAAAGGAAATGTGGGCCTCTTTTGCATTAAAAAGCAAGGTCATCAAGATATGACCTTTTAGAATTAGGATTAGCTTTTAAGTCCATCGCACATCATTGGATACACACACGCACGCGCGCGCGTGCCCCTGCGCATGTGCACGCACGTAGGTATGTATGCATATGTTAGCAGTATTTACTTTCTGCTGTTCTACTTGGTGTGAGTAAAAAGGGAATATAAACATAGGAAGAGGAAAATCATGACATCACCTGAGTCTACGAATGCACTGTGTAACTGATGGTGTGTGGGACACTGGTGCATGGCCATTGACGATTAGGTCTTAATAAAGTATTGAGGGAGGGGTCAATGCAATAGCAGAAACATCCTGCCACTGATGAAAACCAAACACCTCCATGGCAACCACACGAATACAGTTATTTGAAGAAGCAGTTTGGTGGTTGAATAAGAAATGTGTTCTTGCTTCTTATTTGTGGCTGTTGCAAACCTTGACACTGTCTGCAACATCATTTCGCACACACCTCTCTCTCTCTCTCTCTCTCTCTCTCTCTCTCTCTCTCTCTCTCTCTCCCCCCCCCCCCCCCCCCCCCCCGGGCGCTCCCCGGGCCCCTTTGTAATTGTCTCATAGGCTGTATGTAGTGTGACTAGGATTCAGGGTTGCATTTCAGCCCGAGGTGTCAAAACATACTTTCACACCTGTATACAAATTTGTTGTTGCTTCTGCTGTTCTATAGAGGATGGTCTGGTTCCATGATGTGCTATTTGCATATTGCTCTGCAGGCAGTACACAACCATGATCTCCTATTTGCAATATTGCCGAGGAACTATTGATCCTGACATCCCTTTACCAGTAATGAGGTCACTTCTGTTTGAAGGTCAAGATGGGGATGATGACCGAGAGCTTGAACAAGTAAATTAATATCTAACTCAGGAGCACAGTTTTCAATCAATTGAACATGTTCTAATGCAATCTCTGTGCAGATTGATAAAGAACAGGGTGAACTTGTTCAATTGAATTCTTCTATTCTTAAATCAGAAGCCACATCTCTTGTCAATGTGGTAAGCTCTTTGATAGTACTCAGAGAATTTGCATGTCTTAGTCCTATCGCCAATGGCTAACAGCATCATAATTCTTTTGCATTCTCATCTAGTATATTCTGACATTCTCCTGTTGTTTTACTGTTGCAGCTAGCAAAAGACATTACACAAGGAAGTGAAATGGGCAAGGCAATGGCTTTCTATGCATTAGATGCGTTGCTTGTAGTGGATACAGATCAAATAATTCTCAGTCAGATTCAAAGTAGGGGATTGTTACAGAATTGTCTTGCAGATATTAGCACCAATTCTTATCAGGTTGGATCAAGAGGTTGCCATAAAGCTTATGTAATTTCTTTTTTTGTGTTCAGACTGTTAATTTTGAATACAAACTATGGATTTACGCTCAACTGTACAGTTAATTTTTTCAGTTGGATTCTTCTGCTTTCTTGGTAGGTGGTATTGCTTCCTTCTGCAGCTTCTGTACGCAGGCTTTACACCCTTGAAGCTGAGCTGGCATTGCTTCTTCGTATTGGCTATCAAAATAAGAAACGAGGGGCTCAAGCGCTGTTTGCAATGGGTGCTCTGCAGCACCTAACATCATGCAAAGCTATTGATGCTCAGATATCGGTATTTCTCTTACTGAAGTCAGATCTTTGACAAAACAATCTGATGTCGGTGGTTCTCCTATTTGACATGTAACTGATCACAAGTTTTTCCAGGAAGGGGTAAGATCGGAGCAAGTTACCCTGTATGGTACTGGTCTGCCATCACAGCATGAAAGACACCATCTGATTGTGTTGCCTGTCCTGCGGTTAGTATCTTGTTTGGCGACTCTTGTCGAAAGCAATAATACACTAGAGGTGTGTTCTGGTACCTTAATCCATGCAGTTTAATTTTAATGTTTGTAACAGACAGTTTAGAAGTGTTTTACTTAGTTTGACACTTCTGGTCTTGTTTTTAATTCAATAAAAGAATATTCTAATAATAAAACAAATACTTCAGAGAAAATTCTGAGGCAAAATACAAAGTACAAGGAACTCTATAAAGAGTAACTAAATAGATTACAAATACAAGGGTGGTATGGTTCCTTGTACTTCGTATTTGTGAAGGCGTAGTGGTTTACCCAAAGAAGGCCATGTCACATGGATACCTCCACATCCACTCTCCTCGGCCTAACTGTAATCTTTGTAATGGGCCCAATATCTCCATCCAGGTGGCTCAGTTTGGGTTAATGTGCCACTTCCTCTCGAAGTGTAACACTACTATGATCCTATGTCTCCAACATCCAGCGAACACTACTTGGTCGCACTGATTGATAGAAGAATGTCCCCTCTAGAGAAGAGAGCAATCAAAGTCTTTGAAGTGCTTATATGTGTTTCCCAATCTGGCGAAGCTCCATTACACCCCGCAGCAGAGATAACGGAGAGGATACATGATGGGGTATATAGTAGGAGGCAGCAGAGGCAGGCATGGGCTGTACAGCCACGCCAGTCCGAGAGACTGAGACACACTCCATGAGGATACTCTCATGGAATGTACGAGGCTTCGAAGGTCATCACTTTAGGCAGGGCCCGAGCCTCATGCGACAGGATCTGCACAGAGCTCTAGTAGGAGAATCGATTGATTTTCTTATGTTACAGGAGCACCATCTTACGACAGACAGGATATCCCGATGCTGCGGGAAGCTATTGCCAGGTCAGAGTCACACTTACTAGGCAGCAGCTGTAGGAGCTACCGAGATACAGGCTGGAGTGTGTATATGTGTTGGGAGTAGTGGACTTGGTTGGTACAAGGCTGGGGTATTCTCATTCCAGGGAGAGCCATGTGGGTCTCGTCAAGAGTGGAGGAGGCACTCATTGGTTTGTTGGCCATAGACAATTTTGGACCACCCTCAGTCAGTCTCTACCACAGGTCGATCACTGGATGGTAGGGGGTGACTTTAACATGGTGGAGGCTCTTGAGGACAGGAGAGGCAGATGCACAGAAATCATTAGGGGAGGAGAGCAGGCTGCTTGGGAGGAGTTCTTATTCCAGATTAGAGGCCAGGATCCATGGTTCACAGCAGAGTTTGGCAGGACCACAGGCTCACTTCAATTCTCTAAGAGAGAGAGGGCGATAGGAGCCAGGACTTTCTCCAGGATTGATCGATTTTATGTGGATGACTGGGCCTGCGACGACAGAGGCGGCCTTACATGCATCATACCTAGCACGGCCCTCTCGGACCACTCACGAATTCAGATACTTCTTCTTGAGAGAGTAGGGGGACCCCATTCCAGTGTTAGGATTCCAGAGCACTTGTTTTATGAGGATGATCTTAGAGAAACAGTCACACAGTCTTGGAGATCTAGACCCTTCTCAGCTGGATGGGCAGCTAGTGACTTGGGTGAGAGCCTTCAATAGATTAGTTCCCTCTTCAGAGAGGACACCACAAGGAGGAGACAAAGCCTTCTAGAGAAGGAAAGAGCTGCTAGGGCATCATTGGTTGCTTTATAGAGGGAGGAGGAGAGACGGCCAGGATGTAGATGGATAGTTGAGAGGATGCATACCGCGATGGCAGAGATTGACTCCATGAAGGAAGCTAGATCAGAGTACATATTTCATGTGAGAGCCTCTTTTTGGACTCAATCTGAGGATAGGGTTAATAGGGATTTTTTTGCACCACATGGCCTAAACAATCTAGCCAGGGTGTTAGGAGACTCAGGAGAGCTGATGGATCCATTGCATAGGGCCCTCTAGAGGCGAGACAGGTGGCCGCACAATACTATACATCCCTTCTAGGATCCACCACTAGACCCCCTAGATATGTGAGAGAGAGAAGCAGTTTGGCAGAGCACGCAGAAGGTGGTTACAGTCAGGATTAGCAGAAATTTGATCGCCCATTTTACAAAGGAGTTGCAGGAGGCACTTCAGGAACTACCCTCAGGCAAGTTCCCAGGGGGAGATGGACTAGATAAATCCTTCTTTTTGAGCTACTAGGATCTTATCAAAAAAGGCCTTCACTCAGCCTTTCAGGAGATTATGGCATCAGGGACTATGCTAGAGAGACTCTCTGAGGGGCTGATTCAACTTATCCCAAAAGGAAGTGGAGATAAATTGGAGATCACACAGTGGAGACTGATCACCTTGCTTGGAACTGCCTATAAGATCCTTGCAAAGGCGATTAGTCTCAGACTGGCACCATTGATGTCAGATATTGCACACCCCCACTCAGACAAGATTCTTCCGAGAGCGCAACATCTTGGTCAACATTTTCACCTTCTGGGAGACCACAGCTTTGGCTAGATCCAAGAGGCAAGACCTTATTGTGCTCCTTCTCGACTTTGAGAAGGCATATGATTGCGTGGATTGGGAGTTCCTGGAGGGCACAATGCTGAGGAAGGACTTTCCAGAGCAGTGGGTCAAGGGTGTAGCGGCTATCTATTCTTTAGCACATAGCTAGGTCATGACTGGAGAGGCAAGAGGAGATAGATTCAGCATCCATAGATCAGCTAGATAGGGATGTCCACTTGCTTCGTTCTTGTTTCTATTTGTAGCAGAGGCCATGAGTTCCTTCTTGAGAGACAGATCTACAGGTATCAGAGGCATCAGGCTACCCATCCTTGAATTTGAGGAGCTTGTTGATGTGGAGTTTGCTGATGATACAACAGTTTACTTGGATGGAAATGAGGGAAACTTTAGAGCCTTTGTAACAGCCATGTTTTGCAGATCATCAGGAGCATTAATGAATTGGCACAAATCCTTTGGATTTTGGATATGCGACACTAGATAGCCAGAGTGGCGACCACATGAGGATTCCACATGGGTTCCTTGTGGGACCGCTGTGAGATATCTCGGATGCCATGTGGGGATCGACATTACCTCAGAGCAGCAGCTGGCACCATTCCTTTTGAGCATTAGACAGAAGCTTTCGTACTGGAGCTCGGCGAGACTCTCGTTGGCAGGAAGAGTAGTAGTTGCCAACCAAGTTCTTCTTGCGACCATGTGGTACATCACTTCTTGTTGGGATTTCTCTAGGTCGTGTATTGGCCAGGTGAAACGCCTCATCAAGAACTTCATTTGATCAAGAGGAGATGGGAGTCGAGCCAGAGCAAAGGTGGCTTGGGATGTCATCATACAGCCTAGAGGAGGATTGGGTATCATAGACCCAGATAGTCAGAGCAAAGCCTTATTGGTCAAGCTCATTGTTAGCAGTGTGCTTCCAGGTGAGGATCCCTGCAAGAAACTTCTGATTGGGAGGCTAGAGGATTGGACACCTATACATGGAGAACCATGGCAGCCCAGCATTCACAGGATATTTCAAGAGATTAGCACCAGAGATTTAGCGAGGAGCTTCGAGGTTAGATTTGCAGCTACCATTATTAGAGCTTGGAGATCTGTATCTCCAAGGCTCCACCAGCTCCCCCCGACTACTATTGAAGAGAAGAGGAGACAGCCTCTTCTCTTTAATCATTATTTGAGATCAGAGTCAAGCCACACCATTGGGCAGCAGGCACACTTATCATGGGGGGGATTCTCTTTACAAGTCCCTATATCAGTGGGGGAGTGGTTTGCATTTTAGGAGTTACCATGCGAGACCCAAAGGGAGAGATTACACGGTCTTAGGGGAGCCAAGGCTATGATTGAGGCCGTGATGGAAGGGGCTCCACCAGATTGGCAAACTGAAACAACTTCCTCTCAAACTTGGATTGGTCTTTTCTCTAGAGGGGATATCCGTCTAGCAGTCATTGCATCTAGCAGAGACAGGACATTCACTGTCACAGTTGAGGAGGATGGCCATCTCCAACGAGAAGACCTTGAGCTTAGAGCACTCAATGACAGCTCCGGGCAGACAATCAGAGTAGTGGCACACTTTCAAAGAAAATGGCACATGGACCCAGACCCAACCACTTGTCTTATAGATGGATGGAGATATTGGGCAAAGCAAAGGAGGCCTCTACAAAGACTTCAATGGGATCTAGGAGAGTGGGTGTGAACGGATCCCTTCCTTGATAGGCCATCCGACATCCCCTTCTTGGCTACACTACTAGATTGGGATGGAGGATACAGATGAGCAAGATTAGAGCACAGCTTGCAGCCATCCTTCATTGGAATAGAGAGGGAGTCTCAAATGAGTTCCTATACGACTTTTGGAGGCGGCTACATGACAGCTTCAGGCCTAGGAAGATATCTCTCTTTCTACGGCTTTTAGCTTGTAGGAGTTTAGCAGTTGGCACTTGGCTTGGATATGGGAGGGACCTAGTGGCTTGCGCCCGATGTGGTGTGCCAGAGGAGACACATAGACATTGCCTATGGGATTGCCTATGGGTTCAGCATGCTGCTATGAGAACACTCAGGGGAGCATTTCTTTTCTCATCATTGGGCAACATCTGAGCATGATCCTGTCAGAAGTGGTGCAGCAATGGAAGCATAAACAACATGCTGAAATAAACTGCTGAAATACAAGACAAGAAAAATAAACACAACTACAAATGAGAACTCAGACGTATGCCCGGGAAACGGAATCCATATCGAATACGAGATAGCAGCATACAACAGTGACTCACTGGCTATGCGGGCACCTTGGCACCGGCTCCTCTCTCCTCAGAAGAATCCACAAATGATGGCTGAAGTACTGAAGAGGAGTAGGAGCTTGGCAATATATAGGCATAAACTGGGGGGAGCATTAAATGCAGTCGGCCAGCATTAAATCCTCCCTAGCCCTAAAAAAGGGCACTAGAAATGCCAAAAAAAAAAAAAAAAACTACCAGAGCTCCTGTAGCACAAACTCACCTTGAGCTAACTAATCTACTAATACCCTCTCTCAGATCAAGGGTAAGCTGATATAATACAATAGTACAATGATGGGGAATGAGAAACTATACAACATAGAACCACCAAAAGAACCATGGATATCCAAGTGGTGAGTGGTCAGTCCACCACCAAGATGCCTCGGAGAATATCTGACGTCGATGTTGATCATAACAGCACCACCTGAAAATAGAGAAGAATCATAGCAGCTCTGTGTGTTATGTCACCTATGTCACTTAGGACATACAAGACCAATCTGCCAAACATGTCTCTGAACATGTGACTATGGAATCCCAGCCTTTGGCCAAAACTGCCATAGTGTCCCCTCATGTGGGTTCCAGACAAAAGCCTCCCGCTTTCTGTCAAGTAACCAACCCATCATGAACCTGGATGTCAATCCTAGCTCTAGGATTTGTACTTGCCAGACTTCGGTCGATGCGTCAGGGAAGTCTCTCTCTGGATCCTTTGCATGTGGATAGACATATAGATGAGGCACGGGGCCCCATCTTACCATCATCTCACTCTCCCTCTCTGGCACTGGAGAGTCGTGAGGGATGTCCGCATCACCACCACTAGAAAGTAGTTGAGGAAGGGGCTACTAAGCCCTTCCCGCGATCTGAGAAAGAGAATCCCTTCCGTGCCGTGGACTTCGCCTTGGCTGGAGGATCGAAAACCGAATCTGAGGTAGATGATGACTCGTCGAAGGCATCCGCATCCGACTTCGTTTTCTGCTCCGTTTTCTTCTTGGAAGCCGCTAACTCTTTGCATTCCTTCCTTAAATGACCTTTCTTGCGACATTGATAACACTGGGCCTTCGACTTCTTCATCTTTGAACCCCTCTCTGAAGCTGCAAGAGGCTCACTTGAACCTCCGTGATGTGACGGAACCCTGCCCTGTAGTTGCAACTGTAGTTGCAAAGTAGCCTCATGCTCAAGTAGCATGGAGGACATGTGAAGAAAACTGATAGAAGTCGTAGATGTCTGCGCCTGTAAAGCATTCGCCGCTCCACCAAACTCCTGAGGAAGCTTGTAGAGTGCCATACCAACAAGATGTGTCTCTGATAGGGAAGACTGCATAGTAGGAAGCTGGTTCTAGAGTTGGGTAACACAAAGTCGGAAGGATTGAATCGTATCTTTGGATTCAAACTTCAGTTTTGTTGGAGCTGACCATAGAGAGTAACGGCCCGCATGGTGAAAGGAGCCTCGTACATCAACTGTAACTTTGACCATACGTCTGAAGCCGTTGTACAGGAAGTGACCGCCGGTAGGACTTCTTTGGAAATACATCGAAGTAATGCTGAATAAGCACGGGCATCATCCGAATCCCATGTAAGCATTGCCTCCTCATGGTTGTCTTCATCAAAATCAGATGGAACTGGAGAAGGTTGTCGAGGACGTGCCACAGCTCCGTTAACCACGTACCATAACCCCTTCTAAATAAACCAAGCCTTCATCACCGCACTCCACGTGTAATAATCAGGTCCATGGAGCTTATCATCAGTGGATGTGCATGGAGGAGCCATCTGGAGAGGATTCATAAAAGAAGTAGAGAAAAGAAGGGATTGGGGAGGAAACACAGCCAAGCCACGAGCATAGACTGCAAAAAGCAAGAGTTCACATGCAGTAGAACCCAAAATTTGATCAGAATAAGCCAAAATCTACTGCATAAAGTCAGAAAATCAATCAAAAACAGCAAAAACGGCCTGATGATGGAAGCGCCCAGCTAGGATGAGATGCAGAAATACCAAAACGCAGGCTGTACAGATGCTGACTGCAGCAAAAAATGCAGGCAAAACTGGTCGCCTGATTGGAGCAGCTCCCTGATCAGCAAGAGGGAAAACAGTTCTGAAATCAGCAATAAAACACAACAGAAACACAAAACCTGAAAACTGATACCATGTCAAGTGGTGCAGCAATGGAAGCATAAACAACATGCTGAAATAAACTGCTGAAATACAAGACAATAAAAATAAACACAAATACAGATGAGAACTCAGATGTATGCCCGGGAAACAGAATCCATATCGAACACGAGACAACAGCATACAACAGTGAGTCATTGGCTGTGCGGGCACCCTGGCACCGGCTCCTCTCTCCTCAAAAGAATCCACAAATGATGGCTGAAGTACTGAAGAGGAGTAGGAGCCTGGCAATATATATAGGCATAAACTGGGGGGAGCATTAAATGAAGTCGGTCAGCATTTAATGCTGGTTGTCCAGCATAAACCCCTTAAAAAAGGCACTAGAAAATGCCAAAAGAAAATACTGCCCAGCCCTTGCAGCACAGACTCACCCTGAGCTGACTAATCTGCTAAGAGATCCCTACCTCAAAACACTCATAGACACAATGGACTCAAGGACATTGTCACAGATGGGAGCTGATTTCCAGCATTATAGTTTGGTACATATGGACTGCAAGATGTAGCCAGGTCATT
Organism: Lygodium microphyllum; assembly: GCF_053477565.2. Classification (NCBI taxonomy): domain Eukaryota; kingdom Viridiplantae; phylum Streptophyta; class Polypodiopsida; order Schizaeales; family Lygodiaceae; genus Lygodium; species Lygodium microphyllum. Next base: position 77,907,714 of record NC_141146.1, read on the forward strand.
GATCTTCAGGATATACCCTCTGGGGAGCCTTTATCGAGGATGTGGACAGAGATAGTCCATACTCTCTGTGGGAGATGGGAGAGGTTGTAGGGCAGCTCTGAGAGGATGAGGAAGAAAAGAGAGGCTTTCTTGAGGATTTGGGATTCAGACACCTTTCACACTACCCCTCAAATGGTCTGGCACTTTAGCCCACCAAATTGGTTGTTTACACAACCATTCTATCTTTGATGTACTTAGTTACTCTTCACATAGTTTCTTGTTCTTTGTATTTACCTCAGGGGGACTTTCTCCGAGGTGTTATTAATAGAATTCTCTTTTCTTGGGAAAAAAAAACTTCTATTTCTTCCAAACCTCAAAAACTAACACCAATTTAATGAGCTCAAAAAATAGGCTTGCATGTGGAAGTGACAATAAGTTCCACTATGTTTTGCCTTGGCGAAAACTATCTTTGCTATCCTCAAATAGTGAGTATCTATTGGCTCCTTTCTCACATGCATACATATAGTTATGCATACATGTGCATGATAAGCTAGCTTCTCAATCATGTGTTTGGGGTTATTCAAGCAATTGAAAGACTACAATTGGATGTGTATGGCATGAGGTTTCACAATGGCCTTATACACCTTTTCAAGAACCTTTGGTTGTGCAAGAACTTGTTAATGCTTACACTTTACTCCAAGGAGGCATCATATACATTTGTGATGTGATTATGTCCTCCCTTTTGAAGCTCTTAATGGAAACTAACACACTTAAGGATTGGAAACTCAAAAGCAACATTCTAGGGTGTTATTTGCTCTCCCTTGGATAGACCGCATTTGGATAAATGAGTGAAATGGTGGATGTCAAATGTTAGAAAACTTTGGAAAACAAGTTGCATTTGAAACAAAGCCTATTTCTTTGGAGTTCTAGAGTGGGACTTTTGCTGGTGGGACAGAAATTTGCAAAATACAACATTGTGTCATCTCACAGGCATTTTGGAGGCTACCCCACATCTTCTTCGATGTTTCGTAGTATTGAGGTTTTGTTGGATCAACTTTCTTAGCAATTGCATGCTCGTTTTCTTCTATATATAGATTTGGTAAATTGTTGTAGTTATTTCGCAGATTTGTATCGGGTGCTTCAGCATTTCACAAACCATGCTTTTGGGGAATTAAATCACTCATCCCTACAACTACTTTTGCCACTAACTGCACCATAATTTTGATACAGAGACTTTGCTTTTAGATGTGTTTTCTAATGTTTCTAATTTTAGAAGTAGTCTTGGCTATAAAGTCGCCTCTCTTTTGACAATCCTGATATATTCAAAAGGGGACTTTTAAAAAAAAGGGAGCATCTATCTATCTATTTCTAAAGATAACCACAGTAGTCATTTGTTTGTCTTTCTCTAAACAAGATGGACAAAAAACTGTATTTGCCATAGCAACGTGGGATGGGATATAAGACACATCCCTTGAATTCCTTTGTTTTGGGACCTTGTTCCTTGTGTTCCTAATTGGTCCCGTCCCATTTCGACCAGCTGCTAGACGTGTCTTGAGAGGAGAGGGCAGGTGGGATGTCGAAGGGGGATGCCACATGGTAGGGGTATATTGAACCTGATGCACGTGCGCGTGCACACACACACACACACACACACACACACACACACACACACACACACACACACACACACACATCCTGTCACATTGTACCTTTTCGTGTTTACTACATTGCTCATAGCAATTCCCCACACCTCCTTGCTCTATGCAACTAAGGACTTGCCATCGTCGATTAGTCGTAGGCTCCTTGGCATTGTGCCCAATGGCAACTCCACTTTGTGCCCAATAATTGGTTTCCTACCATCTCTTCCCACTCTAGATTCCAAGCTTTGTAGACTACTTGTCTTCACCTATGTTCAGTTCTTGAGGCTATGGGCTATCTCTACCAAGTTGCATGGGGCTTGTCTTCTCGACTTATGTGAATAAAACATGTAATGTCTTAGGTTTTCATCCGAAGTTCGTTTCCCATCCCTAATTTCCCTTGTTCCCTTCTCCTACCTATCTAGAATCCTGTCCTCTATTACCTATACCATGTTATGGTATTTGCACTTTTCCTAGTTTATTTTAATATGTGTTATGTTGACATTGAACAAAAAAACATGTTGTATTATAACTCATTGATGTGCATGCTTGGCAATTATTTGATTTCTGTTGTAGACTCGTTCTCGCCAGTCCTTCCTCCCCCACCTTGCGTCCACCTGTCCTCGCCCATCTACCTTGTTGCCTGGACATGTGCTCACGCCCTGCACGCTGTCTTATTCCTCCCTCCACCCCCTTCCCTGCGGATTACCGTCGCCTCCTCCGCCTCGAGGCTCGGCCACGTGAACACACCACCTGTGTTGAAAATAGCAATCCCCCCCCCCCCCCCCAAAAAATCTCTGTGGACACGGCTCGTGAGTTATTGGAGAGCTTGCCCTATGCCTCCATGAAGGGGGTCATTTACATGATTCCTTGGTATAACATCTTCACAATTGAGACATTTGCGCTCCATAAGAGATTTCTAAGACATCCACTCACCTTACTTTTCCCCGGACTAGCATGGAGTACCGCCAATTAGTGGAGGACTTTGGACGGCTCTTCGGCACAGTTCTTCCTCCCTTCTTCGTGGATGCAGTGATAGTTGTAGGAGTCCCAAAGGTACGAGTGGTCATGAAACACACAAAGAGTATACCAAAGTTCCTAGAGATTGAGGCAGGAGGTCACTCCTTTAGGCAGCAAGTCATTGTGACCGGGCAATCAGGGCAGTGCCTGTGTTGCCATGACTTTGGGCATCAGGCAGTAGATTGCACCCATTTTGGAGCCAAGGCCACTCCGCCGCCAGGCCCGCAAGTGGACGTTGATGGTTTCATACGCGTCCAGAGATGACAAAGAGGGAGACGGCAAGGGGGGCTATAGCGAGCTCCTGAGATAGCCTCATCAGCAGGGAGCAGGAGGTCGAGTGATGCCCCCCCCCCCCCCCCCCCAGACAGGATTGCAGTCCCCCATATCCACCACCCACGCTATAGACTACCTCACCTGAGATCCCATAGCCCCCACACCCACCCCCTCAACCTCCCATGGATCCCCCATTGACCTTGGCCCACAGCCCCCCTCTTCCAGGGCCACTAGCCCTACCCCACACTCGCCACTCGCCACCCGCCTCCAACCACCCCACCATCCCTCAATTCTCTTCCCTCCCACCACCTCCCCTGCCGAGCACCCCCACTGATCCGCACTCGGTGCAGGTGATCCCTCCCCCTCCCCCCTCTCATAGGAGATGATGAGCCATACTCGCCTACATCCTCCTCGCACCAGCAGCCTTGCCCCTTCCCCCCCCAACCCCACCCCACACGGCCACGAGCTCATCTGTCCCTACCGCCCATTACACTTTCTTGAGACAGGCGCAGCTATTATCACAAGAGTTCCTCCGCAATGGCCTATGGTTTTACTTGAGAGTTGCAGAGCGCGGAGAGATCCCACTACCTCTAGAGGGGGGGTCTTCGTGGTGCGTAAGTCAAGGAGGGGCAAGGTCCATCTACTAGCACCATCAGATAGACCAAACTACGCCTTTTTCCTTCAATCCTCTCACTGAGGGGATTGGATGATGACACAGATAGACGAGTGGGTGAAGAGTCAGGTGGCAAACCATATCTTGCAATGAATGGGAGAAGAGGGACTAGCACTGTTTGCACAGCAGTGGCCAGGTTGCATGATGGACATTAACTGGTGGGCTGGTGTCGAGGTCCCACACGTGAGCATTATCTTTTGAGCCCCTCCACAATGGAGAGCTCCGATGGATGTGATCAAGTGGCCCCTGGCACAAGCGGCCCGTTTTTGCCAGTGTATACAGTCACGACTCTCACCCCGGCTCGCACCATCAGGACCAAGCGAGAGGTGTATAGGTTGGTGGAGAACGAGGTGTTGCAGTGGGCATCAGGTTGCCAGAGAGAAGTCGAGTTGAGGAGAATGTAGATTGATGCTACAATACCTCAAGAGTGTCTTGGCCCCTCAGTACGATAGCCGCCGGTAGAGCTCGGGGAGGTATGGGCCGCTAAGTTTTCACAATTAGCTATCCCCCTACAAGTGGCAGGCTGAGAGCGCGACGCCCCACATGGGGGTGTTTGGCCCTTGACAGACTGTAGCAGGATGAGGCGATAGCTATCCTTTCGTGGAGGAGGATTCGGGTGATGGGCCTTTAAGGGAAGATATGGCGACTGGACCCCTATGTTTTTTGGAAGGATCTTCGAGAGTGGTGCCTCTCGATTTGGGAGGGATGACCATTGGATGAGCTGGAGTGGGATCCAGGAGACAGTGAATCTGGCCCGCGGCTACGGTCGCCAAGAAGCCTTCGAGGTTCCTGGAGTACACAACCACGATTGGCAGACACGTGCTGATGCAGGAGAACATGGACTGGGCGCCATCGCATAGCAGGTATTGGGCGGAGCAGAGCATCATGGATGCTTTCCGATGGATTTTCTGGCGCCGCCTATGGGACAGTTGGAGGCCACGGAGCGTACCGTATTTTGTATGGCTGGTGGCACATGGAGGCTTGGCGGTAGGGAGTTGGTTAGCCCAAATGCAGAAGGATGGAGGATGTAAATGCTACACATATCAACTTCTGGAAACTCCAAAGCACTGCCTTTGGTCATGCAAGACGGCACAACCAGTTTGGAGAGGAGTTGGCCACATCCTCCGTCGTACAGCATCCAGCCTTGGATGTATCTCTTTGGGAGCTTTCTACTGGCAGGCAGTCAATCAGGGTCGTCACCTTCTGTATGAGGTTGGGATGCAAGACACGATCTTCCTTATTGAGGCGGGGTTGTGCACAATAGCTGGCTTGGGGGCTCTACCCATTTGCCAAGTACTGGCCGCTCTGAGGTATGGGAGATCATAGGGAGTCTCACTGAATGGCATATCTGGAGGGCGCGATGTCAGAAGGTTTTTGGAGGAGAGAGACTTTTTGTACTGGCGATTTCGGCAGAGCTATGTACCTCCATTATCCACTCCCTTCGCGGCCGATGGAACCAGGTGCAGGGCGAGTACTGAGCTCGTCAGTAGCTCCGTCTTCACTTCATGCGCACTTGGGGCTGCCAAGACTTGTTTTTCGTGATGCATGCAGGAAGCCCGAAATAGTGATACACTCCCCCTCCATGGCTTCTTGCCCCCATCTCCCCTAGATCGCCCTGAGAGGCTTGTATATTTGATATCTTTGTGACTCTATATCAGCTCTAGCTAGTCTGTTGAGTAGGAGCACTTGTTTGTATTCAAGGTTTTTCTAAAGTAATATAATTAGCCACTCTTTATTTGCAAAATAAAAGAGAGTCCAATATTCACAATGGCTTGAAAGCTCTATTGGAGTTCATTCTCTCTTTTTTCTATAAAGAGTATGTATATTAGTCAGAGAAGAAGTAGAAAAGTCAAGGCATGGTCATTAAAGAGATGGCCAGAAGCCAAGAAACTAAATCATCTGTGCTCAAGATATCAACTTGCTAAATAAGATAAAGCTACCACTAAAGAAGTCCCTTCAGCTTTGCAAGATAGTGTTGGATGTCGAGGCAACATAGAAAATGGACACTTTGTGAATCCAAATATGCCAATAATCCTAGAATGCGAGGAAATAAAATAGAATCTTCCTATAAGCTTCTGTTAGACCATGATATTTAGGCTTGCCAAAGACCCAATTAAAAGGATGCATCCTAGTCTCTAGCATAGCATGCTAAATGTTAGAAAGGAGGATCCAAATCTTCTGAGCAAAAGAACACGAAATAAATCTAACATGAAGACGCAATTTGTAGTGGTATAGAAGAATCAATTTCTATCGGGAATACCCCTACCATGAAGAGCCGATGCAAGGGAAGACCACCCATCAACATTCTCCAAATGAATATCTCACATTCAAATGACATCTTATTGATCCATCACTCCATCATTGTCAATTTCCACCAAGCTAAAGATTTGGGCAATCCTCAAAGTACATTAACTTTGGTCCTCAACCTAGACTCAAAGGTTGTGCAAGGTCCCAATCTTGCCAAGGACAATCACGATCTAGGACAAGAAAGGGTTGCCGGTCTTGTGAAAGTTCAAAGACCTTGCCCCAAAGATCAGGGTAGCCATGAGGGACTTGTGTAGTGAGACGCGTGTCCCTTTGAAAAAGAATGTTGATGCTATGATGAAGTCTAAGGAAGAACATGTGTTGACAGTGACTTGTGGGCCAAAATGTATGGTTGATGGTGTGGTAATAGAGGAAGTGGATTAGGCGACTAAGGCCAACTCTTGTTCTTTGTGGGTTAGCAAGCCCCATGTGTTGGAATACATGGAAGTAGAGAAGAGCTCGTCTAGCCCAGCGAGCATAAAGGAATTGGGCCCATATGATGATTTGTGTGTTGATGAGGCCAAGAGATCAAAAGTTGAGTTGAAAAAGAGTGAAGTGTTGATGTGTGATGGAGTGGATGTGTTGGAGTACTTGTCCGGCCAAGTGAGCTTAAATGAACTGGGACCATCTATGCCTTGTAGTAATGTTGTGTGGAAGATGAAGTGAGCAGCGAAGTGTGTGTGGATGACTCCTTGCGTCGGGAGGATAAAAGAATGGCCAACCCTGTTGTTGAGACTTGTGGTACCGGGAGTATAAATGAACGTGCCATGTGTGTTGAAGAAGTGAGCGGAGTTGTGTGCATGGAAGACTTATTCAGCCACAACTATGAAGGAACAATGATGACGTGTGTTGAGAGGAAGGCTCCTTACATCATGAGGGTAAAGGAACAGCTGCATGTTGTGGTGAAGAGGTGAAGTGTGATGTTGGTGTGGAAGCAAGTGGTGGGAAGACGGGAGCCAATGAGGGCTGCCCAAGAAAAAGAAAACGTGGAAACTTATGAACTTTGTGTCTGTGCCTAGAGCAAAGGATAAGACCACTAGGTTAATTCCTGCACTCCCAAAATCTGAATTGGTTTGTAGGTGACAACGGCTTAGCTTCAGCAATGAAGTGAGGTCCTACTACTACGTACCGATGCTATAATGGTTGATTAAAAGGGTGAAAGACCCTCATGCTATAATGGTTGATTAAAAGGGTGAAAGACATTCGGAGCAAAGGCCAATTCCGAGGGTGATAGGCCCTCACATGGCGATATGATTGGGAGTGCTAGGGCGCTTCGAGTGTGGTCCAATCATGGTGAGTGGATCTTCATAAATGGAACCCAAGTGGCAGAGCTGTGGGATGAAACAAGCCCTATACTCACCACGAAGTGAATTTCAAGGAGATGCATGAACTTGAAAAGCCCTAGTGTGCAATCAAGCTCATTCCGGTCGTTGGCCCAAAGGGATGTTATCTACTTGGGGAAATCAAAGTGGTCGGATGGCTATGAGATCGAACCAAGATAGAGGCAAGGAGGCTTCACCCTCCAGGTTATTCCAAGTGGATTTGGCTCATCACAGAGCACACTAGGAAAGAAAGGGTGAGGTGTGAAGGTTAGCCCTAATCAACACAGTAAAGATGGATGCGGACATGTTGAGGCCCATGATTGAAGCAAAGCAAGACGCGGTGACCCCTCCACTCGAGTTGCTTAAAAGCTAGGGTGCCTTCTTGTGCAATCAGGCCGTTGTGGGCTAGTTCAAAGTAATCATGGTGGGGGAAATGTCCCTCGCAATGCAAGCTAGACAATTCCATGCTATGAATCGAGCTTGTTTGCCTTCAACATGGACCATAACATGTGATCTGGCCAGCAAGCGTGGCATGTACGAATAAATCTGAACACCATCTTTTCTTCCTGCACGTGTCAAGGATAGATCCGGGCAATAGAGGCCCAAAAGTGTTTGCCACGAGGGAAATGGCCCTCACTCTACAGGCGCAGTGCTTTGATGCAACCCATCAAGTCAACGCATGGTATCCAGGTGCTCTAGCCCACTAGTCCAAACTTCTGAAGGGGTATGCTGCAAAGAGGGTGAGGGTACTTGATGCGGGAGATATGGATCTCATGCAGTGGACCAATTAGCATCCAACTTCTAGGCATGTCATGCAGTTGGCTTCTGCTCCACATGCTCCCCGTGCAACCTAGTCCAAGAGAATACTCCCCCTTATCTCTTCAAAGTCATGCGGTGCAAAGCAGGGGAGGATTCTTGATGCGAGTGAAATGGACCTCGCAAGAAGAGCAAAGCATCATGCTGCTATGCAAGATGATGAGTGGCCAAAAGCTAGGAGCTCATCAAGCCGGATCTATGTCACTAAGAGCATCAAGAAGAGGAAAAAGAAGTAAGCTCCAATGAAGATCCATGCCAACAAGGGCACCACCATCAAGATCGGGGCTTCAAGTGAGATGCGTGCCTTCAAGGGCACCAAGACAAGAAGGCGAGTGGGAGGTGTTGCAACCTATGATTGCACCTTCCACGCAAGGCCACATGCGGCTTCGCTTTGGAGACGTCATGCCACCTTCAACTTGTTCCCTTGAATGTGTGCTCAATAGAAGAGCCAGGCAACTAAGGCCCAACTCTTTCAAGGGGAGGTGCTTTTTAACCAAAGTGTGCCTCTTGGATCCAAGAGCGCGTGGCTACCTCATGTTTTCTTCTTCTTGAAATCGGGATTGATAGATGCGGCCAGAAACAACTACTCATCATGAGGTGTCTTAGCATGGACCCTTACTTTTTGGGCTTGGCATTCAGAGTGAAAGTTGGGTGTCGAGCCCTAGTCCACAAGTAGTTTTGCACGCTCAAGTTGTCTGGCCCAATGTTGGAGCACGGGTGCGCAACGTGCTCTAATAGGGTTATCTACCACTTTGTGCTTGTAAATATGGTCAGCAAGTGGATGGTTGATGTGCACAATAAAGTCTCTTTCACAAATTCTGCCGAGTCCCGTTCCATTCCACAGTTGTAAATAGAGTTAGTGGGTGGAATGTAAGAAGAGTCTTGAAAAGGCCTTGTTCCACAGTTGTAAATAGAGTTAGCGGGCATGGCACCTACCTGGCAGACACTGACCACCTTGATAGTGAGGTGCGTTAAGACCCTTGAATTTTGAAGTCTAAGTTTGAAAGCCACTTTTGCAGGCCATGAGATGGTTCCTCTACTCGATGTGGACATCGATTTTTTTCAAGGGGAGGTGGGTAGGAGGGAGTACCTCCTAGCTCCCTCACCCCGCAGCGTCAAGTCATGCTTGGAAGCATGTTGATAGTGCCAGCCCTCACCTGCGAACCATGATACTCTATGCCTTTGGCTTGTGATGTACATAGTCCCTTCAAACGAATATGAGCTTTGCCCTCAAGATGGGCCATTCTGCAAACTTTGGTGCCGTGTCATGTTGAGGAGTGCGTGTCGTGTTGAGAAGCGGTGTTGTGACGCGATGTGTCGTGATCTTGCAAGATGCCTGCAAGGGGTCGCAGGCATGCTATGCGGGGGATTGCAATGGCCCGGACCGTTACACACACACACACTCTCTCTCTCTCGCCGCCCCCCCCCCCCCCCCCCCCCCCCCCGCCCTCCTTCCTTGTCGGCCTGCATGCAGGGAATCAGCCAGCCAGCCAGCCAGCCAGCCAGATAGCGCCAGTTCAGGTGGTTTTGGGGGCTGACATCCAACAGAAAGTCAACAATCAGAATTTGTGGATTGGGGTAATGTGCCTATACAGGCAAAGCTTCCATTTACAAGGATACTATTAGTTGAGTGTTGATATATATGAGATCACTTGGACGGGGACCAAGAAGGTTAAAGTATTGTTTGTAGCCATTATCTCACAATCATGGACTCCTCTTGCCAAAAAAAGAAAAAAAAAAACCTGAGAGGCTGGGGTTGTTTTGCTTTGCGTTTTTGTAGTCTCTTGAGTGCTAGTAACAAGGTGATTGGTGGTGCAGGAAGGAAGTGAAGTTGGCTCTGAATTTGTGGAGTTTGTGAAGACACATCAGGTGCTTTTTGCTCGTGTTTTACGAGATGATAAATTTGGCATGGAGCTATATGACCTTGAAGAACTTGATCTTGTTACAGCAATAACTAGCAAGGTACCATACTTATTGCAGAGATATCACTCTACATTGGTTAGTTTAATGAAGCTTATTTGAAGTTCATAGAAGGAAGTACCTGTGAGAAGTTTCAACATTAGCTTCTCTGGAACTGATGTAAAGCTTCTAAGGCTCCAAGATTTAGTTCTTTTCACATTTTGAAAAAATTTAGTTAAACAATTGCACTGTCAGAATATAGCTTACTGATTTATTGGGGATTCACTAGGGGCAGAAATGTTTGTTTTTTTTCCTGCAGGTTTGGCATCTGGTTAAAGCAGATGATTTAGGAATCACCCAGGCTCTCTATAGTCTGATGTGTGTCTATTTTTTGCTGGATGGAGACTCAAGAAATCGATATGTCTCGTACATTAGAGAAACTAAGCGCCTGCCTGGGCCTATATCAGGTGTTCAGGAGGTAGTTATTCAAAGTGTACTTAATTCAGAACCAGTTCTGTCTTGCTTATGCCTCAAAGTGAATCTTTTTCCTTTTCAATTTTGTAGACTGCTAGGAAAGTGGAGCTCCTGCTTGCCCATATTCGCTGCAACTTGATATCCTTTCTCTTCACTATGGTGGTGCAACATGGATTGCGGCTCCATTTCTCAAATCCGACTGTACGTTGAGAATTCACCATTTCAAATCTGACTGTATATATTAATGTTAATGCATTTCAAAATAGGTGCTTTGTTTCTTCCCCAGCGCTTCCCTAGTTGGAACGAACTACAAATGCTTGTTTTCTACCTCAGGTTGTGTCAGAGATGCTGCCAATGGGACATCTCACACTGGGAAGCCATAAACAGCCCACCTTACTGCTTGTGGCAAGCCTTTTGGAACAGGCGGTTATTGACCTATCAACCATTGTAGAAGAAAGAGCATTACTTTTGACTAAGGTAACACTCGGAAGCTCTGTAAGGCTTTCTCAAGTAACAGTTCAGGTTATGCCATTTTCTGATGTTAGCTGTTGTTTCTAGATTCAAGATATTAACGAGCTTTCAAGGCATGAGGTTGATGAGATAATAAAGGCATATAGTAGATTGGAACATGCAGGTGATGCAGAGTCACTGAGAAAGAGGTGGGTGCCAGATCTTCAACTTTGATCTTGCTTGCATGTTTTCTACAGTCAAACTGATTGGATATTTCCTTTGGTCAAATTGTACTGTGTTTTGCAGGAGATATATTGCATTGATAGAAATGTGCAGTGCAGCAGGCAACAGAGAGTCCCTGATTGCACTTTATTATTATATAATTGAGCATGCTCTTAATATTCTATTTATTCACTACGAAAAAACGTAAGTGCTTTCCATTTGGAATCTGGGGTTCGGAATCTATTCTCCCTTTTTCGCCCTTGCTAATGGAATGCTATGTTCATATTTGACAGACTCCAAATACCTGAGCAGTTACGAGGAGCGGTTGAACACATTGAAGCTGTTGATTCTCTGTTCGGAAGTAATGAAGAATTACAACGCTTGAATGAGAAGCTGTTGCCAACTCTTCAGCATCTCGAAAGAACTAATGAGGTTTCTATTGCATTTCACATGTCATTTACTAAATTTATAGTCAAGGATATGATGCATCGTATCACTCTAGAGATTTCCATGTTTGCATCATGCACTGTAAGTGTGATTTGTGTCCTTTGTGCAGGAGAGAGCACGACAAGAGGATAAACAAATTGGCAGGCTTATTCGCTCTCTAAAGCAACATATAATACTGGATCTACATCAAAATTGACACTGCAGACTGAAGCCTCTTTGTAATGTACTTCCGATGCCAAAACCATAGCATAAGGGTGCTACAGAGCGAAGGTTCTCTTTGTAACTCACTTTGTATAGACAAAGCATTATCATTCTGAGGTGTATAGGAAGCACGATTTTCAATCATTCTGAGGTGTATAGGAAGCACGATTTTCAAAGTTCAGTCTTGGACATTCTAATAATAAACTATTTCAGTCTGTTGGTGTAAATGTGTTCTGGTATGTGTAAGAGCTAGGTGATGTCCAAATTTTGCTCAAGCTTCTGAGAGCATAATCTTCAGACTAATTCAACATAAAATGCAAGAAAGATATAACAATGCTAATTGAATGATGGCACTATTTGTAGTTCCATGATCTCATTGGATGAAGCAGCTGGTGAAAATTTTTCTTTGCTAAAAGAAATTGGGTCGGCTGAAGGTTAGCCCCTTCTAGGTCACCTGAAGAACTGATAAGCTGACCTGATGCCTGGCTTTTTCCGCCTATGCCTGCCCCTGGCTCCTTCGTTTCCTGCTTTGCCTCATACCCAGTTCTACTAATCCTACTGACCAGTGCCACTGACACTGCACATCTCGACCTGGAACCCTGGTCACCATCTTCACTGCCTGCATTGCGACGCCAAGCACCTGCCTACTGCTTCCCAACACTACCTCCGAGTGCACATCGGCAAGGTGGTAGCCGGAGAGAGGCAGAACAGCTGCTGTCTTATGTTGAGGAAGCTGTCTGATAGATGTAGTGTGTGGCCAGCAAGTAGGCGCTTGCTGTAGATAGGAAAACATACGCTGAAACAGGTCCTGGCACCTGCTGATGCAGATGATGATGATGTTAGCAAGCTGGGGCAAAATGCAGCCTATAGGAGCTCGCTAGGATGAAGGGCGATAGCTGGGAGATGACCACGTGGCACGGCAGTAGGCTGGATGATGACCTCAACAAGAGACGAATGTAGGCAGTAACCACCTTTTGGCTGTCACACACCAACTCGAGACGGCAACTGCAGGAGTTGGAGGTGATGATATCGGTAGCTGGAGCAAAAGCATAAACTGTAGGATCGTCCTAGGAGGAGGCGAGAGGTGTGAGAGGCAGCGGCAGATCATGGACTGGCAGCAACATGATGAGAAAGACTGATGTAGATTGGTGGCACAAAGATGACGATGATCGTGGAATGCAAAGGGTGGGTACAACAGGGAAGAGATGTGGATGTTGACAGGGTTGTCTCTGTATGTAGTACAGACTGATCCGTACAGTACTGTACCATACGTATTGATACAAATTAGGATGAAAGAATACGGTATTTTTTGCCACTTCCCCCAAGCCTACAACGTTTCTTTTTTTTCCTTCTCGCTTTTCTCCAAGCCTCTCTCTCTCTCTCCCCCCCCCTACACTTCTCTTATTTGTATGTTGCATGTGGCATGAGGTTTTGTGATGTTACCCTCTCTCTCTCTCTCTCTCTCTCTCTCTCTCTCGCCTACACTTGTAGGTAATACTAGTGCATGTTGCATGTGTGGCATGAGGTTTTGTGATGTTACCCTCCAGTATTCATCTTATTTACTCCAATAGTATTGCTACTTATACTTCAAACATCTATTCTTTTCTTTGTAGTCCAAAATAATCAAGGTAAAATCTTTTTTTATACTAATATTGTACCACACCTTATAAAACCTTAAGGTATCATTAAGTACCTTTCATACTTGACAACTATGAATGTTGAAGACTTGGCATTCCTTGAAAAGTAAAGCAAGGGGAGAATTGTGTGCTTAGGTAGTTGGTACATGCCCATTCTTGATATTGGTTTTAAGTTACATGGTGTGCCAATGGCATTCTTGGTAACAAAGCACTAGAGTGAAAAGTGATACATCTCTCGAGTGTGTAATGATGGCCTAAAGCTCAAACATGGATTGAAGACAATGTGTACTAAGACTATTTAACCTATGGCGGGTCTAGAGTAGGGTCATGAATTTTTAAGTTAAACAAATCTAAATATCCATTGAAAGTGGGAGGGAAGGGTATAAATTCTGAATGTGAAGCACCAAAATCATACTCAACTGAAACAAGGCAAAAGACTTTTTGGAGCATCTTTGATCATAAATATTATTCAAATCCAGATTGGTAGCTATTTGGGTCTCCATAGTGACTTACAGCTCGTTCCTACATAATAGAAGCAAAATAGATATGATTAGGATCATAGGAAAATGGATAATATAAAGTTGGTCAACTTCAAGAATTTGGATTTTTGGTTGTATTTGAAGGGGTTTTCCTCCCTCAATTTGAGAGAGAAGGAATCCTGTGAACCAAGTATCATATAACTAAGATGAACCTTATGAATGAGTATGAAAGGCGGACGAGCTAGGCTTGGATAAATGAATCTTGAAAGAATAAACAAAATACTCCATGAAGCCTTGAGATATGCTTTAGAAGAGAAATGACTTTAATACCATGTGTAAATATATCATGGCTTACAACAAAAAACACAGTATATAACCATGATTGAAATATTGTACTAAATATAAATGCAAAAATGTAAAACACAGGAATGAATATAGTTGAAAGAATAAAAATAATAAATAATATTGAATGTGTATAGAATGCTCAAGGGCGGAGCTATCCAATATTGATGGCTCTAGTGGAGCGAGTTGTGGAATGTATTTGGGTTGTATCATCCTTGATGGATTCAGAGTATAGTAACCAGTGGTTAGAGTTAAAGCTAATGGAAGAGTGGGCACTATAGGTGCTATAGGCTACTAGAGGATGGCTACTCTATGTGCCTCTCATGGAGTGGATGACAATGAAGGATCAATATGGTAGTAGCTAAGAAAGAGTGGTAGCAATAGATGATGGATTGGCAACCATGTGTTGAAGATTGGTGGCATATACTAGTGATGAGAAGGGATGCACTAAACTCTTTATAGATGAGGAATCAACCAAAAGTGGGGTGTATGCTTGTGAACCATTGAAACACAGTGAGTGCATTTTAGTCTTGGGATTGTTTAATGAGCTAATTGAGGCTTAATGTATAATTCACTTTCTTAACTTAACATAGTCTCTTCCTTAGCTTCAATTGCTTGCATACCCTTTGTGTACCATGGTAACTTTTCAACATTCTTCTAAGCAGCGGCCTTCTTCCCTAATCGTTTGCTACTCTCTTGCATCTTGAAACTAATCCATTAGGTTTTAGAAGTGCATGTAGCTCAAAATTCTACGGCACAATAGTTTGAAGGAGCAATTAAGACTTGTGAGATAGTAGGCCTTGCATTGCCTTCACTAAGGAACTCTAATGTAGCCCTTGATGTTACATAGTGCTTTATTGCCAATCCACTTAGCTTTAGAACAAAGTTCATTATCAAGGATGGCCCTCCACATTGCATGCCTTTTCATACTCTTAAGATCTTTGTGCATGCTAGAATATGTGTTTGTTTGTGTTAGAAAATGTCCTAGTGTTTGATAGCAATGTGTTAAGGCACTAGAAGGTTAAGGCATTTTGGTTTGTGGTAGAGCCATGGTGGATCTCTGTCAAGGTGGTGACACTAGATTATTGGCCATTTATGTCTCACATGGTTAGTGAGATAAGGGATAGTTTTGGACCACCATCAGTAGCTACCTCGTTAATCATTAGATAGTATTCGATGACTTCAATATAATAAAGACATGGGAGGACACGATGGATTGGTGCATAGAGATCATTAAAGGATAGAAGGTAGGTTGCTTGGGAGTTTCAAATTAAAGGATAGGATCCTTGGTTTACAACTATGCTTGATAGATCCATAGGCTCACTTCAATTCTCCAAGTAAGGCAATCTAATAGAGGCCATCATCTTCTCTAGGATGAATAGGTTTTATGTTAATGAGGCATGTGAGCTGTGATAGACTAGATCGAAGGTTCTATATAGATGATAAACTACTGATAGAGGTGGGAAATTTGGCATTATTCTTGGCTCTATTCTATTGGGGTGTTTTAGTTGGTTCTCTTCATGAGAGTTAGAGAATCCATGCTAGTGCTAGGATCCTGCATCACTAATGTCACAATGATGATCTTAGAAAATCCCTCATATCTATGTGGAACTAAACATTTTTTACTTGGGCAGGTTGTTAGAGACTTAAATGAGAGCTTGAATAAAATTCATTCATTCTTTGAAGAGGAGGCTACAAGGCGGAGACATGGACTTCAAAAGAGGGAGGACTACATGAGTATAATTGTTTGCAATTTAAAGGGAGGAGGAGCATCCAAGTTGTAGTTGGATGGATTAGAAGATACCTATTAGAGTAGATTTAGTAAAGCAAGTAGAGATTTTAATCAAGGATTCTCATCTGTTGGGAGATATAACATAGACTTCAAGCATTAAGGGATCTAG
This sequence comes from Lygodium microphyllum, assembly GCF_053477565.2. Taxonomy (NCBI): domain Eukaryota; kingdom Viridiplantae; phylum Streptophyta; class Polypodiopsida; order Schizaeales; family Lygodiaceae; genus Lygodium; species Lygodium microphyllum. The sequence continues at coordinate 77,923,790 of NC_141146.1, forward strand.
ATGCTCTACATAGGGAAGGTGGAGATTCAAGAGAGTTGATAGGTCCATGTACTGTAGCATAGGGTGCCTAGGAGTTTGTCTAGTGGCTATAGAATACTACACAACCTTTTTGAAACCTACAACCACACCCTCCACTCTAAGGAAGATGGTTTGGCAACATACTTGAAAAGTGGTGACTAAGAGGATGAGTAGACGTGCAATGGCTACTTTCATAGATGAGTTTATGAAGGCACTTATGGCCTTATCCTTAGACAAGTATCCAAGGAATAATGGATTGGACAAGACTTTCTTCATGTGTTATCTTTGCTTGAAATTGACTATAAACTCCTTGCTAAGGCAATAAGTCTCAAACTATTCCCCTTGATATTGCACATTATTGTTCCCATTGAAACAAGTTTTGCTCGCGAGCAACACATTGGACATTATGTTCACCTTTTGAGAACCCATTGTTGCCCATTTAAAGAATTAGGACTTCCTAGAGGGCACTAATTTGAGGATAACTGGGATGGCATGTTGGGTCAGCATTATGTCAGTAGTAATTGTGACTTCTTCTTTTGAACACCAAGCACAAGCTTCTTTATTGGGCTTTGCAATATCTATAATTAGGTTCTTGGTACGATGCCTAGATCTAGATATAGTTTGGGGATCATTCATCCAAGGACTTAAAGTAGAGCCTTATTGATGAAACTCATTGTTGGGAAAGCTCGAAGCATTGGAGGAAGCCATTGCTTTGGAGGTTACAGACCATTACACCTACACTATGAGGACCATGGTAGCTTTGCATCCCTTGAGTATTTTAGGAGATTGCTTAGAGAGGAGTTTTGAGGTTAGATTCATAGTTGCTATAATCACAGCCTAGGATTGTTGATCTAGCCTTCATTAGTAGGCACTGATGTAATGTGCCTATCTTGCTACTAAATGTTTTATGATACTCAATAATTATTTTAGCAAAAGTTAAGGATGATCATCGCTATATTATGCATAATCAAGGTTCTAGAGTAATAATGTTAGGGATTTTAAAGATTATATTTATCAATTTTTAATGTACTCCTAGGAATTCCCAATAGTACTAAAGATGCAGTGATAGAATCTCAAAGCTTGTCATCACAATTGCAATGTTGCAAATGGATTTGAATTTCAAGTTCTAGATCAAAAGGCTGGCCTTTTGAACCTTTATCTGATATCGATGAATTTTTGTATGAGTGTAGGTTGGCTACATTTTATTTTTTTAGTAGAATGTCCAAAAACTAAAATAAATGATTGATGTTACATTTCTGGTGAAGTCGAACATTTCCAAGTAGAATGCCCAAAAAGAATTTGTTACTACTGTAATGAATTTGATCACTTTAGGCTTAAATGTCCTAACAATGAAGAGTTTTCCAGTTTGGAAGGTTCAACATGGTTTACGCTATACAACAAAATCACAATCCTATACTACCATCGAAAAGCCATAAACATACTACAACTTCAAAAAGGAACTATTGCACTAATTTTGATCATTGGCCTTTTTAAGTATACATCCTAAACCCTAGCTTTGCTATCAATAACCAGCTAATTGTATTACCTCCCCTTACATACTAGAATCTTGTCTTATAAATAGCTAGTAATAAAGTTATATATTATAAAATAACTTTTGAGACATTTTCAAGGAGGAATGGATGTAATGTGCCAACCATGCTACGAGACGTTATGTGATACTCATAGTTTACCTTAACAAATGTTATCAAGGACAATGTATATTTTGTTGAGCATCAATTAGGTGGAGTAATAGAGTTAAGGGATTCTGACGACATCAAATGTGTTGATTTTCATGAGATATTGGTAAGAATACCTAATTGCCAAAACATGAAGATTAAATTTTGGATTTTTTCAAAAACTCTAGTTACGATGTTGAGAGCGAGTTCAGGTCAATCACATTTTCACATTTTTAAAAACATCATTTTTGTTTAAAAATGTGTATCATTGTTGCTTCTTAACCTTAAAAGAGTATTGGAAATAGTCTTAAACAAAGACCTCTTTATCTAACAACCCATGGTAAGCCTCAAAGACAATCTCCTTGGAGGAAGATACTATTTTGAAAGTGAGTGAGCTAGAGGGAGTATCTCTCTTAGTTCATTTGCTCTCATAAACTCTTTAGTGGGAGCTATATCAGAATGTGTCAAGCCCTTTTAATCTCCACACTAGTATGGAACTTCTATCAAAATCCATCGAGCTTATTATATCTTTTCTACATACATAGAGGATTTATCAAAATCCATCAGGTTTGTTTCTCTTCTTAATAATTGTGTGAAAGTTGTGAAAAAAACTATTGAGTTTTTCTCATATTCTCGATAATCACATAAAAAATCTTAGAAATTTGCCTATCTTTCTCTCTCTTTTATACTTATGGAAGCTCAATCAAAGTCCATTCGGCTTTTCTCTCTTTTCTATAACTTGGTGGAAGCTTTGTGAAATTTACTCCAAAATAATGGCCTTTGATAGATGTCACAAAGGAGACCGTCTAAGGAGGCACTTCTATAGAGTTCAAGGAGGATGCTCGAGCGATAAGCTCAAAAGATGTCATCAAGAATGTAGAATGTACCATACTAAATCGTGATAGTCAAATTTGAGTTGTTTATTTCAAACATAATTATCTTATTCAAGTTGAAAGGGTCACTTTAGTTAAATTTATTTATTCATAGGAAATGATTTTACTCATTGATTTTCTGTGCTTCTAAATAACAAGACTAACAAAGCCAATGAAGGTTTGACTCACCCTAAGGTCCAACAAGAACATCAAGGTAATTTAGATAAACTCAAAAGGGATTGCTTCTAGGGCTAAGATCTAAGTGGTCAAAAGGGCTAATCACATTGTTGCTTCATTATCTTAGGCAGAAAATCTTAGAGAACTCCAAGCTAATAAATCCCTAAATGGCCTATCATAGGAATATAATCTATCTACTTTGCTACTAAAGGTTATATATGACTCAACATTGATCTTAATAAAAGTCATTAAGGATAATGTATATTTTGTTGTGCATGAGGAAGATTCTAGATTAATAACATTTAGGGATTTTAAAGGTAGTATATTTATTGAGTTTCTTAGTATATTGGTAAGGTTTCTTAATGATAAAAACATGGAGATTATATTTTGGAATTTTAAAAATTACTCAAGCAGTTGAGATCAAGCAATATAATTGTATAGCTTAGTGGGATCACAACACTTCAAACATATTTGAATTTAGTGTTCTAGATCAAAAGCTATGGACCCTTGAAGTTTAGCATCATTTGAAAGAATTTTTGCATATGCGCTCCATGCGAACGTGGATAAGCCTCATTGCCACTTTTTTTCAAAACATTATTTTGTGTAAAAAATATGTATAACTCACTACTTGAGTCAAATCTCTCAAAGAGCACTCAAAATAGCTTATTTCAAGCTTAGGGCAAGTCCTCTCTCTTTATATAAACTATGCTTTTTCCCTCTCAAGCTTAATGTAAATCCACTAAGCTTTTTTCCTCTTCTCAATAACTGCACCAAACATCTACCAAAAATTTCCAAGATTTTTACCTCTTCTCCATAATCATTTCAAATTTTTGTTAAAATCTACCTAGCTTTCTCTTTAATACATATATGGAAGCTCTATCAAAAGCCTTTAGCTCTTTCTCTCTTTTCTATATTCTTGTGGAAACTCTATCAAATTCACTTTAAAAGATTATGCAAAGGAAATAAGGCCTTTGGAGGAAGCACTCCTCGAGAATTTGAGGATACTTCTATGATAGACTCAAAAGATGTCATTGAAGATACAAACTATCCCATACATAATTATTATAATCAAATTTGTGTTGTTTATTTCGTATATAGTTATCTTCTGCAAGTTGAAAGGATTTCTTTAGTTAAATTTGTCTATTGATCATGAAGAAATGTGTTCATTACTTTGTTATATTTGCTTTATGAGTATGCTTGTGAATTAGTATAAAGATTTAAGAGAGTATGTGGTTATTGGATGCAAGGGACCAATGGAGCGATTAATAGTTGGACTCACCCTAAGATCCAAACGGAATGTTGAAGTAATTGAGATAACATAGAAAAGCACTACATATCCAGGGTCGAGACCTTAGTGGTGAATAAGGCCAAGCACGATCTTGCTTTATCATTGTAGGAAAAGAATCTTAGAATGTCTTTGATCTAATAAATTCCTCAAGGACCTATGATAAGGATGTGATATATCCACCTTGCTACTAGATGCTATGTAATACTAAACATTTATCTCAATAAAAGTAGGAGGATGTGTGTTTTGTGGCGCATGAATGAGGCTGCTCTATTTTTAAAAACATAATCTTTATTTATTTCTTAAAGATATTGGTAGGAATTCTTAACGGCTAAACCATAGATTAGATTTTGTATTTTTCAAAATTACTTAAGTACTTAAAATGAAGTCATAGAATCGTAATACTTGATCACAACCTTCAATGGATTGGATCAAAGGTTACGGCCTTTTAAAGTTCTCTCCTATGGAGGAAGTTTTGTGCATAATGTGCATGAGCATAGGTGGGCCATTTTTTTGTTTTTTTTAATATCATTTTTTGTTAAAATATGTGTAACTGCTACTCATAGAGTGCTTAAGCTAAAAACAAGCCCTCCTCTCTCTTTATATTAACAACCCATGGTGAGCCTCAAAGACACAATTCTCTTAGAGGAAAATATGCTTTGTAGTACTACTGCAAACTACCACACATCTAAATCCACACAAATGTATAGTGCACTAAATGCCCACTCTTTATCATGCACAACATTTGCATATTCTAAATGTAAAGAAGAGGCAGGTTGTAACAACCATACTAGTCTCTTTTTTCTTAGCCTCTTTTGTAGCTAGTTTAGGATAATCCTTAAAGATATGATTTATTGCCTTGAGATACCTACGATAGCTTTTAGCATCATTTTTCTTTTCATCTTTATCATGTTTCTTTGTCTAAATAAGGCATATTTCTAGTAGTACCAAAAAAGATATTTTTCATTTACTTTTCTACTTAGCCACAGAAACTTGATCAACAACATGTATAAAGGACTTGTTTTTTTGAGATTTTTATTCTTAAAAATAAAAATCAACTTATCAAATGACGACATTGGTATTTCCTTCCATCATAAAATGGAGAGTGGATGCAAACCTTTGATAAGAATCAATAAGACCATTAAGAACAATCCACACAAGTGAACCTTTTGGAAAAATCTTATATACAACAATCAATTGCCCATTAAGATCTTGATATGTATCAAAATGTTATCATAGAGTCATCTTCATGATATGTTCACACTGTAATTTCTTACATAAGTAAGCAATAAGGGCCTCATTTCTTCTTTGAGCAAATGTATCCTAAGCCTCTTTATCTCTCTTACATGAGTGAATGTGTAGAATCATGGCATGCATAACAAATAATGTGATCCAAGAATAAGCCTCTACATCTCTACAATTGCATGAATCGGCTCGAGTATAGGTAGTGGTACTCTAGTACCTCCTAGAGCAAAACTTGAACTTACAACATCTCAATAGCCAATATATGACATATCATATAAGCCCACATGCACAAGTTGGTTCCATCCAACTTGTCCTCAATAACCAACAAATAGAATACATCATTGTTACCAACCATGGCCAATGAATGCATTTGATATAAGTTTGCTTCTATAAAGGAAAAGTTATACAAAGTCAACTTGTGCCAACCATGGCCATTGGTTGTATTTGATATAGAGTTGCTTGTATAGAGGAAAATATGTACAAAATCATTATTATCAATCATGGTCATTGACTACATTTGATATAAAGTTTCTTATATAGAGGAAATTTGTACAAAATCAACCTGTGCTAAATATCACAACACAATGTAGATTATAAAAGCCCTTACTTGCAAAAATGTCCATTATAAAAAATTATGCACAAAAGGACAAAGGAATGTGCATAATATTGGTAGTGTACCAAACAAATCTTGAAATGAAACCAAATCAAAAAATCTGATGCCCAATCTTATGGGCTCTCCCATAGTATTAGCTATTAGTCAAGTGCTTGTCAAATCCAAAGATCAAAGCACGCTTTGATGACAATTGTTAGATTTAGGGTTGTAGGAATATACACATAGCTTGGAGAACAAGCTTGAGAATAGACAACACAAAGTGTACTTAGAGGCATCAATAGAGAAGATTTACAAGGCTAAGAATAACCTAGAGTGAATAGGTAAGATACTATGTCAAGGGCAAAAAAACCTCCTAATGAGAGAGAAAAGTTTTGATCTTAAGTGTGTTCGCACACATCACTACCAAAATATGTTAATACATGCGGGATTCAATTCAAGATCTTGTTTCATTCAATATGCATATGAAAGCCATATATGCCCACATTTACAATATACTAAATTATTACATAACCTTACTAAAAAGTATATTTAATTGATTTCTCAACAATAACAAAAAAATGTTCTAGTAGGCACATAAAATGGATGTTTAAGTCTTGTATAATCCAAATAATAACAAAAGTGTGCAAAAAAAGAACAACCAAGATATCTATATTACTAGGGACATAATGGAGGTACTTGTGCAACTCTCTCACCCTAAGAGTAGGGTCATGTGTAGCCCAACCAAACCTTTTAAATGTCAAATAAGTTGAGTTTGTGTGGTATGACATGACATTTTTTCTTCTTACTAGAATTATAATCATATTTACTTTGAAAGTCAAGTATAGAGTCTACATGTGGCATGGCCCTAAATGCATTATCCACTATTTGCTCTCTCTTTGCTCGTTATGTGTCTCTTTGCCCACTAAGTCTAAAGATCGCTAACCATGCATCACTCATGAAGCTTGACATGCTTGTTGTTCAGCCTATCATCCAACCATCATGTCATATCATTGTTGCATGATGTCTCTTTTCCCCCGCACACTACCTAGTAGGCTCCCTACCTTGACACATGCCACCAATAACAAGGCCTATCTCCATTATTAATGGGAAGTTCTATTTTTCATCGGCCCAAAAACATAAATATTTTAATCTTAATACTCTAATCCATATATTAATCCTATCTTATAGGGTTACATAATATTAATCCTATCCCATCCACTTGACTTCAATGATGTTATCATAGATTTATCCCTCTTGTGCCACCCCTCCACACCCCATGCTACCTCTTGCTAATAGCCTCCTACCCTTAGTGCTCTCTCTCTCTCTCTCTCTCTCTCTCTCTCTCTCTCTCTCTCTCTCTCTCTCTCTCTCTCTCTCTCTCTCTTAGGAGCCAAGCACTAATGGCTACCTCTCACATAGCCGATGCACTATCCCTCTCTACAAGTGTAGTGAGCTTACCTCAATGCCCAATTGAGTACCCTCCTCCTTCAAGCACACCGATAGCTCTATGATTCTTGATGTGAGCTCAAGCAACCTCAAGCCTCCACCTTCAAGCTCCATCCTCCATAGTTGCGCATGAGACAAGAGAAGAGACGAGAAGAGAAGAAGAGAGGAGATTATGGAGATCTTCTTCTCCTTGATCCCTCACCCTCACATACTCACTTCCTCACACTCCCACACTCCCTCTCTCAAGCATACACAAGCAAGCAAGAAGAAGAGAAGAAGATGAGTCCACTTTTCCAGACACTAAAGAATGAGCTTCGCTATTCACTTTTTGGCTTTTATACATAACCCTAAATCCCTTTCAAGCTGTCATCCCTTTTTTACATGACCAACCATTGTGGCAAGGTCCTCTTTTCTTAAAGGTGAGAAGGATCGAAGCTTGCTTAAAAGAGCTATGGTGGGAGAGCAATAGCAAGAAAGGGAGAGAGAGAAAATGGGAACTCCAACAGGCACAATGTGTGACCGACAAACTATCACTAAAGGAATAAATAATAAAGTGACGGTGACAGGCGCCCACCACCTGCAGTGTGCAGTGGCAGGTATTATCAATATAGTAATACACGGGCAGCTAGGCAGAGGCGCCTTTATCCCCAACAACCTCCCACTTAAAGGCGAATCTGCCCCAATGAGGAGTGAAAAGAAAAAGAAAAGATAGTGCAATGTACACATGTATGTACACATGTACAATAGGATGAGGAAAAATGGCATCTCATCCAACGCCCATCAATATCCTGAGGAAGGAAAAGCCTTCAGTAAGTGAGGCTTTTCGTCAGCAAATCTGCATGATTTTCATCAGTGGAGATCTTGACAAGGTCAACAGACTTGTCCTCCATGACCCCACGTATGAAGTGATACCTCATCTCAATGTGTTTAGTCTTTGCATGGAAGACTAGACTCTTGGCTAGCTAAATAGCACTCATAGAATTCGAATGCAGTGTAGGTATAGAATCAATCCCAAGGTCATGAACCAAATGGCCCAACCATATAGCCTCCTTGCAAGCCTTAGTGGCTACAACATACTTGGTCTCAGTGGTAGAGAGAGCCGTACACTTCTGAACCCTAGACATCCAAGAGACAGCACCTCCAGCATAGGTGAATATGTAGCCAAAAGTGGACTTCCTACTATCAGCATGTCTTGCATAATCGGAGTCTGTGTACCCTACAACTCCTGTATCTTTGCTGCCATAGCAAATACACATATCTGTTGTGCCCTCCAGGTATGTCATGATACTCTTCACATCATCCCAATGTTTCTTGCCAGGTATAGCCATATAGCGTGCCACAACACCAACTGCAAAGGCAATATCTGGATGGGTGGCTATCATGGCATACATTAAACTACCCATGGCTGATGCGTAAGGGATCTTGGCCATCTCAGTCCTCTGCTCATCTTTCTACGGACAATCGGCTTGTGAGACCTTCACATAAGAAGGTAATGGACATCCAATAGGCTTAATGTTCTCCATGCAAAAACGCTCAAGGAGTTTATGAATGTACTCCCTCTATGAGAGGTATAGTCCCTGATGCTTGTCACGCTTAATGCACATACCAAGAATGTGAGAGACATGTCCCAAATCCTTCATCTCAAAGTTCTTCTTCAGCTAAGATTTAAGAGCATCTAGCTCATCATGAGCTTTCCCTACTATCCGCATATCATCCACATAAAGTACCAAAATAAGTAATGAGCCATCACGGGCTTTCTTCATGTAAAGACACAAATCCATAGCACTTTTGTTATAGCCATGCGACTGCATAAAGGCATCAAGCTTATGATACCACTCCCTAGGTGCCTGCTTCAAGCCATAAAGACTTTTCTTTAACTTGCACACTAGGTGCTCCTTGCTAGGTTTTGCAAAGCCCTTAGGCTGCTCCATGTAAATCTCATCATGCAAATCCTCATGCAAGAATGCAGTCTTGACATCCATCTGATACATGTCCAAGTCAAGATGCACGACTAAGGCCAAAACCAAGCATAGGGTACTCATCTTGACCACATGAGAAAAGGCTTCATCAAAGTCAAATCCATGCTCATGTGTAAAACCCTTAGCAATAAGTCTTGCTTTATAAGCCGGCTTGGGGTGCCCAAGGGTACTTTTCAGCTTGTACACCCATTTGCATGGCAGAGTCTTCTTGCCAACCGGCAAGGAAACCAAATCCCAAGTTATATTCTTATGCAAGGAGTCTATCTTAGACTGCATAGCCCTCTCCTAGGAGTGACTGTCACCCCTACGCATAGCCTTATCATAGGTGAGAGGATCTCCTGCATCTGTAAACCAGGACATAATGCATTGAGGGCTCAAATTGATCAAGTGGACGTCTAGCTCTAGTAGACCGTCTCATTTGCAGGCTCTGCTACATGTCTAGCATCATGTCCAACACCCTGGCCATGTATACCAACTGCTGTTGCAGGCTATCGAACTGGCTATGCAGGAGCACGTGGCTCCTCCTGGAATATAACCCTACGTATCTCTACCACCTTCTCAGACTGCCTATGCATCTTGTCTTTATGGAAGACTACATCATGGTTACGGATGACTTGCTGTGCCTGCGGATCCCAAATGCGATAATCCATATTGCATACATCTCCATAGCCAAGGAAAATCCATTTGACACTCTTAGGATCCAACTTAGTCCGCTTGTCCTTGGGCACATGGTAGAATGCCTCACATCCAAAGACACGTAGATACGCATAAGACGAAGGTTTCCCAGTCCATACCTCCTCTATAACCTGGAAATCCAAACCATTGGAAGGTGATCTATTGACGACATGCACAATTGTACTTATTGTCTCAGCCCAAAAGCTCTGTGGTAGGCCTGCATGGCTAAGCATATTGCGTACATGCTCCTGGATGGTTCTATTCATCTTCTTAGGCAAACCATTCAAGGGTGGGGTATAGGGGGTAGTCAACTAATGCTTAATACCCCTTTCATCACATAGCTGCTCAAAGGCACGTGACACATATTCTCCCCCATTGTCAGTCCTAAGGCATTTCATCAAGTCTGTTTCTCGACCAATGCAAGCCATCTCTGAAACACAGCCAAGACATCTAACTTAAGCTAAATGGGGTAAGCCCAAACTTTACATGAAAAATCGTCAATGAATGTCACAAAATACTTTGCACCACCCATAAGCTAACAGGGCATGGGTCCATAGACATCCGAATGTACTAATGCCATGGGCTCACTCATGCGTGTCCTATCAACCTTCTTATGCATATTCCTAGTCTATCTGCCATAAAGGCAATGCTCACATGAATCAAAACATGCATAGTCAAGGGGTGGTAAGTATCGCTACCGGAAAGCATTTTCATTCCCTTCAAGGACATATGGTCCAAACGAGCATGCCAAAGAGATACATGTGGGATGGAATTGGCTGACAAAACATGGTCAACAGAGGACCCATCAACTACAAGAGGATAGAGGATGCCAACCTTGGCACCTCTAGCAAGCACAAGTCTGTCCCACGGGTGATCTTCCAGGCAAGAATCCCCAAATGAAACATGAAATCTAGCACCATCAAGCTGCCCTGCAAACATAAGACTACGTGTAAACGTAGGTACATGACGTACATCCTATAATAGAAATGTACTGCCAGTAGAGAACTATAGTCATGCATCCCCAATGCCAACAATAGCAAGTGACATGTCATCACCCAAGAGAACTGAACTAGAGACAGTGCGGTAGGAATGGAACCACTCACGACATGGTGTAACATGAAACCAAGCACCAGAATCCAAAAGCCAGAACTATGCATACATAGAGTGCGATAGGAATGGAACCACTCACGACATGGTGTAACATGAAATCAAGCACCAGAATCCAAAAGCCAGAACTATGCATACATAGAGTGAACCTCAGTCAATGGTGTAGCATCATAAGAACTAGCTGCAAGTATGTACTTCCCATCAGAGTCACCAATCTGCATGACATTTATCTCCTTGATTTTCACAATGGATTTTGCAGGCATAATGATGTGATCAGAGGACTTTTCATGTACTTTTTCTTTCCCCTTGTCTTTGTGCTTCTCATTGTGCAACTCATGACACTATGGGCATATATGACCCTTCTTGCCGCAATGATGACATGTCACATTAGCATTTCTCCCATGAGACTTGATGTGTGACTTACCACGCGAATTAGACTTAGAATTTTGTGAGTCTTTGCCACGTCCATATCCATAGTCATTATTTTCATTACCATCTCTGCCTCTAACAATCAAAGCATGTGACACACGAGAGGCATCCAAGTTCTTACAGTTGATCTCTTCCTGTAGAAGAGCACTCTCTACATCAGGCAAGTTCAAAATAGTAACAAGAGCACATAAGGTAGTGTGGAATACATCCCATGACTCACTCAAAGTCCCAAGCAAAAACAATGGAGTAACCTCATCATTGAAGGTAATGCCCTTTGAAGTCAAGTTCTTGAGGATAGTATGGAACTGGCTCAAATGAGCAAACATTGTCATATTCTCCTTCATGCGTAGGTCCATAAGTTGCTTCAACCAATACATCTGACTTGCTGGATTTTTCTTGTCATAGAGGTTCTTAATTTTATCCCAAAGCTACAAAGCACTCTATGCTTCCTCAACCACATTGTTCTTAATTTTCTTATCATAGAGGTTCTTAATTTTATCCCAAAGCTACAAAGCACTCCATGATTCCTCAACCACATTGTAATGCGCCTGTTCAGTGAGAGACAAGATGAGGGTGGACTTGCATAACTCATCAAGCTCATCCCATTCGTCATCAGGTTGCTCAGCATGCATCCTTAGTGGCTTTATCTGAGATTTCTGCACCAATACCTATCAAACTTGGCTCTTCCAATAGGCATATTTCGTACCATCAAGCTTAGTGATGTTGAAGATAGCATTGTCAATAGAAGAATAACCCATAGCTATTTTTTGTAGTAAATAGCCAAAATATCACTAAAACCAAGGCAAAATGACCATGAATGGATAGCTAATGATGCTGCCTACCCAAGTACCATCAAAAGTACATAAAATCACGATGATTCAGCATGAAAATTCCACATCAGCCCATGCATAAATACTTGTTGTAAGAAATTATAGAGTCGGGTACAATGAGAGCAAACTGTAGGCAAAATGAATGAACCAAATCAACCACTGATTGTCAAAGCATAACCAGCATCAAGCGGACATAAATCAATATGTGACAGTCATATGCAAACACCCAAGCATGTCAAATGAATCCATTAGTAATCCGGTACACCCCTTGTGTAATAGGGCAAAGTGTACACAACACTGGCAAGACCTGACAAAAATAGGTGTATTCTTAGAGAGTATAAAGGCCAAATCAGCCCAAGTACATGTATGTGGACTAGGGCATATCAACCATGCAACATCCAAGTGAAGAAGATCCCAGTCTCAGTAGACTCAAAGCTCAAGAGCATAAACCGCCTGCTCAATGCCTATCAAGCATCCAAAGATTCTCCCACTGGCAATATGGTGGAATCAAGCCAAGAAGCTCAAGAAAGGCATATGATAGCACTAGTGATGGAAGATCCAAGACCAAAGCATCAATAAGGCATCATGAGCATATAGTCTCTGTAGCCTCTAATCATAGCCATCCATAGACATCAATTGTATCCCAAATACAACTTTGGCAAGCCAATAAATATCCCAAGTAAGCTCCAGGAATCCAAATGCAAGCCAAGACAAGGCGCTAGTAGCAATCGGCTCCAAACAATGTAACTAGCATGTAGTAGTGGCATAGGCCAAGCATGTCAAGACTGGTCAGACATAAGCAAAGAACATTCCATAAGTACATTAAAGACGAAGCATCCAAATTCTTTCCAAAGTTGAGCTTAGGCTCAATCAATAATATGATATGAAAGCCAAGTTCAAAGTCATTCTCAAATGTCAATACATCATTGCATACATCTAAGACATAGCTCAAAAACCAATAGGCATAACCAAAGGCAATCAGAGACACTTCAGTCCATTGTTGTAAAGCAATGATTTACTATTGGAAATTGAGTATTTTTAGGTCCAAATCATCAATAAAATGATGGCAAAGCATTAGCACAGCATCCACCAAGCATAGGCATTAATAGCATAGCATACGGGTATGAGATAGTGTATGTAGATGAGCTCCAATACTTGTACACTTCTACTACAGACTTGGACAGACCTACTACTGTATATTACAACCAATGTGTGCTCAAATCAAAGTCCCAAAGCTTAAGCAAATCATGAATGCATTGCAACTAGCATTGCCAAGCATTGCTTTAGTACCCAATGCACAGAGTAATGACTAGGGAGCCAAAATCTTATAGTGGAGATGCACTCTAGACCTGTAGGAAAACATGCGTAAACTAGCATGGCTGGGCAACAACACTTCTATGCTTCAATGTGGCTTATGGGGGGCTTGGGATGGTGGTAAAGCTAGCCTACAATAGGCCCAAGCTAGCCTCAAAGAGCTCTAGGGAAGGCAGGAGGCATAGAGCTCCAATGAGCATGAGATATGGATGCCCCCTTCCTATAAATACCCTGTGTGACCCGTAAACCAATAAAACCATGAAATAAAATGGAGAAAAATATTTGATGTAATGCCCTGAGGGTGCCCAAAGGGATCGGGAATCCGAGGAGTGACGGAAGCTTAAGAGAGTCGCCTATGGCTGCCGGGAGGAAGGAGACCCAATGCATGTAGGTAATCAATAGGAAGCTAAAGGCTCCATGAACCAAGTTCGAGTAGTCATAAATCCATGCTCTGATACCAATTGAAAGGTGAGAAGGATCGAAGCTTTCTTGAAAGAGCTATGGCAGGAGAGCAAGAGCAAGAAAGAGAGAGAGAGAGCAAATGGGAACTCCAACAGTCACAATGTGTGACTGGGACTTCCTTTATTCAAACTATCACTAAAAGAATAAAGAATAAAGTGACGGTGATGAGTGCCCGCTACCTGCAATGTGCAGTGGCGGGTATTGTAAGTGTAGTAATACAAGGGCGGCTAGGTAGAGGTGCCTTCACCCCCAACATTTTCCATTTTCTTCTATTTGCCTTATCTCTTTACCTATGTCCGCCTACCTTTTACAATTTTACATAGGAGAGAACCTGGCGCTCTTTTACAACAATTTTGGGGGTGCCTTGCATTTAAAAATGTGTTTTTTCTTTTGACTTGATTTTTGAGGCCTCCCTTGCGCTTTTCGATGTTCTCCATCCTGCCTATTCCATTGCATCCACATTCTTGACTTTGTTTTCTTCCGTCTCGAGTTGGGGTTTTGTCTCAAACTAGGGTTAACATTACCCCCCTCCTAGACAAGTGCTAATCCCATGGCACTTGCAAGACTTTGCTGATGAGGGCTTGGTGCATGGAAGGGTGGTTGCCAAGGTGATGATGGGCCTCGTGTGGGTGGGTACTAGGTGAGAAGCTTGGCAAATGATTGTGTTGTTTGAGGCCGAGGATATCTTGCGTGGATGACGGCGGGGCCTCCGATGGTGGTTTGAAACATCCCTCATTACCTGAAAGAGAAGAAGTGCGCTATCTAATGGGTGTGGCTATCTTACTATATGGTGCATTGTGCTCATGCGAGTGGAACTGGGAGCTAGGTCTTACAAAAGGCAAGCATGGGTGGTGTCCCACACTTAAGGACCTAATTCATGCATAAGGGAGGTGCGGTGGTTGCGGCTTAGGGAGACAGGCGAGTGTGATCTCCCTAGGTGTGCTCTGCCCTTGATGTGCCCTAAGCGTGTGTAGTGGAGAATTAAAAGGGCTAGGGGGTTAGGGACGGAGCCAACTAAGTGAAGCCATCGGACGCACCTAACTTGAAAACCCCTAGATGCAATGCATGTGGCCTATGTGAAGTGAGGTGGTCTAATGACTTTGCTCGTGAGGTGCTTCTCTTTCCTCTTTGTTCTTTTTTCTTTTGAATTACATAATCATGACAAGAGCTAGTCTTCATCATCTGAGTGGGGCGGAGATGGAGGCCCAAGAGATTTATTCAAGAATTGCCGACTCTGCAAGTACCCTTTGAGGTTCAAACAGACTTGCAGAGTAGTAGTAGATATAAATGGATGATTGCAACGCGTAAAGTAGCTATCATTCATATCTTCGAGGAGGAAAAAGCAAAATGAAGGGAGAAGAGCAGCTCACATCATCAATTGAGTCATGGTGTAGTTGTCTATGGCATTGGGATCAAAAATAGAGGGTTGGAAGGTCGTGTTCTTGTGGAGTGGGATCTTGCCTAAGTAGTATTCTAAGTAGTCTAAGGTAATTACATGTAGTGATGAAAGAAGGGTTGAGGCAAGAGGAGAATTCATTTACAAAGCAGACTATAGAGTCATACATATCTTTCGGATGTGAAGACAAGGGTCTCTTCATGTTTAGTACAATTCTCATTGTAGATTATAGGGAAGTCGTATCGGCTGTGGACATTGGGGTCAAAATCCACTTCTACTCTTAAAGGGTATGTCATGAACGTTGGGTTGTTCTACTTAAAGGGCATGTGGTTACAAAAATCCAGCCAAGTGTCCATATTCGCATCATAGTTGTGCCTTCTCCATGTGGGTTGGCACTCATAGCCAGGCACAGATCTAGGCATTTCAAAAACTTTATTCTGCCAAAAATCGGTGTCTTCTATGCGCCATAGGGTGGGGTTCAGCTCTCTTTCAGCCAGCCATTTCTCCTCGAGCCTACCCCCAATATTAATTACTTCTTCCACCACCTTGATTGGCAAAACCCTGCACAAGTTGACAGGGAATTGAAAACTAAGATCGAAGGGGTTTCTAGCTGTTTCCTGTTATTTCCAGATTATCAAGTCAGCATGGAAGCTCACTAGAAAGTCATCTTGGCTAGGTGGGATGGGTGCGGATGGCCCTACAGCCAGTTTAGCATTCAATCTCCTTCTTGCGCTTCTTCCACCATCCACTTCCTCTTTTCTCTAAGTGCATCCTTTCTATCTATGGAGGTGTCTGCTTGTTGCTGGTCTTCTAGACGTGGTGGGGAAGGAGGCTATGGGACTAGTTCCTCTTCTTGAGGTTCCAACTCAAAGCTCGGTCCAGCCCCTTCTCCTTGCTAGTCTCCCTATGTTGCTCCCTCTGCGAACCCTAGTGCATCTATTTCTTGTGGTGTCAAGCCTACTTGTAGTAAGTATCTTCATTGCTCTTCAAGGGTTAGGCTAACTCCCACAGGATGCGGTGGCATCTGCAGGCCTGCTTGCAAGGCCCTGCTGTTGCATTCAATCCCTAGCTTTTTCTTTATGGCATCAATGGCCTCCCCTTCCTCTGTCTATGCGACGTCTAGGAAGGTGTTGAGGAAGGCGCATTGCTAGGTTTCAATGCCCACTTGGGTGGCCTCTGCTCTACTCTTAACCCCTACTAGCACTTTATCTCTTTCTACCTGAGCCAGATAGCGCGCCAAGGTTTTGACTCTTATCTCATTGTGGTTTGCCTAGCCTTCAGCTCTCTTCTTCATTTCCTTGAGGCTTTCCCCTTGCCTCTAAGCCAGTACCATTAGCCTCTACTCTTGATCTTCAATCTCTCTTCTCAGTCTTTGTTGCTCCTCCTACTCTGAGGCTGCTTCCTATTTCAAGTTTTCTATTTCTATGTGTAATCTGAGGGTTTTCTCTTGTCTATACGTTTCCAGTGTTGTCATGGCATCCCTGAGATTTTCCATTTCTGTATGTAGTTCTTTACATCATTCTCCTAGCTCCGCAGTGTTTTGTTGCATCCTCATGAAGCTCTGTTTTTCTTTGGCCAGCCTTGCCTCCCACTGTCCATCTTCTCCTTCCTTTGCTCTGAGCTCTTCTTTCAGTTCGTATATTTCCTTTTGGCACATGGCCACCTGTTTGGTCTTCTCTAGCTAGAAGACAGCCATCGACTCCTTCTC
This sequence comes from Lygodium microphyllum, assembly GCF_053477565.2. Taxonomy (NCBI): domain Eukaryota; kingdom Viridiplantae; phylum Streptophyta; class Polypodiopsida; order Schizaeales; family Lygodiaceae; genus Lygodium; species Lygodium microphyllum. Next base: position 77,941,001 of record NC_141146.1, read on the forward strand.
AACTTTCAACTCAGCCACCCACTGTTATTTTCTTGTCCTCCTTAGATTTCTCTAACTACAAGAGAAGCTCTTTGATATGCTCATCGTAGTCAGCAGTTTGTGTCATTGTTGTAGGGATGGGAGTCATGGAGGTTTCCACTTTCTATCGGTTTGGATCCTCCTCTTCCTTTCTAGCATAGCTAGTGTGCCGTCCTCCTCTTCCTTTCTTTTCACTTCCTCCTCCTTTTCAGCAGCCTTTCTTTTTCTCTTCTCTTCGGCTCTCTTCGATTCTTCTCCCAATCTCTCAGACTCTTCTTTCGCTTTCTTCTTCCTTTGCTCCGCCTCTTTCTTCAACTCTTTCTTATCTTTTTGCAAGTCCGCCTTCTCCTTCTTCCTTTCCTCTTCCTGCTTCTCCTGTGTCATCTTTTTCTTGGGCCTTTTTGGTTTTCTTTTGCTGGACTAGGCTTCTAGTTCTCCCTCCTCCCCATTAACTGTCCTCTTGCCTTGACTGCTCTTGTTCATGATGGGAAGGTGACCACATCTAGGTATTTCATCAACTTCTTCCTCTCCATCTTGCACTCCTTTAGTGCTTCATGGATGACAGCAGTCAAAATTCCCCCATATCCAATGAATGAGGCCTTGGATGATTGTTTCTTTCTCTCAGCTCCCTTTGTGTCGAGGATTTCCCCCACCAACCAGCTTGCTTCCCAGGGCTAGTTTCTTTAGCAAATTGATCGATGGTTTTTTGCATGTAGCCGTTCTAGTCTATTTCATCCAACGAGTGAGCTGCCAAGCTCTCCAGCATGTGCACATTGATTCTGTGCATGAGGGAGTTGTATCGTTGGTTGGAGAAGAGGGAATGGACGAATTTTGCGTGCATTCTGATTTATGGGTCGGGGATGTCTTGAATGCTTATGCCATCATTTGTCAAGATTTGTTCCTTCTTCATGTTTAGCATGGCATAAACATCCTGCTTCTATCTCCTTTCCACCTTGGTTTCTAGACCCAATGCCTTCTCCACCAAGGCCTAATTGAGCCGAATGTGCACTTGCCTAGCTCCTTCTCCCCTCCCCATAGTCACCATCCCGCATTCCCTGTTAGGGTTGTAGGTCCTCAAAAATTCCACAAATTTGGTATGATCAGGCTCCTGTCCGAATTTCTTGAGGTATTTAGCTAGGTTGCGTTGCTCCACAACACTTTTTGCAGCCTCCTCCTTAGCTACCACCTCTTTATATTTACAAATACTTTGGAACTTGAGTTGGTTATAGGCGGGGTTTTCAAGGAAAAGGCCATACTTCGCTTTTTCCTTGTCTGTGAATGGAAGACAGTGGGCACGATCCTGTTGTGCTGCCATCTTCAGCTACTATCATGAAACCATGGTTCAACATTAGCATTCTTAAGACACTTTCTTGCTAGAAGGCAAGCAGGAGTTGATCATGCTTTTATGGAAAGAAGAATATGCTTACGCACACAAAAAGAGATTTTTCCTTCGAGAAGTTCTATTCATTTCCAAAAATTTATGACACTTTTCCTCAATCACAAGTTAATTTTCATCTAATTTAGATGTTGATTGAGACTTTAAATTTTTCCTTATGTATTTCATTCCCCTTACATGTTTGATTTCACCCATTGGTTTCACCTTACTTCACCTTACCCCCTCCCCCCTTGGGAATGAGAAAAATCCTTCCTAAGATTAGAGGTTGAGAGGCCAAGGGCATTCAACGCATGCTTTTGGTGCTTTACTTCCGCATGAGCCAAGCATAGAAATTCAGATTGTATTCTAGATCAGCATAGTGGTCCATGTCAAAAGGACGAATGCCTACTTGAGTGATGTAGGTGAGAACATCCATGAGAAGTCACCGCGGAGTTTACTCAACTGGCAATGTGTAACTCCTCCTTAGTCACAATTCGATCTAAATTTGGGTGGGTAAGGAGGTGCTCTTCTAGGGGTCAGTTATGAGTGGTGGTCAACACCCTATAGGAGGTTGGAGCAACATAAGTAGGGTCATACTCCAAGGTTTTGATGGCATGTCATTGCTCAGCGTTAGTCATGATTTGGTAGCCCTTTAGCTCCCATTGAAGTCGGAGATCATACCATTTCCTCAAGAAAGAGGATTCATTGTCAGCAAGATATTTTAACTCCTCGATTTCTTGGATTATGGCAAGGATAGTGCTCTTGTGATAGGACGTAATGAGGCATCGGTTCATGCATGTTCTCTAGAGATCTTGGTGGCAATTAGCTCCTCAACTGCTTCGAAAGCCTTAACAAATACAAATTCCAATTCTTCCCAAGAACAAGGGAGTGTATGCACTTCCGTCGCTATAGGCTCGTCCAAAAGACCTAAATTGAGCCTATCATAGCTTTTAGCAAGTGTCATAATAAAGGTAGCATCCGAGCATCTAAGACAAGCAACCAAGTCATCCCCCGTATTCTCCGCTAAGTCTTCAACCAAGGTTAGAATTGACCTCCGCTCATAAGAGCATCTAAGGCCAATCGGTGGTTGGCTTGACTGAACTAGACAGTTCAACAGGTGATTGTTGCAGCTTGGGTTGCTCCTGAGGTTGTGGCTTGGCCTCTTGTTCTCAGCGGGCTTGGTTGGAGCTACGAGTGTCGCGCTACTAGACGCTTCTAAGGCCTTAATGGCACAAGTGGGATTGGTGTTAGCGAGTTGTTTTAACTCCTTGATTTCTCCGTTTGTGGCAAGGATAATGCTCTTGTGATAGCACGTAATGAGGTGTCAATTTCATGTGTATTCTCTAGAGATCTTGGTAGCAATTAGCTCCTCAGTTGCTTCAGAAGCCTTAATGAATACAAATTTTGATTCTTCCCAAGAACAAGGGAGAGTATGCACTTTCGTTGCTATAGACTCCTCCAAAAGACCTAAATCCAGCTCTTGCTGTAGCTTTTAGCAAGTGTCATAAAGGTAGCATCCAAGCATCTAAGGCAAGAAACCAAGTCATCCCCTATATTCTCCGCTAAGTATGTGGTCAAGGTTAGAATTGATCTCCACTCAGTGCGCAGCTTGTGAGTAGCAGGCTACTACAGTTTTTGTCGATAGCTCGGTTTAGGCTATGCTAGTCTAGGCTTTTGAGATTTTATGGGTTTCGCAGACCTAAGCCTCTTGTGGCATGTGTGTCTAATTCATCTTGATGCTTTGGGTGGTCAAGATTGCGGGCAATGGTTGAGTAGTGCCCTTGGCCATCTTAGCTTTAGGTACCCATACCTATTTATTACCCTCGTAATAGCCTTGAGCTTGCAATACGGTCTTGGAGACCCATCATGGCTTGACCATTCGTCGATGTTGGTAGTTTCGTTTTGGCCTTCTAGGTTTCGAGTGCGGGTTCTTAGCCTTGCGAAGTCGTGGGAGTCTGCTTCTAAGTGGTGGGCCTTGATGTTTAGGTATCCATTGAAGCTTTGATTCATAGGACTCAGGTTTGGCTTCAACAATTTGCATGTCTTGCGGTTTGGCAGGTTGTGATGGGTCACGATCCCCCTCCTTAGACTTGATGTTGGGTTTCTCTATCGGTGGCTTTGTGGACTTTGAAGGAGTTGCACAGCCCTTGCTGAAAGTGATGACTATACGTACGTTGCTTATGGTGAGGTGAATACGTTGGGACTTGTAGTCGACATTGCAATGAGCTTGCTTTTTAAACATGTGTCCTAACAGCAAATCCATACCTGCATCTTTAGTGTTTGTCAATACATAAAATATCACTGGTATGCTCTTAGACTCGATAGAGATTGCTACTTTGCACTTTCCCAAGAGTGCACATGATCAGTCGCCGCCAAATAGGCTAAGTTTGGCATTAGTGGGCTGTAACTATGGTTTGCTAATTTGGATCCAATGATCATGAGTTAGGACATTGAAGTTAGCTCCCTCATCAATCAATGCATTAAGGGTGGCCATGTGCTTTTGGCAGTGACCGTTATGCTTTGGTGAGCTGGTTCTACTTTTTTCTCGTCCTCATCTTTAATCTATGTAGTTGTCGCCACTCAGAAGGGACTCTAGCATTGGAGGCTCATGTAATGGGTGCATGGGAGGGTAGTACTTCTTGATGCAACTGCCATTGAAGAAGCCTATGCCCTCTCCCTCTAGGGTTTCGAGTTTCACATTACTGATTCTGTTGATGGCGTGAACTCTAAAAGGCCCTAGCCCTCTAAACTTCATCTTCTGTTTATGACCCTTAACTAAGTACAAGAGTACTAAGTCTCCCTGTTCGAAATCTCGCTACTTGACATGCTTGTCAAACCAGCTTTTGTGTCTTTCATTCTCACATATCAGTGCGTGGGTGGCTAGAAGTCGAGTTTCTAATAGGCGTTTGAGCTCAATTAGGCGCTTGCTAGGAACAAAGAACTCTATGAGTAGGATTGCTTCAACCCCATAGGTCAACCTAAAGGGAGTCCTGTCCTATAGTCGTTTTATAGGCTGTGGGGTAGGCCCACAAAGTTGCCATCAATTTGTTATCCCAGTCACGCTGCACGAAGTAGAGACTACTTTGGTCAGAACGCTCACTCAAATTTTATTAGTAGACTTAGCCTAGCCATTCGCTTGAGGATAGTAAGGTGAAGACTTTCGATGGATGATTAGAAAGGTAGGATGTGAGTGATCACTTCATTAATGAAGTGTGTGCCTTGGTCACTAACTAGTTAAATGGGGCAACCGAATCATGAGATCACTTGCTCTCACAAGAACTTGGTAGTGGTCCTAGAGTCATTCTTCCAAGTTGCTCGTGCTTTAGCCCACTTCGTGAGATAATCTATGGCAATGATGATGTATTTGGCTTGTGAATATTATGCCGCAAGACTAATTGGCCCGATGAAGTCAATTTTCCGCTTCTCAAAATATTGTCTTGCAATGATAGGGGTTAGCTTTATTTGACCCTTGCAAATTGGGACCTTGGTATGTTGACACTCGTCACAGTGTTTTACGAATCATATTGCGTCTCGGAAGAGAGTAGGCCACCACAATTGAGACTGCAGCACCTTGCGAGCTATTGTATCTCCGCTAAAGTGTCTTCCTACAATCCTACCTACGCCTCTGTAAGTATGTCATGGATATCAAACTTGCAGACACATCTACACAGCAACCCATATTGCCCCAGTCTATAAATTTGACCTGCTATCAATTGATAGGGTTGGATTTTAAGGATGAGTCGCCTAAGTCGTGTCTTCTCGATAGGTTGATCAGGAAGTCCGTACTCAAGTACTTGGACTACATCGTTTGCCCAATATGGCATCAAATCAGCTCTAAATAAATCTCTCATGCTAGACAAGTAAAACATATATGCATCTGGAAATTCGTCTGGGATGCTTTGTCCAGCAGCTTCTCATGTGGGTATGCAAGACATATGGTCAACCATGTAATGTTGCTTCCCCTTTCGTACCACTATGGAGAAGTCAAATTCTAAAAGCAGAAGTAACCATTGAGCAATGCATCCCATAGCGCAAGGTTTATTAACAAGATAAAGCAATGCTTAATGGTCAACAAAGAATGTAAAAGGCATGGCCAAAAGACAATGCCAAAATTTCTTTATGGAAAATACCATGGCTAAGCCCTCTCTCTCTGTTGGTGAGTAATTCCTTTCTGTATCTATGAGTTGTCTGGTAGTAGCAAATCTCACTGGATAGTCTAGGTTGTGTTCACCACGTTGGCACAACACACCTCTCACAGCGAATTTCGAAGCATTGATGTAAACATGGAAGGTGATTGTCCAGTCTGGGGCTTGTAGAATTGGTGCAGTGGTTAGAGCCTTTTTCAATTCCTCATATGTGCATTGGCGTTCCTCAATCCACTCGAATATAGTCAGCAACTTGTATAGAGATTTAGCAATCAATGCATAGTTCAACACAAAGCACCGATAGTATCCTATGGTGTGGCCTAGGAAGCATTGAACTCCCTTGTATTCTGATGGTGGTGGAAGATTGACAATGACTTTGACTTTCGAGAAGCCCGTGGCAATGTCGTTTCTCAACACCACATGCCCTAAGATACATCTGTGCTTCACCTAGAACTGGCACTTCAAGGGGTTCAGCGAGAGAGACGATATAATTGACATCGTTCAAAGACCGCTCAAAGCTTATCTAAGTGTTCCTTCCATGTAGACTGAACACACAAATGATTTACAAAAACCTCTAACTCCATCCTAAGCATGTCTTTGAAGATGGCAGACATGAGCCTCTGGAAGGTAACTTGTGCATTAGTCAACCCAAAGGGCACGACTATGTAGGCAAAGACACCCCACTCAGTGGTGAATGCAATCTTATACCTATTGTCAGAATGCACTTGCATCTAATTGTATCCTGAGAAGCCATCCAAGAAATTGCAAGCTTCTTTACCAGCCACTCTCTTGAGCATGTGCTTAGTGAATGGAAATGGATAATTGTATCTCTTTATAGGAGCATTTACCTTCTTGTAATTGACACACACTCTGATCTTTTCATTCTTTTTCAGCACGATCACTATGGGTGAGACCCAGTCCGTGTGCTCAATCTCATAAATGAATCTTGCTCTCAATAGTTTATTAATCTTCTCTTTCACTACATGAGTGTGCTTGGGATTCACTGGATATGGTCGTTGCTTGACCGGCATTGCATCGAGCATCATGGGTATGCTGTGAGTCACTACACTTAGATCTACCCCTTTTAGCTCATCGAGGGACCAAGAAAGCACGTATATATACTCTCACAAGAGAGCAACGACACTTTCTTCCTCTTCCTCAATCAAGTCCTTGGCTATAAAGGCAAGTCGAGGTGTCTCCCCTTCATTGGCTAAACTGACCTCCTTGACCTTGACGGGTCCTTCTATTGGTTTGCTGGCTTGCCCTTGGCATTTGGCTCCTAGCAAGATCACTATCATATTGCCTTTTCTGAACTTCATGAATCGCTTTGGTAGGTCTTGCGGCTTTCTTTGCTCATCAACCTGTGGTTCCTTGGGCTTCTTCCTCATTTCCTCCCTCAGTCTTTAGTGCCTTAGGTTAACAGGTAGGTCCCCTTTGGTGCGTCTAGTCTTAGGAGGTTGAAGTATTTCGAGATCACTATCTATGCTTACTTCTAACTAAGAATCAAACTCTCTGTTTTTGCTAGAAAAGGGAGTCCCTCTTGGAGGTCACAGCTCAGAGGGTGAATTTGTCTTGAAAATAATGGTGCGGCACTTGGTTGGACTAGGCTTGCTTGCTCGTAATCTATCGCTCCTATGTGCTCCAGCCATGTGCAGTCACAATCCATGCACATGACTCCTTTCTCGATCCTATAAACATTCTTCTGCTTGGTTTGGAGTCAACTCATATCTATTCTATCACTTGTCACAGTCCCCTCGTATTCATCCTTAGAGCTATCTTCATCCAACTACTAGTCATCTCCTAAGTCTTGATACGGCTCCTCCTTTTTGTCGGTGACTAAGGCCCATTTGTACATCAAGTTTAAGTTGTGCACTTTAGTCCATCACCACTTAGGTTCATCCAAGAGAGCTTGAAGAGGTTTAAGGTTAGTGGCTAGGTTGCCTGCTAGCTTATCTGTCAGATGCTCTAAGATCTCAAGGAGCTCTCGTTTGTTGCTAGGGATATGGAATTTGACAAGGTTTGGTCGTTCCTTTGAGCTGTTAGCCATCATGCAGACTGGCACTGAAGGTTCCGTCTCTGGGCTTATGGATTGCCTTGGCAGCCTGCTTGTACTCCTCACTGTCCGAAAATGGCAGATCGATAGTGGCTAGCACGTGCATCCAATCTCGCTCATCTTCTAGACAAGGAATATACTTAATCAATGGCCTATAAGATTTTCTAATATGGCTAAGATGGCATCTAGGTCGATTGGTGTTGTCTTCCAAGTTTCCATCTCTACCCTCACTGCTTCTATTATATTGCCTAAGAAGATTAGACCATTATCTCAATCCTCTATGACCCGTGCATTCTAGCAGGATGTCATAGTCCACTCCCTTCATGACTATAAAGTCAATAGAGAATTGGACTCCTGCGATCTTCAAGGGCCAATTCTTTAGTACTTCGGATGGCCTTACCTTCATTCTGTTAGCTAGTGTGACATTAAATCTAGCATTCTCAATAGGCGGGTCACCCCAAGCCTAGAGTACTGCATGGCTAAGCACACTAACTCCTACCCCCATGTCTACAATTCCCTTTCTTGTGGTATCTCCAAGAGCTAAGGCCAGTAAGATAGCATACATTTCCGTGCCTTCCCAGAAAGCATTGACATGCAAGAAGGACTTGGGCATTGAGTGCAGCACGTCAAACTCAGTATTTGCATCTCTGTATCATGTTCAGCAACAACTTGCTCCATCGAACCTTCAACCCACTATTTCTCTTACCACAGCATCGAATGCTGCCTAAGTAGGTTTCTTAGGCTTAGGGTCACAGGGGTGGTCATTAGCGTGGTGAGGAGGTTGCTAGCTATTTACTTTTCTTCAAATCCTACATTTCCAAGCCAATGGCCTTGACTAAGTTGCTGGCGTGTAGCATTCGATTTCGGTCGTTGGCGTGCTTATGCTTGAGAGATCATCAATCTCATCTTTCAATATGGGCTCAATGACTTTTAAGTGTTCTTGGGTCTCTTTCACACACTCCTTTACTTTTCTTATGGCTTCAAGTTGGCGCTTTGGGTTGGGTACTCCCTGACATTCATACTTCCCTTCTTAGCTCTCTTTGGAGTCGATGTTTCTACCTCTATGTCTGTCACATTTTTTCCAGCACAGGTAACATTGTGGCACTCTCCGTTCTTAGCATGACCTTTGCATCTAGTTTCTTTTTCCTTTGCCTACAACTCTTCTTTCCAATTGAGGTTGCATCTAAGTTGCTAGGCCCTGGAAATGATATGCCGGCCTACTTCGTCTGCACACGGGTCATGACATGCAATAGGATGGACATGGCTTCCCCGTCAAGTGTTGTAGAGGCGAGCACAAGCTCAACCGCCAAGACCCATGGACTACTTATTGTTCAAGCATTTTGAGCGAGCGCTAATGGCTAGCTCTCACATAGCCGACATGCCATACCTCTCTACAAATGTAGTGAGCTTACCTTGATGCCCAATTGAGTTGCTTCCTCTCTCAAGTACTCCAATAGCTCCACGATTCTTGATGCAAGCTCAAGCATTCTCAAACCTCCACCTCCAAGCTCCATCCTCCATAGCCACGCACGAGACAAGACAAGAGAAGAGAATAAGAAGAGAGGAGATGGAGGAGGGCTTCACCTGCAAGATCCCTCACCCTCACACACTCACTCCCTCACTCACTCACACTCCCTCCCTCAAGAACTCACAAGCAAGCAAGAGAAGAAGAGAAGAAGAGAAGAAAAAGAGTCCACTTTGCCACACACTAAAGAATGAGCTCTCATTCATCTTTTGAACTTTATATACAAAGCCCTAAATCCCCTTTGGGCGGTGATCCCCTTTTTACATAGCCGACCATAGCCTAGGCCCTTTTTTCCATTGTTCTCCTATCATCTTAGCTTCCTTCCTACCACCCATGTACCTTTACAATTTGCACGGGTCTGAGAGCCCGGCGCTCTTAAAATAAATCAAGGTGCGCCTTGCACTCTTTTACAAAAGTATTGACTTGCATTTATTCTTGTGCACTTCTCCTTGATTTAGGACTTTTTCACACTTCTTGTGTTTCCTGATTTTTCTTGGCGTGCCTTCGTCCTCCATTCTGCTTTTTCCTTGGCCTTGTTTTCTACTTCAGATTTTCTAGATTTTTCACCTTTTTCATCTGAGGGTTAACATTACCCCTTCCTAGTTGAGTGCCAGTCCCATGGCATTTGCTGTGTGGTGAGTCGGACGATGTTGCTGGGGTAGGGAGGTGGCTTTTTGAGTTTGTATACGGGGGTGTGTTGGAGGGATTTCTGGAACTAAAAGGCCCTTATGTTGGACATGATCCCTGGTGCTAGAGGGATTTATAGACCTATTGGAGGGATTTATGGAACTAAAAGGCATTGGATATGATCCCTGGTGCTGGAGGGATTTATGGACCTATTGGAGGGATTTATGAAGCTGAAAGGCCCTTGCGTTGGATATAATCCCTGGTGATGGAGGGATTTATGGAGCTGAAAGGCCGTGGAGTTTGGAATGAGCCTTGGTCTTGGAGGGATTTATAGACTAGAAAGGCCCTTGTAGTGGATATGATCCCTAGTACTGGAGGGATTTATGCCTTTGGAATTTAAGATAAAGTTGGACGAATCCCTATGTGGGGAGAGGCTAATGGGCGGATCCAGCTTTAAAATTGAATATGGTGTTAGATGGATCCGTCACATGGCCCCTTGTAGTTATCTTCTATTACGATGTTCCAAATGAGCTTCTTCATTCACTTTTGATTGGGGATGTTGCATCGCCCCTGGCTTTGTTGTGCCTGCATGGTGACATGTCGCATAAGATGGGGAGGACATTGCATGGATGATGGGGTCTCTGGAGTTGGTGATGGGAGCCTTTATTTGTACCCAGGGAGAAAAGAAGGTGCACTACATGGGGGTGTGTCTGCCTTACCATGGAGTGCGTGGTGCCAATGCTTGTGGAACTGGGAGATGGTTCAACCTTGGGCAAGCCCTTGGTGGTGTCCCACACTTGAGGACCCAGTTGGTGCATAAGGGAGGTGTGATGCAGGGGGATTAGGGTGACAGGTCGAACCATAGGCAAGTGTTACCTCCCTAGGTATGTCATGTCCTTGATGTGCCCTAAGCGTGAAGGGGAAATTGAAATGAGGCTAGGGGGTTAGGGACGGAGCCGGCCGACTAGGGCCACCAGATGCACCTAACTTGAGAACCCCTAGGTGCAGTGCTGACTATGGCCAATGTGCAACGTGCGATGGCTACATGTGATATCTTTTCCCCTCTTTTTTTTCTTTTCTTTTTTTTTCTTTTTCTTTTTATTTTTTCTTTTTCTAAAATTATAAAGTTGCATAGTCATGATAGAAGTTTTAATCTTCATCATCGAAGTGAGGTGGGGAAGGGGGCTTAATAGATTTATTAAGGAATCGGTGGCTTTGGATATACCCCTTGAGATTTAGGCGGACTTGAAGGGTGGTGGTGGAGAGAAATGGATGATTGTAGCAGGTGAAGCGGCTAACATTCATGTCCTCTAGTAGAGCCAAGAAAAATGAAGGCAATAGAGCAACTCGCATCATTAGTCGAGCCATTGCGCAACTATCAACGTTAGGATCAAAATGAAGTACTGGGAGGCCGTGCTCCTGCGGGGTGGGATCTTGCCTAAGTAGTATCCTAAGAAATCTAAGGTAATTACAAGTAGTAATAAATGCGAGGTCAGGACATGAAGAGAATTCGTTGTGGTGAATTGGATTAGGGTATCATATAAGTTTTCAAATGTGAAGACAAGGGCATATGTAGTGCAATGAGGGTTATAGATATAGGGAAGTCGTAGTAGCCGTGGACACTAGAGTCAAAATCCACTCCTACCCTTCAAGGGTAGGGCATAAAGGTTGGGTCATTACACTCAAAGCGTTGAGTGTTACAAAAGGCCATCCAAGTGTCTAGGTTGGTGTTGCAGACCCTTCTTCTCCATGTAGGTTGGCATTCATAGCCAGCCACAGACCTTAGTACTTCAAAAAATTTATTTTGCCAAAATTTGGCATCTTCAGTGGGGCCATAATGTGGGGTTCTGCGCTCTCTCTTCTAGCCATTTCTGCCTGAGCCTACTTCCAATGTTAATTACCTCCTCCACCACCTTGATGGGCAAGACCCTACACAAGGTGGTGGGGAACTGGAAATTAAAATCAAAGGGGCTTTTGGATATTTCTTACCTCTCCCACATTACAAGGTCGGCATGGAAGCTTGCTGGGGCATTGTCCTCACATGGTGGGATAGGTGCTTGGGGTTTCCTCACTCCCTTGGTGTTCCATTTTCTCCTTGTCTCCTCCACCATTTGTTTTCTTTTTTCCCTCAATGCCACCTTTCTTTCTACTAAGGTGTCTGCATATTACTGCTCTTCAGGCCACGAGCAAGGAAGTGGTGGAACAAGCTCCTCTTCATGTGGTCCCATTTCCAAGTTCACATCCACCTCTCTTTCTTGGCTTGGCTCTTACTTCTCTCCTTCAAAGAACCCGAGTGCATCTACTTCTTGTGAGGTTAGGCCTACCAATAGGAGATAATGGCATTGCTATTTCAGGCTTGAGCCAACTCCCCTAGGTTGTGGCGGCAACTGTAGTCCTACTTTCAGTGCTCTACAAGCCAATCCCAGTTTCTTTTTTATTGTTTCTGTGGACTCTCCTTCCTCTGCCTGAGTGACGTCCAGTAGGGTATCCATGAAGGTGTGTTGTTGGGTTTGAAAGCTCACTTGGGCGATTCGCTCTGCTTTCAACAAGTATCTTTTATTTTTCGACTTGAGCGAGACGGCATGCCAAGGATTTAACTCTTTTTTCGTTCTTATTAGCCCATTATTCTACCCTCATGTCCATATTTTTCAGGCTTTCCTCCTGCCTCTGAGCCAGCACTGTCAATCTACATTCTTGGTCTTCCATCTCTATCTTCAACTTCTGCTACTCTTCTTGTGCTATGGTAGCCTCTTGGGTTAGTTTTTCCACCTCCCTTTTATACATGTGAGCTCTTTTCTCCCTCAGCTCCTCCAACTCTTCTGTGGCTTTAGTGATTTTCTCCATTTCAGCTTATAGATATTCGTAGCGTGCCACAATCTCTTCATTGTGCTGTCATAGGCATCATGTGACCTTGGTTTCTTCATTCGAGTGCACCTGCCATTTAGCTTTTGTCTCTTCCTTAGCTTGCAGCTACTCTTTCAGCTCATTGACTTCCCTTTGGGCCATGGCCATTTGGCGTGTTCTCTCCAACTGGGATGCAACCATGGCCTCCTTTTCAACTTTGAGCTCCCCTACCATGGTTCTCTTCTCCTCCTTGGCTCTCTCTAATTGAGAGAGGATCTCCTTGACGTTCTCGTCATATTCTTTGGGCGGCATCTCTATTGCGGGGATGAAGGTTGTAGAGCATGCCACCTTTTTCCTCTTAGCATCTCGCCTTGACTCAGTGTCTATCGCAATCGGACTTTTGGTTTCTACAAGGGGGGTTCCTTCTCTTGTGCCTTGGCCCATTTCTTTATTCACAAAGTATTAGACCTAAGCCATTAGGTTGTTGGCGTCCACTTGGGTCATGGAGCTAGGAGTGGAGATGGCGGTGGTGATGGCGGGTGTCAGGAGAGTGGGAATGGGGGTGATTGGGGCTTTGCCCTTACCTTCTTCCATCGTAGGTGGCACGAAATCTGGCACCTGGACGCTTGAGATCGACCCTTTTTTTCTAATTGGGCTCGTAGGTTTCGGCTTGTCATACACCTGGAATACTACTCAATGGAGCTACGCGTGGCGAGGGCTATGTCTTCCTCCTCCCTTTTTCTCAACTCCTCCTCCTCCTCTTCCTGCTTTCGCTTTCTTTCCTCCTCAGCCTTTTGGACTCTCTACATGCCTTTTGAAAATCTACATTTTCTTGATTCCTCCTCTCCTCTTCTTTCTATCCTTGTGCAATTTTCTTATTTGTCTTCTTAGTCTTTCCTCAGCTAGTTTGCTCTTGTTCTTCCCTGTCTTCTTCCTCCTCACTTAGTGTCCTTTTGCTAGACTACACCTCCTGTTCTTGGTGAGGTGGCGACATGCTTGATGTTTCATCCACCCCTTCTCCTCCTTCTTCCTACCCTTGTCCCAAGGCATGTTGAGAAATAGACAAATGATGTATGCTCCATGAAGAGATGCCTTGAATCCCATATGCATAGTGGGGAGAGTGGAACAACCCAACTACTATAAAGCATTGTACTTGCAAGATGAGTAATGTAACATGATGGTAATTTTTTCCTTTCAGTTGAGAGTTTGAGTCATTTTCCAACCACACAAAACTGTGTTTATGAGTCCAATCTAATTAATCTTGGAACCTAATTCACTTATGTGACATTCCATCTTCAACTCTATGTCTTCATGAGTTCACTCTATCTCTTCAAGCCACCATAGCCATGCTCTAGATCTGTTCTTCTGACATGGTATCATAGCTCAACTAAGCATGGCCCACCAGCTCAATCTATCTCTCCTCCCTGCTCTCTCAAGCTTTCTTAATGTCAGTTCAACTCAATGCTAGTTGATGACCTCATTTTTCATCTCTATATGCACTTGACATTTTATAGCAGCCATAGCCAACAACATCATGTCTGTTTGGAGGCCTTGGATCTAGCCAAAGAAGAGGAGATAGCTCATGCTTTGAACTAAGAAAATCTTCTTCTACTTAGGATACTTCACACTAGCATATCAAATCTTGACATTGGCATCCTCCATGCTTGACATTGTGCGTTTCCCAAGTCCATGCACCCAGAACTGCGTCGATTTCATTTCGTATGATCAACCTATCCTCCACGCGGCACAATCTACCCTACTGTCATAAGGCTTTTGAATCCTATGTCATAGGCTATCTCCCCAACAATTCTTATCCCAAATAATTGTGTGTATGATCTACTACAACCCAAAAATCAGTTGCCTGTTCCTACAAATCCTAATTCCACCATAGCCACTTCAACTACAAGCTCATTTCTCATCTCGCTCTTTCACTGTTTACAGAATAATGAGGTCACTACCACTCAAATTTACTTCTTCAGCAAGGGAAATATCCAAGAAAAAGATTTGGAAGTTCAAGCATCAAAACTTCTACTACATAGTATCTCTTGATACTAGCTAGTGTTATTTAACATTATTACATGTGTCTCTTGACACATTGAGGAACAACTCCTTTGCTAGCTGAGTTGCTACAAATAAAAAATGGTAGAGCTTGAGCAAGTAGCTAAATTCAAAGGTGAAGTCTTTCATGCTTGGAAAGAGAAACCCATGTACCACCTTATGCGAAAGGACTTGTGGGACCTGTTTGAAGATTATACAGATAGCAAGAAGGAAGATGATGAAGACGGGTTCGTTGAAGAAGACCTGCTCAAGACAAAGGAGTGGAAAAAGATGAACAATAAGGCTCTAAGCATCATTGCTTGGGGACTAAGTGATGATGTGCTACATCATATCTCTGGCATCAGAGATGTTAGAATTGCCTGGGAGGAACTTGACAGAATATTTGGTACCCAAGCAAAGAATTCAAAGGTAAAATTACTCATGCAGTTTTATAAACTAGATATCAAAGACAGTGCTTCCATGACCGCACACATTAACAAGTTCAAGAGCCTAAAAACCCAGCTTCCAACTCTTAAGAAGAATATTGATGAAGATGAAGCAATAGCTGTACTACTTGCAAGTTAAATAAGAATCCATATGAGAACCTTGTGTCCACCCTAAGTAATGTTCCTAGACTCTCAGTCAAAGACATTGAGCACTCACTACTTGATGGAGAAAGCAAATTTAAAAGCAAAGATGTAAAAGAGAGCAGCTTAAGGGAAAATCTCCTATATACCAAAGGAGCTACTGGACCCAAAGGAAGAGTTTGAGGATTCAACACTGACAACAAAAGTCAGATGACATGTCATTATTGTGGTAAGACTGGCCATATTGCCAATGAATTCTTTCACAAGAAAAGAGCACAGCAGATGCAGAATGACCACCACCAAAGTCAATTCATAAATGAAGAAGAAGAAGAAGATGCTTCCGCTACTATCAACAACTCTGACAGATTGCTCTAAGGAATTTCGTTCCCATAGTGGATCTCTATGTTTTCCTTAGTGGAATTTCTTTATAAAAACCCTTGCCAAAGATGTAAAGTTTCAAGATTTAACTTGACTAGCCTGCCTATGAGCTAGTCTCTCGAGCCATGTTATCATGTATGGGGGGCAAAATCCAGCTAGTGTAGGAACTCATCATTTGAGGGGGGGTGTTGAGAAATAGAAAAATGATGTATACTCCAAGAAGAGATGTCCTAAATCCCATATGCACAATGAGACTGGAATAACCCAACTACTATAAAGCATTGTACTTGCAAGATGAGTAATGTAACATGATGGTAATTTTGTCCTTTTAGTTGAGAGTCTAAGTCATTGTCCTAACCACACAAGACTGTGTTTATGAGTCCAAGATAATCAATCTTGGAACCTAATTCACTTGTGTGACATTCCATCTTCAACTCTATGTCTTCATGAGTTTACTCTATCTCTTCAAGCCACCATAGCCATGCTCTTAATCCGTTCTTCTAACAAGGCTTCCCTGATGATTGCGATGAGGACCCCCCCCGAATCCAATGGTTGCAGCCTTTGAAGACGAAGCTTTTCTTTTAGCTTTGGTGGAGGGATATTCCACTCCTGCAATCTGTCCTCCCATAGCTAATGCTTTTGCTGAGGTGTCAATGGTCTTCCTCACAAAACCATTGAGGTTTACCTCGTCCAATGACTTTGTTGCGATGCTCTCTACCAGGGGGACGTTGATGCGGCTCATGATGGTTTTGTACCTTTTACTAGAAAACAAGGTGTGCACCATTTTGGCTTGGAGCTGGATTTCGGGGTCAGGGATATCTGCCAAGCTGATGTCATCATTGGTGTGGACTTTTACCTTGTCCATTCCTAGCATGGTATATAAATCTCTTTTCGGTTTCCTCTCTACTTTGTTTGCCAAGCCCAATGCCCTTTCCACCAGCTCCATGGTGTACCTGACAAGTTCCCTCTTCCTCATGCACCTTTACAGTGCCATGGTTCCTGTGGAAAGTCCTCAGGAACTTTGCACAGTGGAAGTAGTCCACCCCCTGGCTTACTGCTTCCATGTATTTCTGCAGATTGCATTGCTCAATGATTTGCCTCATGGCATGCTCTTCAATGACCACATCTTCTAGGTTGAAGATATGTCGAGAGCTTGAACTAGTTGAAGGCCGTGTCTCCACCAAAAATCCATTTTTTCTTGCTCCTCTTCCCAAAAAGATAATTTGCTAGCCTTTTCTTGGCCTGCCATGATGGGTGCCTGTCATGAAACCATGTTTGCCATTAGTTTTATTCAAAATAACCATACACAAAAGGGAACGATTACATACTTGCTAATTGAAATGCTTGAGCGCAGAAGTAGACTTTTTCCTCCAAGTAGTTTATTAATTTCAAATTTCATTGATATTTTTCCCAATCATAAGTTGTTGCCTTCTACCCTTGCAATGTGTGCTTTTCCTTTATTTTTTTCCTTATGTAATTGGTTTGATTCAACTTACCCTCACCTTACCCCCTTCCCCTCCGGAAATGAGAAGAATCCTTCCTAGGATTAAAGGGTTAGAGGATGAAGGGCCTTCAGCACATAATCTTAGTATTTTACTTTTGCATGAGCCAGGCGTAGAAATTCAGATTGTATTCTAACTTAGTATAGATGTCCATATCAAAAGGTTGGATGCTGAGGTGGGTGATATAGGTAAGGACATCGAGCAAGAAGTCACCAAAGCCCATGCGGCTAGCAATGTGGAGTTCTTCCTTGGTCATGATAGGCAATCCAAGTAGGGGTGTCCCTAAACATGTTCTTCCGTGGGTGATATAGGTAAGGACATTGAGCAAGAAGTCACCAGAGCCCATGCGGCTAGCAATGTGGAGTTCTTCCTTGGTCATGATAGGCAATCCAAGTAGGGGTGTCCCTAAACATGTTCTTCCATGGGTCGGTCACGACTGGTCGTCAATACCCTATAAGTTATTGGAGCAACATAAGTTGGATCATACTCCAATATTTTGATTGTACGTCATTGCTCAGCATTTGTTATGACCTGGCATCCCTCAAGCTCCCATTGGAGGCAAAGAGTGAACCATTTTTTCAAGAAAGGGGAGTTTTTGGCTGCAAACTGTTTCAAGTCGTTAATTTCTTGATCGTTTTGGCATAGGCTGTGCGCTTGTCATATGTAGTGATGAGGTGTTGTCTCTGCACTTGCTCATGGGAGACCTCGGTGGTGATCAGATCGATAGCTACTTCAAAAGCCTTGACAAACACAAATTTTGATTCTTTCCAAGAACAAGGGAGTGTCCGTATCTCCGTCACCAATGGTTCCTCCAAGAGCCCCAAGTCTAAGCGGTCATAGCTTTTAGCGAGTGACATGAAAGTCGTGTCCAAACATCGAAGGCAAGCAACCAAGTCATCCCCCGTATGTTCAGCTAAGTTTGCGGACAAGGTTAGAAATGATCGCCGCTCATAAGAGGGTCTAAGGCCGATGGGTGGTTGAGGCTTGATAAAACTAGAGAGTTCAGCAGTTAATGGTCACAGCTTGGTTTGCTCTTCAAATTGGAGCTTGGCCTCACGTTCGATGGGTTTGGTGGTAGTTGTGGTTGTTGTGCTACTAGATGCATTTGAGATCTAAGGGATATCATCAGCGCTAGAGCTAGGCATTTTGTTAGTAGCAGGATGTGATTTTGGGTGATAGATTGGTTCAGGCCCTGCTGAGCTAGGCTTTGGAGGTTTTATAGACTTAGCGGCCTGATTCTCTTGTGTTGTGAGCATCTCTGGCATGATGTTTTGTGTGGTTAAGCTCGAGGGTGGAATTTTTGTAGGGCCTTTGGTTGCTTTGGTTTTAGGCATCCCAATCCAAGTGCTACCCGCATAGTAGCCTTGCACTTGCAATAAGGCCTTGGGGACACATTGCGGCTTGATTGTACATTAGTGTTTATAGTGTCGTCTTGGCATCCTAGGTTTCGAGTACGGATCATTAGCCTTGTGAGGCCATGGGTTGCTATTCCTAGGTGGCGCTCTCTATTTAGGTACCCATTTGAACTGAGGTTTATGGGCTTCAACATTGGTTCTAGTGGGTTGTTAGCATCGAGGCTTGGTAGGTTGTGACAACTCCCAACCCCCTCCTTAGACTTGACAGTGGGTTTCTCTATCTGTGGCTCTACAGTCTTGGAAAGAGTCGCGCCACCCTTGTTGAATGCCATAACAGTGTGAACGTTGCCAACGGCTAGATGGATATGCTACGACTGATAATCGACATTGCAATGAGCTTGCTTCTTGAAATTTTGCCCTAACCGTGATTTTGTGCTTGCATTCTTAGTGTTCGACAACACATATAAGATTATTGGCACGCTTTTAGACTTGATAGAAAACTGCAACTTTGCATTTTCCTAATAGCTTATAGGGTTGGTCACCATAAGGGGTGAGATTAGCATTAGTAGGGTGCAACTGCGGGTTGCCAATTTGGGTCCAATGGTCATGAGTCAAGATATTAAAATCATCTCCTTCGTCGATCAATGTGTTGATGTGCATGTGTATTCATCGTCATGCATAGGTAAGTTGGTGGTACTGCTTCCTCATCCGCACTGTCCACCTCAGTGATAGTGGCTACTCGTATGTGGATAGGGGGTGCTAGCATTGGGGGCTCATGCAATGGGTGCGTGGGGGGAGGAAAATACTTCTTTATGCGGTTGCCATTGAAGAGGCCTATGCCTTCACCCTCTAGGGTTTCTAGTTCTACGTTGCCAGTTTGGCTAATGGTTCGAACCTTAAAAGATCCTAGCCCTCGAAACTTCAACTTTTGCTTATGTCCTTTGACTGATTATAGCACTACTAAGTCACCCGATTCGCAATTTCACTACTTGACACGCTTGTCAAACCAACTTTTGCATCTTGCCTTCTCGCATATGAGTGCATGGGAGGCTAGAAGCTGGGTTTCCATTAAGCGTTCGAGTTCAATCAAGTGTTCCATCCATGCCCCCTTCCCATCCCATCTTTCTTGAAGGGCTGTCCTAAGGGTTGGTATGAATAATTCCAAGGGAAGGATTGCCTCTATACCATATGTCAAATTAAAGGGGGTCTACCGTGCGGTAGGCCCACAAGGCTGCCATTAGCTTGTATCCCAATCACTGTGTAAAGCAGAGACAAATTTGGTCAGGACGTTTACTACGATTTTATTTGTTGATTCAGCTTGATTGTTTTCTTGTGGGGTAATAAGGTGAGGATTTCCAATGGATGATTAGGAACATCACTTTGTTGATGAAGTGTGTGCCTTGGTTGCTAACTAGTTTGATGGGGCAACCAAATCATGAGATCACTTGCTCCCATAGAAACTTAGCAATGGTCGGATCATCATTCTTTCTCGTAGCTCGCACTTTTTTCCATTTTGTCAGATAATCAGTGCCACAATGATGTATTTGGCTTGTGAATACTATGCTATAGGACTAATGGGTCCGATGAAGTCAATCCCCCATTTCTCGAAGGGTTGTCATCCGATAATTAGGGTTAGCTCCATGTGATCCTTACGAATCGGAACTTTAGTCCTTCGGCACTCATCATAGTATTTCACAAGTTATGTCGCATCTCGAAAGAGGGTGGGCCACCACAACTGGGACTGCAACACCTTGTAGGCTATCACATCTCCGCTGAAATGTCCTCCTACAATTATATCGTGTGCCTATGTCAGCACATCATGCATCTCGTGCTCTCACACACATCTGTGCAGTAACCCAACTTGCCCCAACCTGTAAAGTTGGCTAGCTATCAACTGATAGGGTTGGATTTTCAGGATGAGCCGCCTGAGGACCTTTTCTATCGGTCGTTTCGGTAGTCCGTGTTCAAGCACTTGAACTATGTCATCTGCCCAATATGGCGTCATGTCAGCTCTAAACAAATCTTTTTTGTTAGATAAGAGAAATAGATGCACATCTAGCAGTTCATCCACAATGCCTTGTCTAGCTGCCTCTCCCATGGGGATGTGGGACAGATGGTCAGCCATGTAATGTTGTTTCCCTTTACACACCATCACGGAGAAATCAAACTCCAAAAGTAGAAGAAGACATCTACCAATGCGTCCTATAGCGCATGGTTTGTTAACTAGATACAACAAGGCTTGATGGTCAACAAAGAAAGTAAAAGGCATAGCCAGGAGATAATATCAAAATTTCTTTATGGCAAACACCATGGCCAAGCCCTCTCTCTCTGTTGTAGAGTAATTCATTTCAATCTCAGTGAGTTGCTTGCTAGCAAAGCTCACCGGATAGTCCAAGTTGTGTTCACCAGGTTGGCACAACACAACTCCTATGGTGAATTTTGAAGCATCGATGTGCATGTGAAACATGAGTATCCAATCTGGGGCTCGTAGTATCGGTGCTATGGTTAGATACTTTTTTAGTTCCTCATACGTGTGTTGACATTCCTCGGTCCATTTGAATATAATCAATAGCTTGTATAGAGGTCTAGCGATCAATGCATAGTTTAACACAAACCGTCGGTAATACCTTGTATGTCCTAAAAAGCACTGAACACCATATAATCAGTTGGGGGTGGAAGATCAACAATGACCTTGATCTTTGAGAAATTTATGGCAATGCCATTCTTTGACACCATGTGTTCCAGGATACATTCATGCTTCACCCAAAACTGGCACTTCAAGGGGTTCAATGAGAGGTGATATAGCCGGCATCGTTCAAAGACCACTCAAAGCTTGTCTAAGTGTTCCTACCAAGTAGACTAAATACACAAGTCGTCCATGAAGACCTCTAACTCCTTCCTTAGTATGTCTTTGAATATTGTACACATCAGTCATTGGAAAGTGGCTGGTCGTTAGTCAATCCAAAAGGTATGACTATGTAGGCAAAGACTCCCCATTCAGTGGCGAATGCAATTTTATACCTATCGTTAGGATGTACTTGCACCTGATTATATCTAGAGAAGTTGTCCAAAAAACTGTAGGCCTCTTTGCTAGCCACTCTCTCGAGCATGTACGCAGTGTACGTCAGTGGGTAAGTGTCTCTTTTTTTAGCTATGTTTACCTTCTTGTAATTGACATACACTCTAATATTTACATTCTTCTTTAATACGATGACAATGGGGGAAACCCAGTCCATGTGTTCAATTTCGTAGATGAATCTTTCTCTCATTAGCTTGTTGATTTCTTCCTTTACAACATGGGTGTGCTTTAGATTCATGGGATATAGTCTGCTTGACCGGTATTGCATCCGGTGTCATGGGTATGGTGTGAGTCACCACACTCGGATCTACCCCTTTGAGTTCTTCTAAGGACCAACCAAAGACATCTACATACTCTCATAAGAGAGTAATGAGACTTTTTCATCTTGCTCAACCAAGTCATCAGCTATAAAGACAGGTCGTGGGGTCTCCCCCTCCCTAGCTAAATTGACCTCCTTGACCTTGACGGGTTCTCGATTGGTTCACTTGCTTGCCCTTGTCGTTTAGCTCCTAGCAAGATCACCACCCTATCTCCCTTTTTGAACTTCGTGAATCGTTTTGGTAGGTCTTGCAATTTTTGTTATTTTTCTATCCATGTTTCTTTGCTCAGTGTCCTTCATTCCTCCCTTGACCGTCGATGTCGTACGTGGATGGGTAGGTCCCCGTTAGTGTGTCTAGTCTCGGAAGGCCGAGGTATTTTAGGGTCACTATCTGAGTTGACTTTCGATTCAGAATTGAACTCTCCATTTTCGCTAGAAGTTGGGCTCTCTCCTGGTGGTCATAGCTCGGAGGGTGAGTCTGTTCATAGTAGTGGCGCTTCGCTTGGTTGGGCTAGGCCTACGTGCTCATTATCGATTGCACTCGTGTGCTCCAACCAAGTTCGATTGTAGTCCTTGTGTCTGACTCCTTTCTCTACTCTAACAGCACTTTGTCTGCATGGTTTGGAGTCCACTTGTATCTGTTCGATTATGTGTTTGTCATTGTCGTATTCTATGGTATCGATTTCCCTTTTGCTCTCATCACTGAAGGAACAACAATCCTCATATTCATCGTCAGAGCCGTCCTTGTCTGGTTGCTCATCATTCTCTTGGTTTCCTGGCAATTCTCCTCTTGTTGGTCGAGGATTAAAGCCCAATTGTATCTCAAGTTTAACTCGTGTATCTTGGACCATCACCATTCAAGCTCATCCAAGAGGTCTTGGAGCGGCTTAAGATTCGTTGCTGGATTGCCAGCCAACTTGTCAATCAAGTACCCTAGAATCTCCAAGAGCTCTCGTCTATTGTTTGGGACTTGGAATGCTACATGATTGGGTCTTCCACATAGGCTTCCAGTTATCATGCAGACTGGCACAGAAGGTGTTTCCTTGAGCTTACCACTTGCCTTAATGACATGTTTGTACTCCTCAGTGTCTGAGAATGGCAGATCGATGGTAGCAAGAACATGCATCCAATCTCGCTCATCCTCACGGCATGGGATATACTTGGTAAGGGCCCCATAGGATCCCCTAGTCTACTGTACATCGCCCTTCAGCATGGTGGAGATGGCATGTAGGTCGACTGGCGTAGTCTTCCAAGTGTCCATCTCTACTCTTATAGCCTCTGTTTGATTGCCTAAGAAGATGAGACCATTTCCCCAATCTTCTACGACTCTCACATTGCGCATCCAAGGTCGGCCTAGCACGATGTCGTAGTCCACTCCCTTCATGACTATGAAGTCAACCAAGAATTGGAATCCTAAAATCTTCATTGGCCTATTTTTCAACACTCCGAATGGTTTCACCTTCATTCCATTAGCCAACATGACGTTGATCCTAGTAGTCTCAATTGGTGGGTTACCCCAAGTTTGGAGTATTTCATGGCTTAGCACACTCACTTCTGCCCCTGTGTCTACAATTCCCTTTATTGTGACATCCTCCTGGCAAGACTATATGCATTTCTGTGCCTTCCCGAAAAGGCATTGATGTCCAGGGATTTAGGCATGGAGTGCAGCGTCAGACTCGATATTTGAGTTTCTACGTCATGCTCAAGCAAGTCTATGGTAATTGGCTCATTTGGTTCTTCCATAGCATTGGATGCTACCTAAGCAGGTCACCTAAGCTTAGAGTTACAGGGGTGGTCACAAGAGTATTGAGGAGGTTGCTAGTTGCTTTCCTCTCTTCTAACTCTGTGGTTCTTGGCCAATGGCCTTGATTGGTTTGGTGGCTCGAAGCATTTAGCCTTTGTCTAGTTGGCTCTGCTTGTGGTGTTATCACCTCTCTTGATTTTGGTCATGGTAGAGAGATTGGGGTGCTTATGCTTGAGAGATCATCGATGTCGTCCTCTAGTATGGGCTCAGAATCCTTTAGGTGCTCGTGGTCCTCCTTCACCCATTCTTTCACCTTCTCAATGGCTTTGAGTTGGCTCTTTAGGTTGGGGTACTTCCCGGCCTTAGCACTTCCCTTTTCAGCCATCCATGGAGCCGACGTTTCTTCCTCTACATCAATGACTTTCCTTCCAACAAGTAGTGTTGTGGCACTTTTGATTTTGAGGGTAACCTTAGTGTCTGGTATTTTCTTCCTTTATCTCCGGCTCTTCTTTCCAACTGAAGTTGCATCAAGGATGCTAGGCCCTGGCAATGATATGCTAGCCTGCTTCGTCAATGCACGGGTCATGACATGCAATGGGATAGGTGTGGCCTCCCTGTCGAGTGTCTCAACACCAAACAACCCCAATGGAACCGATGGCTAATTTTCCAAACTAGAGGATGGCCTCCACCTAGGGAAATCAACAAAGAGATGAGTGATTCCACACTCAGCACATCTCGAGTCTACCTTATCTCTATTTTCTTGCTCCCTCTCAGGCAGTGCAAAGAAATATGTCATGGGTGACTACATTTCCCTCCTAGACCTCTGCCTCTCCCTCTACTTAAGGCCATCACCGATACTGGTCAATATTCCATGAGGATAGCATTGCCTTCCTCATCATACGACACATATGGGTTTACATAAGTCTCATTGCTGCTAGGCGTCCACATAATGGACTAGAGTATCACTCGATGGGTGGGTAACGTAGGGTCCAGGTGGTCTAGGAATACCTATAGGATTTATTTCCCTCCAAGGATGGGCGACTTAGCATCATTAGGTGCCGCGAGAGCTAGTGGGGCTCCCCTTCCAAAGAAGTTTGGTGGCCTATTCGCACGTAGGGTTGACCGTAAGGCTGCAGGTATAGGAGCCTCCGAGGTAATCGACAATGTATGGTGTCATGACCGTGAACCTACCACAATTAGCACAAGGTCATGACCTAGAGTCTTGACACTAAGCTAGCAAGTGGTTTCCACCACAATGCACACATTGGATGTGTGGGCACATCGGTCGTCTCATCATCTCCTGTAGTTTGGCTATGTCCATCCTAATCTCTGCTAGCTCTTATCCTGACTCAATGATCTTCCCTTTGTCCTAGGTGCTTGGGTCTACTCTCTCACTCAACGTTGAGGCTCTCTTGGAACTCCTAGCAATGGACTCTTCTTGAATCGAGCCTCCGGAACCTCTTTCATTGAGTTGGTCATCCACTCTAATAGCTTCTTCAAAGACCCTTGATAATGCTATCTCGCTACAAGCTTGAGTTGCTGGTCAAGGCTTTGTAGAGCTCTTCACTTCGTATCCCGTTGATGAATACCATGGATACTACCCTTTCGGTTGGTCTCTCACCCATGGAAATTCTCTTGAAGAGGCTCCTCACATGGGTCACATAATCTTGAATATCCTCTTTCTCTTTTTGCTTGACATTCATGAGTCCCACTAACAAGTTATCGGAGTATCCAGGTTTGGAAAATCTCTTAACTGAAGAGATTTTTCAACCCATTGAAATTGGCGCACTTCACAATATCTAGACTTGTGTACCAAGTCTGACCCTTGTCGCCTAAGCACAATCTGAAGCACTAGGAATTTTGAGTAGGATCAGTGAGGCCGTTGGCCTTGTAGACCTGCTCAAATTGCTCCACGAAGCTATATGGGTCGTCGGTTGCTTAGTATTTGTCCAGCTGCTTTTGCTACCACGTGGATTTTCAATTAGCTCTTACAGCCTTGGTTGACTCCCAACCTTATCACTAGCAATGTTGTCAATGCTACAATGCTTTGTTCTGCGGCCATGTTACCTAGCAGCTGCTTCGTCAAGAGCTCGCTCAGCGTGAGGTCTTCTTCTAGCGCTCTCTCGCTCTCTGATCGATTCATGCTTTCTAGGGCTAGCACTCTCTGGATCTCTCGCATTTCTAAGATCTAGTGTAAGTATCTCATTTTTTGATCCTAGTTGTACGCAACTATGCCTTGCAGAGCCCTACGGGCCAAATTCCTTTCCTCCTCAAGGTCTGCCATGATGTCCCCTACCAGTCTACCATGGTGTTCTAGCTAAGTCTGAGCGTAGTATTTTTTCACTAACTATTGGACACCCTCAGGAAAGTCCCCTAGGTTAAGCTCCTTGTTGCTTCTACGGCTTGAGCTACCCTCTTCCATGTCTAGGACTTACTATTCTGCCAAGTTGTCGATCAAGTTGATAAGGCCGAGTAGATCCACTTCTGCGATAGTGCCTGTCCTTGTTGCGTCCAGCTTTTTGGTTGTGTTCTTATCTTGGCCTACCTTTGGGGGTTTGATCACCCATCTATCTTTGGGTCTTCTCTTACTGGTGGGTTCCTTCAAGTTCTCAAGTCTAGATGAGCTCCTTGTTAATTACAACCAGTCCTCAACTTACCTCACTTTGTGAGTGTGGTGCGTGTGCTCATTTCCATGAACTATGTGAAATTGGGCTTTTAGTTCTGTTCAAGTGTGCTTTGAGTGTTGGAAATCAAAGTGAGTGAGAAAACAAAGTGTGTGCATCTCTAACACTCTTGTCTACGAGTTGGCTTGATAGGGTCGTGTGTTTGATTCCTAGCTATTCTCGTCGGCTTCTTGAGTCAAGTTGTTGCACTATCCCGTTTGGCTCATTCAGGGTCGAATTGGGGTCTTGCAAACCAGCCCATAACACCAAACACCCTTCTTCAGACTATTGGGCCACAATCTCTAGGTTTGTAACTACTTGTGAGATGTTCAATGGGTTCTTTCGGCGCAGGTCACGCTTCTCATCAGTCGAGGTTCGTCAAATTCCCAAATTTTCCTTCTTCTTAGGTTGTGTTCAATTTACCAGTGTCTAATTTTGACAATTAAACGTCCAATTTACCAATGTCCGATTCTAAGAATCGGATAGGGTCGAGTCCGATTGTCACAATCGAACAAGCATGTCTTATCGAATGGCTCGATTTGGTCTGATTGGGATGTGTCCGATTCTCAGTATTGAGCGGGGTGCTTGGTTTGATTTGAAGGTATCTCCAATCGAAAAGCCTATTGGTCTGATTCTGTGGTCGCGATTGGATGGGTCAAGCATCCAATCGGACAAAGTGGTATCCGATTTCTTCTTGTCCGATTCTCGGAATTGGATGGAAATGGTGTGTCTGATTGTCGCGATTAGACAAGTCGATCGAATGGATTGTGTGTCCAATTTGGAGTTGGTCCGATTTTTCGAATCGGATAGGTGTGTCTGATCGGACCGGGTGGGTTAGTCCGAATCCAATTCTGGGAATCGAATGGTTCACTTGGTCCAATTCTGGGAATGGGACGAGTCTGTTGGTCCAATTCTAGGAATCGGACACTGTGCGAAGTGTCTAATTCCGCTGGCCAAAACGCATGTCGATCATGTTTTTGCCAAAAATCTAAACTCCAATGTTGCCTCTACCCACAACAACAGCCAAGAATCAAGAAGAGGTGTGGGCCAAGGGCATCCTATACCTGAATCTCGTAGAAAGCCCTAATTGATAAAAAAAGAGAGAGAAAGACAGGCAAGTGAGAGTGAATAGCATGGGATATGGAGGCTCAACCATTTTTCATTCTCATCTTCTTCAATATTCTCCCACACTTTTTCTTAAAAGACAGTCCACTCACTAAAGTGGTATCATCAAAAGATAGATGCCCCCAAACTTAAGGACACTTTACATACAACAATATGATAAGGCTTAGACTATACCTTAGACTTTTGGCTTATTTCTCAACACTCCCCCTCAAGCTCAGAATGAGCTTGCACACATAAGACTCCAAGGGCACTCCTGAAGTACTCAAACTTATCTTTACCTAATGCTTTGGTAAAGATATCAGCAACTTGATCATTGGTCTTCACATGGACCAAGTCAATCTCTCCATCAATGACTTTTTCTCTAATGAAATGATAGTGCACTTCTATATGTTTTGTCCTTGCATGATAGACTGGGTTCTTTGCCAACATAATGCTGCTAACATTGTCACAATACATAATAACTCCACCATCAATCTCTATTCCCATGTCATATAGGATCAATCTCAGCCATGTCTGCTCACATGCTGCCAATGCAATGCCTCTATATTCTGATTCAGTGCTTGATAAGGCAACTGTAGGTTGCTTCTTGCTGCTCCAACTTACCATGGCTGATCCAAATGAGAATGCATAGCCACTAGTAGATCTTCTATCCATAGAACTACCTGCCCAGTCTGCATCTAAGTATCCAAATAGTGTAGGCTTGATTCCTTTTCCATAAAACAACCCAAATCCAGCTGTCTTTTTCACATATCTAAGAACTCTTCTTACTACATCCAAATGAGATTTGCATGGTTTCTGCATAAACTGACTTACCAATCCAACAGCGTAACTTAAGTCTGGTCTTGTAATGGTCAAGTAGATAAGACTGCCAACTATCTTTCTGAACATAGTAACATCCTCAACATAAGATCCATCATCAATCAACTTA
This sequence comes from Lygodium microphyllum, assembly GCF_053477565.2. Taxonomy (NCBI): domain Eukaryota; kingdom Viridiplantae; phylum Streptophyta; class Polypodiopsida; order Schizaeales; family Lygodiaceae; genus Lygodium; species Lygodium microphyllum. The sequence goes on from NC_141146.1 coordinate 77,969,305, forward strand.
GCATTTTGATCCAATGGTGTATCAACCGGTTTGCATCCTGTCATGCCATATTTTTCCAACATCTCCAATGCATATTGCCTTTGTATCAGCCATATACCATGAGGTGTATCAATAACCTCAATACCCAAGAAGTATCTCAACAAACCAAGATCTTTTATATCAAACTCTTTATGTAACCCATACTTGACTTCAGTAATCTCCTTCTCAAGTGTACCTGTAATAATGAGATCATCAACATAGATGACCAACAACCACCATACCATCTCCTGTATGCCTCACATAAAGTGAATAATCAGCTTTGCTCTGTTGAAATCCCATACTGCATAAGAATTTGCTAATTCTATCACACCATGCTCTTGGTGCTTGCTTCAGTCCATATAAAGCCTTCTTCAACCTGCATACATAATGTGGGTATTTTAGATCCACATAACCCTCTGGTTGATCCATGTACACTTCTTCTTCTAAGTTGCCATTCAAAAATGCATTTTTCACATCCATTTGATAAAGCCTCCAACCATAGATAGAAGCCAAAGCAATTACTGATCTTACTGTCGTCATTTTAGCTACTGGACTGAATGTTTCTTCATAGTCCAAACCATAAGTTTGTGCATATCCTTTTGCAACTAGCCTTGCTTTATACCTTTCAAGAGAACCATCCGACTTACATTTGACCTTATAAACCCATTTACATCCAATGGACTTCTTGCCATAAGGTAGTTTCACCAAATCCCAAGTCTTGTTTTTCCTTAGTGCATCCATCTCTTCATCCATTGCTTGTCTCCACTCTTTGCTCTCTACTGCTTCTTCAAAGCAAGTAGGTTCCACATATTGTACATAAGAAACCATGTATGCATAATGCATCTTCATGAACCCATTGTAAGTCAATCTATCAACTGGATACCTTACTCTTTCTGACCTTCTCAATTGAGGTGCACTACCGTGTGTCTCATCTGATCTAGCATGTGGTGGCACATACTTTCCTGCACTTCTAGTGCCAGGTGTTTTAACATGCGGAATGCCATACTCATCATCTATAGATTCATCTTCTGAACTTTCAGTCATTGGTCTCTTACCTTTTGCAACTTCTGCACTCCTTTGTGCATTTCTCAATCTACCACTCCATGGACTATAGCTACCACTACTTTCCACATTCTCTTGAGGTCCTGAAGCTTCTCCCACATGCTGATTTTCAGCCTTGCTGTTTGCTGAAATTTTCCTTCCATAGCCATTATCATCATTGCTTTCATAAGAATCAACATCCACTACAATTTTGGGCTTGTACCATGATTCATATTCACTGAATTTGACATCCCTGCTTATGTATACTTCCTTACTCACTGGATCATAGTATTTGTATCCCTTCTTCTCATCAGGATATCCAAGGAAAATGCATTTTATAGCCTTAGGTTCCATTTTCTTCCTCAAATCATCCGGAACATGAACATAACAGACACATCCAAAGACTCTAAAGTATACAACAGTAGGTTTCATGCCATATATTCTCTCATATGGTGACATATTATGAATCAAGGCTGTAGGTGTTCTATTCATAATGTGAACTGCAGTATGCACTGCTTCTGCCCAATATGACAATGGCATGTTCATTTGGTTCATCATTGCCCTTGCAACCTCTGCAATAATCCGATTCTTCCTTTCAGCCACACCATTTTGTTGGGGTGTATACCTGCATGTCAATTGCCTTTTGATACCATGATCTCTCAAGAAGTCACAAAACTCATATGACATGTACTCTCCACCATTATCTGACCTCAAACATTTTATGTAGCATCCAAACTGCTTTTCAGCCATAGATTTAAATTCCAAGAACTTTTCAAATGCTTCACTTTTATGCTGCATAAAGTACACCCAAGTCATCCTACTGAAATCATCAATGAAAGTGATATAGAATTTACATTTTCCACTCATGGAAACATTCTGACATGGGCCCCAAATATCTGAGTGTATTATTTCCAAAGGATAGCTGCTTATTCTCCCCCTCTTTGGAAATGGCAATCTGGACTGCTTGCCAAATTGACAAGCCTCACATACATGATCAAAATTTACATATCCTAAATGCGGTAGACCACGGACTATCTGTTTTGATTGCATTTGCCTCAATCTTTGCAAATTAACATGACCAATCCGTCTATGCCATAATTCCACATCCTTATCTTGCCCATGTCCTCTCTCAACATACATAGAGTTTTGAATCACTGGAGTACCTGCATCCAAGGCAAACAACCTCCCTTTCTTTTCACCATGAGCAATCACCCTGCCTGTTCTCCCATTTTGGAACTCTTCAATGAAACATCCAAACTTATTCAATCGCACCTGCAATCCTTGATCTGTCATTTGACCAACCGATGCTAGGTTTTTAGTTATTGTGGGCACATAAAGTACATCACCAAGTTTGTTCTCAATCCCATCTTTAGTAACAAGTGGCACACTACCAATATGAGTAATTTTGTGTAAAGTATCATCACCAGTGGCAACATATTCATCATTTTGCACTTGCTCCTTGCTATCAAACCACTCAGCATGATGAGTCATGTGGTTTGTAGCTCCTGAATCCAAAAACCAGTCATTCTCACGAGAAGGATGAGTCATGCTCCCAAGCACATGCTCCATAGCAAATAAATGACCTCTAGGTGATCCACCTCTAGATCCATAACCTGTACCACCATAAGTGCTTGCATAGTGGCCATATTGGGTCCTTCCACGACCCCTAGACATAGCATTCTGTTTTTTATAACAATCCCTTTCAAAGTGACCAAAATGCCCACAATAATGACAAGTGCCATCTCTTTGTGAAGAAGGACTAGACCGTCCTCTACCTCTAGGGAAAGATCTCCCCCTGCCTCTATGCATGAAGTCACCACGACCAAAGTTGCCTCTTCCATGAGAAAAACCATAATTACTACGACCAGGTGAAGAGCCTCTAGCTCTAGATGAGCTGCCACGACCTCTCTGGTGATAGAAAACACTATCTCCACCTGCATTTTTGCCACTGCTAGATGCATTCAATCCCAACTTGATTTCTTCTGTAAGTAGCAATCCAATAAGCTCCTCAAAGTCAGGCATAGAGCCTCCCCTAACAGAAATAGAGGTATCCAAAGATTTAAAAGCTGGTCCAAGCCCATTTAGTGTCACTGACACTAAATCATCATCATCAACAGGTGCATTAATGGATGCAAGGTCTTCTGCGATTTGCTTGATTTCTGCCACATAGTCACTGATACTGCGATTGCCTCTCCATGCACCATGTAATCTCTGCTTAAGCTGTATCTTACGAGCCTCTGTACATGTTCCATACATTTTTTCTATGATTTCCCATGCCTCCTTACAAGTACTTGCCTTTTTGATATGAGGAATCAATGTTTCTGAAATACATATGGAGATCCAATGCAAAACCTTCCTATTCTTCCCAGTCCAATCCTTGTACGATTTCTTTTGCTCTTCAGTTGGATGTTCGGGAACTTCTGGACATTCATCATCACCTGTTATGAGATCCCATAGACCTCTACCCATCAAAAAATTCTCCATCCTGTAGGACCAAACACTATAGTTGTCTTTGGTCAATTTGTCCCCCACGATCTGAGTGATTTGTGCCGTGTCAGACATTATGACTACTGCAAATTTAGAAGAATACAATAATACAATCTGTCCAGAAGTGGTATTCAGCAATATGACTGTCATACATGTGTCCAAAAATGGTTATATACATCCATCCATGATGCCAACATATCATACATTCAGTTCCCAACAAGAAACATCCAAATCGGACCTCAAATAGTGTCCGTATGACCCAAAATGCATCAAAACATAGGCTTAAAATTGACCATTTTTCCTGCACTTTTTCTGCAGTTTTTCATGCCAAACTGGAAGTGCATATCAAGAGGAAGCTGCAGAAATTTTCCTGGAATTTTTTAAGTAAAAATTGGCCTTCAAACGGCCTCCCGTAAATTGCATAGAAACTGCCCTTCTCAGCTCCAAAACAACTAGTTCAAGTTCTTCTGTAGTGTAAAATCCTTTGACTGTGAACCAGTTTACCAGTTAACTGGTTCCATCTTCCTCCAGTATGAACATGGGTTCCAAAAATATCTAGTTCAATACACACAAGTGTGAACAGGGGTAATTTAAGAAGGCCTTAAGCCTTTGTAATAAGGTTAATAAGGTTTTTTTTTTCTTTTAAAAAACCTTATCCATCACGCCAGGTCGCCGTCTTCAGAAAACGGCGCACGCACTGCCCAGCGAATATTCAGCTTCTATGGTCCATCGTCTCGACCCTCTCATCATCGACCGTCTGCTTGACTCCCTTGGCACTTCAACCAATTGTATTCCCGTGCACAAGCAGGAGAGCCATTAACAGCTCCGTCTGGTATAAGTGGCGGACTCTCAATCACCCTGCGGCCTGTTAGAGGGCGCCGAATGAATCAAGAGTGTACTCTGCTCACGCCGCATACTATTCGATCTATGGCAAGATCGAAATTTTCTCGCTCTCCTCTTTTTTTGGCTGCCCTTATCATCCTGTTCTTTTTCATATTCCTTTTTGTCATAACCACTTCTCTACTCTGATATGCTGTCAGTGATCTGCCTTGTCCGTGTCCCTCTGCAACTTGGTAGCTCTATCATCACCTTCCTGATCTCTGTCACTTTTCTATCTATCAGATTTAACCTTATCTACTACAATGTCCCTGTCCACCTCCTTCCTTTGTTTAACACTGTCATCCTGATTTTCAGCATGCTTTCTCTTCGCGTATGCATCCGATGTGAACTCAATAACTCAAAATCTGAGCCTCAATGGCTTCCTCAAGCCCGGTACCTGCTTGGGTGACTTAGATCGAGATTAGTATGCCTGATTTCAATGGTGGACAGTTAGCTCCCAAGTCGATGTATAACTCGATTCGACGCGCTCCTCACTCCAATTTGAGCTCCCGCACTCGCGCTCTGATACCAACTGATAAAAAAGAGAGAGAAAGCAGGCAAGTGAGAGTGAATAGCATGGGATATGGAGGCTCAACCATTTTTCATTCTCATCTTCTTCAATATTCTCCCACACTTTTTCTTAAAAGACAGTCCACTCACTAAAGTGGTATCATCAAAAGATAGATGCCCCCAAACTTAAGGACACTTTACATACAACAATATGATAAGGCTTAGACTATACCTTAGACTTTTGGCTTATTTCTCAACACTAATATGCTCCAATCGATCTGACGTAGACCTAGACCTGTAAGCTCTCTCTCACACACACACACAAAGCCAGAATTGTAAATGAGGTTTTTCTTAATCACTTAGGACCTTAAACCTTTGCTGGCCAGCACATCATCCCTCCTAATCACTCCACCTACAACTTCAAGGCATTTGAGCCCTCTCTTTTTCCCATCTACCTTGTTATTGCCATGTGTAGGACTATTTTATAATAGTAAGCTGTAAGCCTCCTTCTTTGATTTCTCCTTCATATCCTACTCTAAATGCAATGAAAATTAAAAGCAAGGTAGTGAATTGAATTCTTCTATTCAACCAATCATCAAAGAACCAAAAATGTGTACTTGTAGCACAGATTAAAACCCAAAACCTCCTATCTACCTCAAGCTCCAGTTCGAGGATGAAACCCTTACTTCGATGCTCGATTTGAAGCACGCAAGTGCTCAATCTTGAATCCATTTGTCTCGGCAATGGAACCAAAATGTAGAGATGAGCACAAGCTCAACCACCAAGACCCACGGACCGCTTATTGTTCAAGCATTTCAAGCGAGCACTAATGGCTACCTCTCACATAGCCCACGTGCCATACCTCTCTACGAATGTAGCGAGCTTACCTTGATGCCCAATTGAGTTGCTTCCTCTCTCAAGTACTCTGATAGCTCCATGATTCTTGATGTAAGCTCAAGCATCCTCAAACCTCCACCTCCAAGCTCCATCCTCCATAGCCACGCGCAAGACGAGAGAAGAGAAGAGAAGAAAAAGAGAGGAGATGGAAGAGGGCTTCACCTCCAAGATCCATCACCCTCACACACTCACTCCCTTACTCACTCACACTCCCTCCCTCAAGAACTCACAAGCAAGCAAGAGAAGAGAAGAAGAGTTCACTTTGCCACACACCAAAGAATGAGCTCTCATTCATCTTTTGAACTTTATATACAAAGCCCTAAATCCCATTTGGGCAGTCATCCCCTTTTTACATGGCTAGCCATAGCCTAGGCCCTTTTTTCCATTGTTCTCCTATCTTCTTAGCTTCCTTCCTACCGCCCACCTATCTTTACAATTTGCTCGCGCTCTTAAAATAAATCAAGGTGCGCCTTGCGCTCTTTTACGAAAGTATTGACTTGTGCTTTTTCTTGTGCGCTTCTCCTTGATTTAGGACTTTTTCACACTTCTTGTGTCTTGTGATTTTTATTGGCATGCCTTCATCCTCTATTTCGCTTTTGCCTTTGGCCTTGTCTTCTGCTTCATATTTTCTAGATTTTCCACCTTGTTTGTCTAAGTGTTAACAAGTGTCTCAACACCAAACAACCCCAATGGGATTGATGGCACGATTGTCAAACTAGAGGATGGTTTCTGTCTAGGGCAATTGGCAAAGAGATGAGTGATTTCACACTCTGCACATCTAAGATCTGCCTTTTCATGTTTGGCATTCTCTCTTGGGACAATGCAAGGAGATATGTCCTAGGTGACCACAAGTCCATCGACTCTTGGTTCTACCCTCCTACGCCTCTATCTCTACCTCTACCTAATTCTATCATCGGTATTGGTATGTAATCCATAAGGATTGGATTACCCTCTTCATCATATGAGACGTAAGGGTTTACGTAAGGTTCTTCGTTGTTCAACCCCTCCACATAGTGGACTAGAGCATTGCTCGGTGGATGGGTTATATAGGGTCCAAGTGGTCTAGGTATTCCTGTGGGGTTTATCTCCATCTTGGAAATGGCTGGTTTAGCATCATTGGGTACTGAGAGAGCCAATGGGGCTCCCCTTTCAAAGAATTTTGGTGGCCGATTCGCTAGGTAAGGCTGATTGTAAGGTTGCAAGTACGGAAGTCTCCTTGGCAGTCTACAATGCATGGCATCGTGGTCGAACCTACCATAATTTGTGCAAGGTTGGGACCTAGGGTCCTGACACTCAACTAGCAAGTGGTTTCCACCACAATACATACATTGAATGTGTGGGCGTGTTGGTTGTCTCATCATCTCTTGTAGTTTGGCTAGCTCCATTGTCATCTCTTCTAGCTTCTGACTTGGGTTAGCGCCCTTTCCTTTGTCCTAAGTACTTGGGCCTGATCTTTCGCTTGACGTTGAAGCTCTCTCAGAGTTTCTAGTGTTAGGCTCGTATCGGTTTGAGCTCCTGGAGCTTCTCTCCTTGAGCTGGTCATCCACTCTGATGGCCTCTTCAAAGACCCTAGTTAGCGCGTCTCACTGCAAGCTTGAGTTGCCTGCCAAGGCCTTATAGAGTTCTTCACTCCATATCCCATTCAAGAAGATTGTGGGCATCTCTCTCTCTAGGGGTCATTCGTTCATCGAGATTCTCTTAAAGAGACTTCTCACATGGGTCACGTAACCCTTAATGTCTTTCTTATCTCTTTGTTTCATATTCATGAGTTGTATGATCTGGTTGTTTGAGTACCTAGCCTCCGAGAATCTCTTAATGAAGAGATTCTTGAGGTTATTGAAGTCATTGCGCTATGTGGCATTTAGGCTAGTGTACCAAGTCCTTCCCTTATCACCTAAGCATAGGCCAAAAGCTTCTGATTGCTGAGTGAGATCGATGAGGCCCTTGGCTTCATAGATCTTCTCAAACTACTCTTCGAAGCTGTAGTAGGGATCATTGTCTATCTAGTATTTATCTAGCTGCTTCGCGACTATAGGGATTTTAGGTTGGCTCTTGGAGCCTTCGGTAACTCCTAATCCTGCAAGCAGTGAAGTTGCGAGAGTTGTTGCACTCTGCTCTACCACCATGTTATCCAATAGTCACTTCGTCCAGAAGCTCACTCAGTGTGAGGTTCTCTTCTAGCACTCTCTCTCTCTATGCATCTGCTCATGCCTGATTTCTGCCTGCCAGAGCTAACACTCTCTCACATTTCTATATTATGCTGTAAGCTTCTAGTTTGTTGTGCATGATTGTATGCAACTATGCCTTGCAAGGCTTTCCGTGTTAGCTTCCTTTCCTCCTCAGTCGAAATCCACCACAATATCTTCAGTTGGCCTATCATGGTGGTCCGTTTGGGTTTGTAAATTGTAATTGATGACTAGCTGCTAGATTTATGTTAGGAAACTGCCTAGGTTGAGCTCTTCATCCTGTCCCAACGGTTAGTACTTGTCTCTGCCACGTCATAGGTCTCTCTCTCCACTAGGTTGTCGATGAGATTGATTATATCGGGTAGATCCACTCCTCCAATGGTGCCTATCCTTGCTATGTCTGGCTTCTCTGTTGCTTCTTCCACTTGGTCCTGCGCTTGGGGTTTCGATCACCCGACTATGTCTCAAGGTCTTCTCCTACTGGTGGGTTTGTTCTATGGTTACGTCTGCGTGCATTCCTTGTTAATTACACACAATTCTCAAATTACAATCACTCTGTGTGTGTGTGTGTGTGTGTGTGTGTGTGTGTGTGTGTGTGTGTGTGTGTGTGTGTGTGTGTGTGTGTGTGTGTGTGTGTGTGTGTGTGTGTGTGTGTGTGTGTGTGTGTGTGTGTGTGTGTGTGTGTGTGTGTGTGTGTGTGTGTGTGTGTGTGTGTACTCTCTTTCGTGCAATGTGCGCAATCAGGCTTTTGGCTTTTCTTAGGTGTACTTCAAGTGCTGGAAAATAGTAGGAGTGCGAAGGTAAAGTGACTATGTGGCTCTCACACTCTCATTTACGGATTTGGCCTGATAGGTTGTAAGTTCATTTTCTAGCTGTTCTCACTAGTCCTAGGGTTTGTGCTCCATCATTCAGCTCGATCGAGATCTATTTGCGGATCTATGACTCAGTCTGGTGCTACTAGCGGCTTGGATTGCTAGCACTGGTCGGCTAGAATTGCGTGTTTTGCTAATTTTCTTTCTTCTTGCGCTAGAAATGTGTTTTAAATATATGTATGGCCTTTGGGGATTCACACTGCAGTGTTCTGGGTCAGTCAAGGTTTACAAGTTTAAATTTTGGAAAAATCCAAATTCAGCCCAGCATTTCTAAATTGCAGGGGCTGAATTTTCAATTCGGAACATCCCAATGGCCAAGGCCCAAATGCAACTAGTCTGAATGTCAAATTTGACCAGTCCAAATGTGGTTGTCCAACGACCGAATGGCCGCTTGTCTGAGTGGGGTTTTGGCTAAGGAGTCAGCATGGCCGAGGGTTGAATTTTCAAGAGTTCGAGTAAGATGGGCCGAATGGTTGATTCGTTGGCCGGGGTTGATGTCGGGATCGAGTCTTGAGTGTTTGAATAATGATGGGCCAAATGGCTGAACACAAGAGGGCCGAGGGCCAATTATGGGGTTTGGCCTATTATCACTGTCACTCAAATGGACCAAATGCGGTGCGATTTTGGAAGATACAATGACAAATCGATCAAATTGCATGATTTAGGACATGACATATAGCACGCAGCTCCTCATCAAAGCTATGGATAGAGGGGAAGAGTTGTATATACTTGCAATGTGCAAAAAACTCCTGGGTGAAGCGATTGATCCAACACGGGCAATAGGTCTCTTTCTCTCGCTCACAATGCCACTGTTGCAAATGAGCTCTCACATAGTCTCTTTGGGTTATAAACCCTTCTCCGTGACCTCTCCAATCACTCTCTTAGCAATATAAATCCATTCAAGCACTCTTTTTTGCCCTTTTTTCTTGATATGTGCCCTGTTTGGGCCTATTTCACGACAAGAACCCTAAAGCTATTCGCTTCAATTTCTCGATCCTACATACTCTAAATGCAACAAAAATCGAAAGTAAAGTATTGAAACAATTTCTCCTACTTGCCTAATCATCAAAAACCAAAAATACTTACTTGTTGCAAGGATTAAAAACCCAAAACCTCCTATCTATCTCAAGCTCCGCCGATTCGGGATGAACTCTTACTTCAATGCTCGAGTTGAAGTGCGCAAGTACTCAAGCTTGAATCCGTTGGTCCTAGCAATGGAACCAAAATATTAGGAGCTCATACTCGACCGCCAAGACCCATGGATTGCTTATTGTTCAAGTGTTTCAAGCTGAGCACTAATGGCTACCTCTCACATAGCTGACACGCTATTCCTCTCTATGAGTGTAGTGAGCTTACATTGATGCTCGATTGAGTACCCTCCTCCTTCAAGCACACCGGGAGCACACTGGGGTCAACACACACACACACACACACATACTCTCTCTCTCTCTCTCTCTCTCTCTCTCTCTCTCTCTCTCTCTCTCTCTCTCTCTCTCTCTCTCTCTCTCTCTCTCTCTCTCTCTCTCTCTCTCTCTCTCTCTCTCTCTCTCTCTCTCTCTCTCTCTCTCTCTCTCTCTCTCTCTCTAAACCAAAACTAGCATAAAATCAATCAAAATCCAATTATGGTAGGATCACACAAAATGCATATGGCATCATCAACATATTCAAAAATTGCACACTAGAGGGGGGGGGGGGGGGGGGGAGGGTGAGAAGTATACCATTTGGAGGTGGCTCAATAAAATTAAAGGTATTTATGAATACCAAAGTTTGGAACCAATTTGGGACATGTGCAAAATCCATGACCATGATGCAGAAAATGTAAAAGAAATTATAACAACAATGTGTAATGAAGCAATGCACTTATTGAGAGAGAATATGTGTCTAAAGTACAAGAAAGTAAGAATGGAATATGTGAGGCACATTTCGTCTCATGGAAGGAGGAAGATATCGAGTCATAACTTTAAAAAAGGAAAGCAATGATATCAAGTCTAGCTTGACCTCTTTAAAAAGGAGGAAGGGGAGATCACAAATAATATTCTTGAAAAGATGCAAGAAGAACTTAATAAATCAACACATGGGTATCACTTGCAAAGAAGGCTCAATATTTTGTAGTAGAAAATAGTAAATGGATCTAAGTGGTGAGGAAGATCCAACTGAATAAAGACGAGTTTGTAAACATTGAGGAGAACAAAAGAAAAGAAAAAAATTAAGCCTTGCACATCTATGTAGTAGTGTGAAAAGAACAAGATATCCCATTTGAGAATGCCAAAAGTCTATGTGGAAAACTAGAAGTCCCTGACACCTCTATTGTTGAGAGTGCATGGAATGTTGGAAAAGACTTAACAACAACATGACCCCTAATCCTCAAATTTACTACCATGGAGAAACAAAGATACTCTCTCTCTCCAAAATGAAAGACTTGAAGGTGCAAAAGGTCTAACTTGAGGATGATCTCACCCCAACATAGGTAGCCCATCATCAATGGGAACGCATGCCACATATGATGGAGTCCTATAAGAGATAGGCAAATGGGAAATTGACAATGATGGTTGGGTCATCATCACAAGAATGTGCCCATGATAGGGAACATCCTATGAGACACTTAAGATTCATGATATGGAATTTCAATGAAGTCATTATTACCAACGTGGGCCTATTTTAGGAGACCTTCAAAGACAATGATGTTATATTATACTTTGAGACCCACCAAAGCCCATGCACTCACGTAATGGAGATATAGTTACAAACGGGATATGACTAGTTATCATGCCATCCTTGGGCATGACAATGAGGTGGGACCAGAGGGCCAAGAGGGGTGGTAGTTTTATATTTGAAGAAGCTAAAATACATTGTACATGTCTTGAGGAGAGAGGAGGAGGCTTGCTTCATATGGATCCAGATACATGGAGATCACCCAAGCGACAAATACATTGCAGTATGCTACTTTGCCACAGTTGGCTTTGCATATGCCACCTAGAGGGAGGAGTCACCCTACCTATCACTATATGAGGATATTTCGCATTACTCTAGCATGGCTAGTGTTCTACTAGTAGGGGATTTTAAGGCACCCATGTCACATAAACAAGTATTATTCTTCAAGAATGAGGATCCTATGCATCAGAGAAGATAGAACTCAACATGACATCACATAATGCACAAATTGTGGAGACCACCTTTTGGCTCTAAGAGGGGTGTATGGACTAGCCCTTCTTAGTGGCATAGCTAGATGACCAGGATCACCATCTAAATGCAAGCATGCATTTAGATGGCTCGAGATGCCCCTCTACTAGACCTACATAAAGGCTCAAAGGAAGCATAGTGGATAGCCTATTAGGATCCTTATCTCTCATCCTATTACCATGGATGTTTGTGATTTCCTAGGTATCACTTTACTAGAGAGATAGCTGCATTGTCCCTATAGGACATGAGTCCATATACACCCTTACAAGAAGTCATGACACAGCTCACCTCCACACTTTACATCTTAGCTACCATGTATTTCCTTCACAACTACCCTACCCTCACCCTTTAAATAAGAATGTTCTATAGAATAATTGGTCTGATGAGAAATGCCAATAAACTCATACTTGCCTCTTGCAGGAGGATGGACAGGGACCCATACACATGGCTAGGCATGCACTACCTTTCATTGTCTAGTGTAGAGGAAGAAGAAGGGATACTTGGCTAAGCTAGAACATGAGTTTTATCCGATATTCTTGGGGCATGATAGCAAGGCAGGGTGCAAGGAATTTTAGGAGCCCAAAGCCCATACCATTATCATCTCTCCAAAGACATGGCACACATAAGCTACCTTGCTCTACTAGGTGCTTGGATAGCCCCGCTCCCTTGATCAAAAGGAAACAAACCCACCTTGTCTGCCTTATTCAACATAGTTATGGTGTAAGATGCTAGTGAAAAAAATTCTAGAATGGCCAGCACATGACCATGATGGGTTGATACCACCACATCTCTCATATGCTAGAGAGGCGTTGTCACCACTCCTAGTCTACATGTTCAACATGGCCCTTTGTGAAGGCTCCCTTGCCAATCAGTCAGCTAATACTACAGGAGTTAAAATCTCAAGATCCTTTGGCTCCTACTAGCTATAGAATGATCATGGTCAACCACATGCTAGCAAAGGTTTATGCATACTAAATCATGAACAAGAAAACAGACAGAGATTAACCAACATCAAGCATCGTTTAGGTGATTTTATTTCACACTTGATCATATCCTCACACTTTGAGCCATCATTGAGGAGGATAGAGCATAGGGAGATTGATCTATTGTTGCTTTATGGACTTCCATAAAGCATTTGATACAGAACCATAGGAGGAGACATTTGATAGTTTCTCAAATGCCTTTCCTAAACAATAGCATTAGTTAGGTGACTTTCTAGTCTACCTCATAGTAGATTCAACCCTTCTTATAAATTCTATGAGAAAAGCACTCAATTAATTGGATCCACCCCTCCATAGGATAGTGTCATTGTGATAGCGATGCACCCACTTTCCAAAACAATGCACCTAGCATTTTTAGTATGTTATTGAGAATCATATCACATTATGAGGAGACATAAAAGCTACTTCTTTAATTATCTTGTTACACAAGGTTTATTGAAAAACCCTAGACACAATAAAAAAATAATTGAAAAAAAATCTTCTCAAAATAATTACTAAGGATAATTTTTATGTTATTATTGTAGCTAGCCTTGAGTTCGAAATTGATATCCCATCATTGGATATTTTGACCTCCTCCTTAGTCCTTCACCCTTACCCCTTCTTAGAATTAGGATCTATTCGATGTCTATACTCCATGCCCATTGAATATCTCTTCTCACATCTTAGGCGAGCATGGGATTAATGTTAATATGACCAAAGCCCTCATTTGGCCCCATGCCATCATAAGAGGGAACCTTCTTCATTTGGCCCCACGTTTGACCTTGTCATCTAGGTGATGCTCACACTTTAGGTTATTATAATATGGTCATATGACAAATCCATCCTTGGCAAGACTTGTAGCTAGTACAGTGCTAATCTCCATTACATAGTGTAATTCATTTCAATCATTTCTATAAACTCTTTCAATCACATCCACAAATAGCCCTACCGAGGCACAAGAAGTTCTACCAAAGTAGTAACTCCATTTTAAACAAATCACCTTTCAATCACAATATTTTCAACCTAACACTTTTGCATTCACTATTTTTGACAATAACACCTCCATGCATGCACAAGATCTACATTTTCAAGCTAATACCATTGCATGATCCCTATCTTCAATAACAACTTATCCATACAATCAAAACATTTGATTTAGAAAACATTGCACCTTTTTCTCATCCCCCTAATGAGAAAGGGAAGTCTTTGAGACATGTAATTAATAACTAATTAGGAAAAAAATTAGGTCAAAATGGCCTTGTAAGGGAGTTTTACCAAAATATTCCCTCAAAAAATGGGGACATAGTAAAATTTATGCAAAAAAACTCCTCCAAACTTATCCAAGACTGCACTTTTAGAACCTACTCTTTAAGAGCTTTCCATTGATATATGGACTGTTAGGGTTTGAAAGTGGGGTAATGAAGTTATACCAAAGATTCATTTTTACCTAGGGAATATTACCCTAACTTCATTGTAACAAACCATATATCAATGGAAATCTCTTGAAGAGTAGGTTCTAAAAATGCAATCTTCAAAAATTTTGGTATTCATTTGCAAAAATTTTACCGTACCCCCATTTTTTGAGGGAATATTTTGGTCAACTCCCCTTAGAATGTTGTTTTTTGACCTCAAATTTCCCCTAATTCTTGGATCACAAGGGAGTGGCACTATAAATACTCAACAATACAATGCCCTTATGACCAAACACTAAATTTTTAAGCAAGGGTCTTATCTTGTTAATCTCTATTATTCATATCATGTAAAGAAAGGCCTTGCAAAATTTAGGATTCATTTATGAAATTGAGCATATTGACTAGGTATCCCCTATAATTGTCTTATAAATCAAGAAGAATGGTAAAATCAGAGTGTGTGTCAGTTATAAGAAAATGAACATGGAAAGAAAACAGAATGATTATACATTACCCTAAATCATATGATCAATAGAGTGGCACAAGCAAGGAAGCTTACAAATGTTTTGATGAGTTCTCTAGCTATAATCAAGTAGAAGTCAACTCAAACAATAGTCATAAGACTAGATTTTCCATTAAATGGGGCATTTTGCTTATATTGTCATGCAACTTGGACAAAGTAATGCTCTTGCTACCTTTCAAATATTGATTGAACCATTTTCAAGGACATGTTGCTGAAGTGGCTAGATTTGTTTATAGATTATCTATGTGTTCACTCTAGTTGGGAGCATCACCTAGAGAAAGTTTGCCTTGTTTTCAACAATATCAATTATCTTTACATCCTTTGAAGTGTAAAGTCTAGATCGGGCATGGTATCATCTTGGTACATGTTGTCTTCAATAGTGATATTTCCATAGATATAACAAAGATCAAATTGACCTTCCACTCCCCACCAAACCTTAAGGAGCTCAATGCTTTCTTGGACATACCAACTATTATATGTATTTTGTCTTGAACTATGTCATGATTGTCATATCTCTTTATAGGTTATTGATTGTGTGAGAATGGATCTAAGAATGCTAGGAAGCCTTTAAGGCCTTGAATAAGGCTCTAATATAAAAATTACAGTGCATAATAACATACATAATCTCAACAAGGAATAAAGAGTATATAGTAAATAAGGAAAGATCAAAAAATTCTTTAATTACAAACTAGCTAATACAAAGATTGTGATGTCCACCAGTGCACTTCCACTATGAAGCTTAGATGGCTACCTAGACAGAAGGTAAAGAGCTTTAGGCTAGCTACTACTGGAAGAACTCAAATTAGGTGAAAGATAGATTATTGATAGCTTGTAGGGGTCCTACTTTTGTAGCCCAAGAAGGTAGCTTGTTCAATCTATCTGACCATATTACCATTTCTAGTTGACCAGGGAATATTCTCTTTATCATCAAGTTCGGGGTGCTAGGCCCACACCATTGTCAGAGGGGATGGGGGTGGGGGTACTAGCCCTCTAAGACCACCACCCAAATAGGGGTCCCTTTCCTAGCTCTTGGACCCTCCAATTATAATCTCAAAATGTTATATCTCATCAATGATGTTGCATGATCTTTGTGAGTGCTTCAATATTAGTATCATGCTATGAAGAAATCATTTCTTTGCTAGATCTTTTATGAGAGAGAGAGAGAGAGAGAGAGAGATGTGCAATGCATATAGCTAGATGAGTGACACATGTATGGTGGAAAGGATGCCTTTGCTAGAAAGCTCACCCCTTTTGCTCTCTTGTTCACTCTAGCATATGTCTACATGATGTGTGGTTGGCTATGATGAGTCAAAGGAGGTGCCACATCACATGCATGCAAGCACTTGTGTACCCTTGATATGTCGCCACCTAGCTTAATTTTTTGTTTTTGTCTCACAATGGCTATGATAATGTGAATATGGTCATTTGCTTAATATAGTAGACCTCTATTGCTATTTCCTCATCCCATAAGCATGAAATTTTTCAATTGATATGTCTAACAGTGGTTTTTGTACTTTCACTCACGCCTTTATGCCTCCATGGATGCTCTAAGCCATAGTCACCATTTTATTTAGATGCATCTAGCAAAAAGTTAATCTCCCTCATGTTGCAATATCACCATGGATGCCTCCAAGACATAGGGTTTATGGATGGTTCATCTTTGATGTGTTTCCCTTATCCTATTCAAGTTGTGATCCCAATAAACAAGAAACTAAGATATACTAAATCCATGTAGGGAATATGGCCACACAATAATGTGTCTAGGCAAGCAATCAAGGTCACCTCAATGTAGCAAAAGTAGATAGCATCTCAAAATCTTCTTTTCATAGTGTGTACCATAGAGGCGAGTATACAATCCATGTCTCTAGTTTTTTATCTATTTTTCATAGTACATACGCATGTCTTTGTATAAGATCCATGACTCTAGTTTGTGATCTATTTTTTATAGTACATATGCACATCTTTGTGTTTGTATTGTCCACGCGACTAGCTCTAAATTCTACTTTTCTCTATTTATGGTCAAGTTTTATCTTGCATAAGTGGACAATATTATTTATGTTGTAGCATCGATTTGTGGGGGTGGTCATTTTGTCTTTGAAGTGTGTGCATATGATTGTGTGATTCTTTGCTATCTAAGCTAGTCCCAGCACTCAAGTAGTCACATACATGATCAACACATACTATACAAACAGTTCTATTCCTGACAACCATCAACTATGCAATACACACCCCATTTTGAAATAGAAAGAACAATTCCAA
Source organism: Lygodium microphyllum (assembly GCF_053477565.2). NCBI lineage: Eukaryota > Viridiplantae > Streptophyta > Polypodiopsida > Schizaeales > Lygodiaceae > Lygodium > Lygodium microphyllum. Next base: position 77,986,546 of record NC_141146.1, read on the forward strand.
TCCAAAAAACCATGAATTGTGATCATTATGCAGCATTTTGAATAGCATGATATTTGAGATGAATCAATTTTGCACAACTTAGGGTGGTTTCTCTCCCTCTCTTCTCCACTCTAGAGCAATGGTCTAGCCATCCACAATACACTCAAGTTAGCTCTCAAGTAGTCATTCCACTGGACATGTCATCCCTTCCCCATTGTGTTGCCCAAGATTAGAACCCTTTATTATTAGGTGCAATTCACTCAATGATTATGCAACAGATGCTCATGACAAGCTCAGTCCTAGCTTTCTCCCTTGCAATGTGCCCACATCATGTAAAAGTGTAAACTATTTTTACTAGTAACCTCATGGTTCAACTTAACAAGCTCATGCAAACCTTAGCATTCCCATAGCATAAATTAGCAATGATAAGAATACTGGATACTCTCACTAAGGATTAGTATATCCAATCTTTATGAATTCTAAGGTTTATAGTAGGGCTTGGATGTTGGGTAGTTAGGTTTATAGGGGCAGAAAATCAACAAACAAATGGGAAAAATATACTATTTGGTGTATTCATTTGAAGTGGAAAATAAACTTTTATTCAATGGGTGAATGTTGAACTATCATAGAGGAAGTGCATGACTTTCCATTTATTTGGGAGAAAGCTAAAACATCAAAACCAATTGCACATCTAAAAGCCATTGGCATGTAATATACATAGGCCATTCAAGCTCTTAAATACAACCAAATAAAAGTGGTAACCATCAAATTAGGTGAGAATGATTAATCATGAAGGTGGATCTATTCAATGATTGTAATAGGGAATATGAAGTAGGTGTTGAAATCTTTCCAAATTTTTATGACATGAAGATAGAATTTTGCTAACAAACCTACCATCAAAATTTACCTAAACCTCTACATTTATTGCAAACTTTTATTCGCCCAAAACACTTTGGAATTGGGCTGATCTAATGGTTGACTACATGTTTACCATAAATATGAAGAGAAGACTTAAAAGATAGAGCTTTCACCTTTGTCCAACTACTAATTGCCACCCAAGGGGTTGACGCTTTTGAAATGTTTGACAAGACATATACTATGTGCATAACCTAATAATTCTTTTGCCCATCTCCACATGCCACAAAAATATGAGCAAATGTCCTATGGTAGCAAAGCAAGTGTAAATGTGGGTATTTGCAAGCCAATGCTCTCTCTCTCTCTCTCTCTCTCTCTCTCTCTCTCTCTCTCTCTCTCTCTCTCTCTCTCTCTCTCTCTCTCTCTCTCTCTCTCTCTCTCTCTCTCTCTCTCTCTCTCTCTCTCTCTCTCTCTCTCTCTCTCTCCCTCCCTCTCCCTCTCCCTCTCCCTCTCCCTCTCCCTCTCCCTCCCCCTCCCCCTCCCCCTCCCCCTCCCCCTCCCCCTCCCCCTCCCGCCCCCGCTCCCGCCCCCGCCCCCTCCCCCTCCCCCTCCCACTCCCCCTCCCACTCCCCCTCCCCCCTCCCGCTCCCTCCCCCTCCCCCTCCCCCTCCCTCTCCCCCTCCCTCTCCCTCTCCCTCTCCCTCCCCCTCCCCCTCCCCCTCCCCCTCCCCCTCCCCCTCCCCCTCCCCCTCCCCCTCCCCCTCCCCCTCCCGCCCCCGCCCCCGCTCCCGCCCCCGCCCCCTCCCCCTCCCCCTCCCACTCCCCCTCCCACTCCCCCTCCCCCCTCCCGCTCCCTCCCCCTCCCCCTCCCCCTCCCCCTCCCTCCCTCCCTCCCTCCCTCCCTCCCTCCCTCCCTCCCTCCCTCCCTCCCTCCCTCCCTCCCTCCCTCCCTCCCTCCCTCCCTCCCTCCCTCCCTCCCTCCCTCCCTCTCTCTCTCTCTCTCTCTCTCTCTCTCTCTCTCTCTCTCTCTCTCTCTCTCTCTCTCTCTCTCTCTCTCTCTCTCTCTCTCTCTCTCTCTCTCTCTCTCTCTCTCTCTCTCTCTCTCTCTCTCTCTCTCTCTCTCTCGGTGGGCACATGTTCCTAATAAGGGAGAACACCAATGTGAAGCACTGGAAGAATCTAGGCGTGGAGCGCCTAGCATGGGTTGAATGGATAGCGATTTGACATAATATCAACATAACATTTTTGTTATAGCCATTCAAGTGTGAGATGCCATTCTTGGCTTTTTGTGGCAAGGATTTTTGTTGATTTTGATGATGTTTATAGTGAAGGGAGAAATTATTGTGAGCTTGAGTGTGAGTGTCATCAAATAGAATGGAAATGTGATTGGAGATCTTAGACTCGATGAATGAACTCCTTCTCATTGAATAAGAGGTTGACCTCAAGGATTGACACTAATGTGATGAGGTTTAAGAAGAAGGAGCTTTGTTTATAAGTTCTTTGTTATGGATGTCGGGGTACTCTATGGGAATTGTTTGATGCTCGGACTTTGGGGCTTTGTGATGAATGCTAGGATACTCTATGGGTAATTTTTTATCCTCCCACTTTGTGGGGCCTAGGCAAATAGTATGTATATGCTCCCATGGAGACATCATGGAGTGCATACTATCAAATTTTATTGGTGAGGGTTTTTGTCTTGTAATCTAACTTGTTATATGAGGATTTGAAGCTAAGATTCCTCGAGAATGAACTATTCTCAACTTTAGTTCTTGTATTTCTTTCTCCTTGACAGATTATGTGAATGAGCTATCCTCCACTTCCACTGCAAGTTCTATAATTTTTTCTATTCCCCATTGTTACCACTTTTGTACATAATTAACACTAGTGATTGGGATTTTGCTAGCACCTCCTCACTTATAATAGATGTTGACTTTCACTTGTCCTTTTGTTGAATCATCTAGAATCCCTCTATACATTTTGAGGCTTTTTAGTTTTCTTACGTACTTTCTTTGCTTGTTGTGACTACACTTTGGCTCTCATTAGGTAGTTCTTGAGAAAGTAGCCTACCCTATCCCCCAATCTCACTTGAACTCTCTTTGAGATCTCAAGCTCATTTGTGATCTCTCTTTGAGATATCAAAGCTTAGGTATGTGATCAAGATCATTCGAGCTCTGTCCTTAAGCTTGGGTTGGCCATGTGCTCAAGATTTGTGTTGGGCCATGTGCTCAAACTCAAGCTCTAAGGATGTGCACGACCATGTGCTCAAGCTTTGAGCTCAACTTTGAGCTCAACCATGTGCTCAAGCTTATTTAATCTCTCTCCTCAAGGTTAGGCAAGATAGTCTCAATTCTATTTGAGATCTATTTGAGGAAGCACTTAGCCATGTGCTCAAGATCATTTGAATGTTGTCTTTGATATCTCTGAGCTTGCAAGCTCATTTGAGCTCTCTCTTTGATATTCTTGAGCTTAGCCATGTGCTCTCTATATGATCTCTCTCTCAAGTTCTCTTTCATTTGAGCTCTCATTAAGATCACTAAGCTTGGCCACATGCTCGAGCACATTTGAGCCCTCTCATTAAGGTTGGGTTTGGCCATGTTATCAAGCTCTGAGCTTGGCCATGTGCTTTTAGCTTGGCCAGGTGCTCAAGTTCAACCTTTAAGAATGGTCATAGCCATGTGCTAAAGCTCTTAGCTTGTCCACATGCTCATGATCATTTGATCTCTATCCTTAAGGTTGAGCTTCACCCTATGGGCAAGATAGTTTCAACTCTATCTTTGAGATCTGTGTGAGGTAGAGCTTGGCCATCTAGCATTGCTTTCCTTTCAACTAGTATCAGAGCAAATTTTGATGTTCATGGGAATGTGTGCTTGGAGCATGAGGAGTGAAGCTTTATTGCAAATCTTCTTTGACATTAATGCTTGTTACAAGTACTATTCTCATCAAAAGAGTGATCTTTGATAATCGTATATGGAATATTTGCAAGGAATCTCTTATTTTGAACAAAGAGCCAAAAACCTGGTACTTGGTATCCTTTGCATGTTTTTGGTAGTAAGAGCATGTTATAGCTATCACTAAACATCCATCTCTTTCTTTATAGTATCACCATTTGGGGGATATATCAATGTCCATGGAATGAAAGCTTTGTGTCATTTGAACTATCTTCCTTATCTAAATTTTTTAAATCTTTGTTTTTGTGAACATTGTCTTTTTGAAAAACAAACTAGAATGTTGCATATGAGAAATAGTGGGGGTAAAATATCAAAATATATTGACTTTGTTCATGGTGATTTGTATGGGCCAATACACATGGTTTCATTGGGTGGAGCATCATACTTTATCGCATTTGTAAATTATGCCACAAGGAAGGTTTGGTCTTATCCTCTTCATATAATGAGTGATGTATTAGATGCATGTTGAAGTCTCTTGATATTTAAATAGAACTATTAGGCAAGAATCTTAAGTCTTTGAAGAGAGATAATGTTGGAGAGTACACATCACATGCCTTTGTAAACTTTTGTGCAAGCTATGGTATCAAGAGAGAGTTAATAGCTCATGAAAATCTTGCTCAAAATGGTGTAGCTAAGAAGATGAACAAGACTATTTATGAAAGGGTTCATAGTATGCTCTCTAGTGTTTGTCTTACTAATGGATGAGATCTTTACATCAATAGTTAAGATGACCATCCTTCGTACAGTCCTTGCTTTGAAAATTGCTTTCTTATATGGAGACTTACATAAGGATATTTACATGTAGCAACATAAGGGGTTTGTTGTGAAAATGCAAGGAGCAACTGGTATGTAAGGTGCAAAAGAGCTTATGTGGTTTGAAATAGGCTCCCATGAAATGATATCAATGTCATAAGTTTGATGCCTTTATGTGGTCTTGGGGGTACACTAGGAGTGAGACCAATTACCACCTATATACTAGGAAGGCTAGAGAGATGGCAACCTTATGATCTTGATTCTTTATATAGATGCCATGCTGATTGTTGGAAACTCAATTAATGGATGTGGATGCACCTTTTGATGGACTTAGGGAATGCTAATTACATTATTAGTATTCACATTATTCGAGATCAAGACAAAAAGCTACTTATCTGTCTCAAAAGGAATACTGCAAGATTATCATCTTAATATGAAAAGGGGAAAGGCTACCAATGTTCCATTACCACCATATTTGAAACTTAGCCAAACTACAAGTCAGATAACCAAAAGACTGAAATGGCTAAGGTTTCTTACGTATTTACAATTGGCAACTTGATGTACACCATGGTTGCTACACATCCAAATATTGCCTATGTAGTGAGGGTTGTTATAGTAAGTATATGACAAACCTTGGCAAGAAGCATTAGGAATTAGTAAAGAGTAACATGACATACTTGAATGGCACCAAGTCTATATGCATATACTTTAGAAGAAATGATGCATTTGTGTTGCTTAAATATGTAGATGTTGATTTTATGGAGAGTGTAGATTCTAGGAGGTCTACTACAAATTTTGTCTTCACTTTCATAGGTGGTGTAGTGCCTTGGATCTCTCAATTGCAGCCACATATGGCTTTATCCACCACTTTGGTAGAGTATGTTGTGGCCCCCACTGATACTTGCAAGGAAGCTATATGGATTGCTTCTCTAGGAGGAAACTTAGAAATTAGGAGAGGTGCCTACATTGCATTGTGACAATCAAAGTGTCATTCAATTGGCATAGAACCCTACCTTTCATGAGAAGAAAAAGTACATTGAGATGAAGTATTACTTCATTAGGGAGGTTCTTGAGGACAAGTGCATTGATCTTGTCAAGATTCATACAATTGATAACTTGGCAGAGCTTCTCATGAGAAGTTTATCTTCTAAGTACTTTGCACATTGTAGACTGCTAATGGATATTGGATAGTATCTTCGCTTTCTTCTTCTGAGTGATTTGCACACTATAGAGTGCTTATGGGCCTTGGATAATATTTTCACTTTCTTCTAATATTCCCATTGAGACACATTGACCTTTAAGTGGAAGGTAGTTGGAATAAAGACCAATGGTATATACCCATGTGAGCACCCCTTACATATGTACACACTATATAGTCATATATAAGTGAAGATAATAAAGAATAAGGATACCATTCACTTTGCATCTACATAGCTCTCTTATGTTCTTCTCTCTCTCAACTCTCTAGCAATCCATAGCTTTTAGCTCGTATACCCTACCATTGCTTGTCTCTGAATTGATATCAAAGTAGTCCCTATCATAGAAACTCATACTTGAAAAAGGAGCATAGGAGTGAAGCTTTGTCACAAAAATCGAGCACTTAAACTTCTTGTCAACATTGTTACTTGCTTCAAGATCTAGATCTAAGTCAAGAAGGTGCTTGATCCATTGAGTCTCAATTTGGGGGCTTTCAAAGCCCCATTTAGTTGCATTTGGGAAGCTATTAGTGGCTCAAATTGATGTAAGATACCTTGTTGGCTTTGAATACTTGGAAAAAAAAATTCTATGCTTAGAGAGATTGAGTTGCATTGAAGCTCTCCAAGAGAGGAGAAATCATCATTCTCTTGTATTTTCTCCTCTCAAATGCATATATAACAAAGGAGAAATTGGGAATACCTTTCGAGCCATTCTATCCATTTCAAGTGAATACAAAGCATTCTACATAAGTTATAAAGCACTTCAATATTTTGGCCATAATGTTTACATCAATATCGCATTGACCTGTTCTATTGCTCAAAATAAAAAGTATGATGAGAGCTAAAAATCTAGGTAATAATAGAGTTAATGGTGTGTATTTTTCAATTCTCTATTTTACACAAAATAGACTTGTTTTGGTCTACTAGTATAGTTAAGAATATGAACAAGACCATTCGAAAGAGAGTATGTAGAATGCCCTTTAACAAAGGTCTCACTAATGGATTTTTCACTAAAATTGTAAAGAGAACATCGCATTTGATTAATACATCTCCTAACAAGCCATTGAAAGATGAGATACCAGAGAAATTATGGTCTGGAAAGAGACCTATTCATGATCATTTACATGTTTTTGGTTATGAGACATTTATGTATATACCTAGGAACAAGCAAAGTAAGCTTTCCTAAGTCTATGAAATACATTTAACTTGGCTAATGAGACCGAGTTATGATCACTTTTACATGTTTTTGGCTATGAGGCATTTATGCATATATTTAGGGACAAGTGGAGTAAGCTTGATCCTAAGTCCATGAAATATATTTTTCTTGGTCATGTAGAGTTAGGTGAAATGCACTATTTCTTATGGGATCCTAAATCTAGAAGGATAATATATAGCTACAATGTCATCTTTACTGAGCATAAGATGCATTAGTAACCTATCAAAATAGTTTAGGTCTTTAGAGTGGTATTTCAAGTGGATGGGCAGCTAACACATGGGTAGATTCAATAACCTATTTTGCATGATACAAGACTTGGACAACCTACTAATATCAAGATGCAAGTGCCACAAGATGGTGAACAGTCTCATATCTTATAGAATAGATAAATGGGATAGACAAAAGCTCTTATTGACATGGTTCTACATAGGTCTACAAGAGTTTCTAGATTGTTAGATAGATATACTCCATCTCTATACTATGTCATGGTTACAGATTGTGGTGAGCCTTCTTATTATGTAGATGCCATGACTAGGAATGAATAGGGCTATGCAATCAGAGATGGATACTTCAGAAAAGAATGCTACCTAGGAGTTAGTTCCTTTGCCTAAGGACAAAAATACATTACCATGTAAGTGGATCCATAAGCTGAAGGTATCTCCATCTGATGCAGTGCCTAAGCACAAGGCAAGATTGGTGGCCAAAGAATTTAAACATGAGAAGAATATTGACGTTGATTAGATCTACGCACTAGTAGTCAAGATGATGACCCTTCGTATGGTCCTTACTTTGGTTGCTAGAGAGGATATGGAGCTGATTCAAATAGGTGTAAAGACCACTTTCTTACATGGAGACTTGCACAATGACATTTACATACAACAACATAAGGGGTTTGTTGTGGAAGGTGAGGAGAAATTAGTGTGTAAGTTGTATAAGAGCTTATATAGTTTGAAATAAGCTCCCAAGGAATGGTAACTATATCATAAGCTCAATGCCCTTATGCAATCTTAGGGATACAATAGGAGTGAGATTGATTATTGATAATATATTAGAGAGACTAAGTATGGCAATCTTATTATCTTGATTCTTTGTGTGGATGACATATTGTTTGTTGGAAAGTCAGTCATAGATGCATGTTTTAAAGATAAATTTGCACGAAACCTTTGACATGGACTTAGGAAATACTTTTCACATTCTTAGTATGTACACTATATGAGATCGAGACAATAAGATACTGTATTTGTCTCAAAAGAAATACATTGAAAAGTTATTGGAACATCTTAATATCGAGAAGGAAAAGGCTATTATTGTTGCATTGCCTCCATATTTAAAACTTAACTAAGAGGATAGCCCCAAGTCAGATGAGCAAAAGAGTGAAACAATCAAGGTTCCTCATGCATCTATAGTTGGTAGTTTGATGTGCACCATGGTTACTATACAATACATGCATATATTTCCTATGCAATGGGATTTATTAGCAACTTGATGTAGGCTATGGTTTCTACATATCTAAATATTACCTATGGAATGGAAGTTGTTTGGAGGTATATAAAAATCCCTAGCAAGAAGCATTGGGAGATAGTAAAGAGTATCATGTAATTCTTAAATGGCACTAAATCTATGTGCATATGTTTCACAAGGAAGGATCGATATGTTCTTGGATACAAAGATAGTGATTTTGTGAGAGGTGTAGGCTTTTAAGTAGAAGATTGTTAAAAATTAAAGGCCATCTATGTCTAGTTACCTACAATATTTACTTTACACACAGTGGCCTACACACTTGTACACTACAAGTGATAGCCACCAATCATTGTGACTTTATTCTTTACTCTTTCTATGACAATAGAGTAAGGGAAAAAAAGTTACACATTGTGACTGTTAGAGTTCCTACATAGTATCTTGCTCTCTCTTACTTGAACCTCCATAGCATTTTGCCTTTGCTTGTATTCTTACTCTTGCTCCACATTTCACCCACTATGATCCTCAAATTTTATGAAATTCTCTCTAGAATGTTGATGTCCCTCTTCACTAGATTAAAATCCCCAAATTATCATGTATTGAATCATAAATTTTCATTTATCACTTGAAAAGTACAAGCAATAGCTTTTACATTTTCTAATACTAATACTCTTATATGAGTAGATAATAAATACAAAAACTATAATTGTATAATACAATGTAAATTATACAGTAAAAGTGGCAAGCTTATAAATTCGTACATCATACCACGCAAAATGTGTGATGAAAATGATTAAGTTTATAAAGGAAAAAAAAGTAAATGACATCTAGAAATTTTCTAAATTTTCCAACCAATTTATCAATTTTTCCTTTGAAAAAAACATTTTAATATAAAGTTTAAACATGATACAATTTTTTCAAAAACATGAGGATTATCTTTATAGTTGCATGAAAGAGTAAGGTCACTTATTAGTTCTTGTAAGAAAAGATTTGTCTTCTAAGGCAAAAAGGTGATTATTCTTTCTTGAGCCATCAAAGAAGTTGAGGGGATCACACAGAGGCAAGCACTAAATTTATTCAAAGGCTTAGGAGAATATGGGAAAACTTAAGAGTAATGGAAGAATAGACACAAGTGGGTGGAAAGTCAACTTTGAATTTATTCAAAAAGTTAGCATAGGAAAACCTCTTTGGATACTGAAAGTGGAGATGCAAAGCAAGTGTAGAGGTCAACTTTCTAGTGTCATAGAGTTCTCATGGAAGTCAAACTTTCTATTGGAAAGAGTCCTCATGAGTAAATTTCCAATCTAACATAAAATTAAGTAATTCAATAGTATTCAAATCTCTTCTCAAGTGTGGGAGTCAAATTTCTATTGTGAAGGGTTCTTATAAAAGTTTAAATCGAGCAATTCAATGGGATTCAACCTCTATGCATGTTTTGTAGAATAATGAGAAAACATCTTTCACCTTTTCAGGAAATGTAGTATAATTCACAATATTTGGAGAAAGTTTTGAGTGAGCCATGTTATGTACAAGCTTTCAATAAGTACAAACAAGCATTTCCTAATTGTCATATAAAACAAGAACAAAGAGTTTTGCAAACTTTTAATAGTTATTTGAAAAATGGTCATTAAAAAGTGCTTGGGCAATCAAAACTTCTAAGGCCCATGGAGCTACAAAATATAGAAAAGAAGATATTGCTAGCGCTTTTGTGTTTTGCTTTAGGGATGTATTGTATCTTTATACCACAAAAGACATGTTTAATCTTAAATTTGAACACTAGCTTAACCTTGAACCTTTAAGTTTCAAATTAAAGGTAAATACTAGTTTGACATTGAAATTTCTCCAATGCATGCTTGAAATCTTGGGGGAAATTCAATTACTTATTGAAAATTCAATATAGCATTAAAAACTTCGCAACTTGAAAATTTCCAACCATTGCACATTTTGCAAGCTTAACACAGCACATACACTTGCATTTTAAAAGTTCAAAGAATTTCCCATACATACATTTATTTGCATTTTAAAAGTTGAAATAACTTTCCATACATCATGCCTTTGTTGTGTGCTTAGTTCGTAAGTATTTTCCACAAATTATGCCTTCGTTGTGCACTTAGTTTGCGAGGTATTTTCCACACATTATTAAGCCTTACTAAGCAAGGTATTTTCCACAAATTATGACTTATTGGCTGCATTCTCTCTCTCTCTCTCTCTCTCTCTCTCTCTCTCTCTCTCTCTCTCTCATATTTGGTTAATATGTTTCAGCAATATGTGTAATATATGAAGTGCAATTTATGTGGAGACCTTGGGCAGCATTACAAAGAGACATCTATAATTCGGTTGATCTATATAGTCAAACCCCACCTACATGCAGAAGCCAATAAGTACACGGATTTAGTCACCACCCACAGACCAAAAGCTCACTACAATTGGGGCGAGCTATGCAATCACCACCTATATTTAAGATACATAATACAATGACAATATAATCGGCGTGATCTATACAGTCAACACCACCTTTAACATAAAACAACGAATATATAATTCGGGTGATCTATATAATCAACACCACCTTTGTGTAGTCACAAAATAATGTGTGATGTACTCACCACCAATAGACCTTTATATAGTTGCAAAATAATGTCTGATTACATGATGTAATCACCACGAATAGACCAAAAAGTTCCACAATGGGGTGGGGTGATCTATGGACTCACCACCTATCATTTCTATGGGGTGGGGTGATCCGTGTAATCGCCACCTATAGACTTGGATGATATTTACAATAATGAAAAGAACGACATATGAAGGGGAGGGCCTCATGCATCACTGCATAAGTATTGAATGTGATTTATGGAGTGTGTGGAGCCGCAACAGATGGTGCCTCACTTGATGTATGCAAGCCTATGAATGCTAGACAAAATTGGAAGGGTAGTGGGGTGATGGATAAGAGCAATGCCTATTCCCCAAGCCACATTGTCATCATGTCCAACCCTTGCACGATGTGGCCTTGCTAGCTACATCATTCTATGAATCTGGGATTCATTCCAGCATGTCAAACATCAGCATCATAACCTGGACATGTGAAGTAACCTTGCTAATCACCAGAATGCCAAGTGTGAAGTGAGCAACTCTAGTAGCAACCTCATGAAGTGGGGATGCCTTCACATGGCCTTATGTCCACAAAAATATGTAAAGTAGCCTTACTAATCATAATAACGGCATGTATAAGGTGACTAACTCTAGTAGCAACCTCGTGAAGAGAGGCATGCCTGCACAAGGCTTCATTGCCCCCAATAATATGGGCATGTATCTAAAAAACCCTGCTAGCCTTACTGGTCTGGCGTGGTGTGATGGCATTACGGGCACGTGTATTGCTTGTTCAGTAAACTCTAAGTGCCTTTGGGAGGGGCGTGAGGTTTGCCTTTGCCATCCAAGAATCATCAAGCATTTTCCACCCAACACGCTTCCTTACCCTGTCATAGGCAATCACATACCTGTCTTGTCCCAATTCTACCAGTAGAGTCTGCTCTGAGGCAGTATTTGTCAAGAGGGTGCAACTGCAGCCCCACCCTTCTTGTAACCTGATTGGGATAAGCCTCGGGAACCAGGACAAAAGCCTGTTCTCCAGAAGAGTTATCAAAGACACAAAGAAGTCGTCGAAACTCTGTGGCTGGGCACAAGGTTGCTGTTTTCGACATGAAAAGCTGGCCTTTGAATGAAGATTTACTGAAGAATCCCAGGGTGCAAACGGAAGTAACATTGTGGAGATTGAGTCATTGTGAGCAAGAGGAGGAGAAGACACGGAAGACACTAAGGTGGAGTAGAGTCCTGTGCACCCTTTAGTTATTGCAGCTGTGAGAGTGCCCTTGTCAAGGGGATAGCACTTCGACGCAGCCATTGCTGATGTTGCATGATGATAGTTGATCCAAGGGTGTTCTGCAACATCAAAACAGAAGAAACCAATCAGATAAGCTGCTAAAGCAAGAGCTGCGTGCATACATTCGCATGTCTCCATGCATTATCAAATTATCTAGGTGGCTATTATGTGCATGTGGTGTGGAACACAAACAACATTTGATCAGGCATAGATAATGCTATGATGTCAGGCCTTGTGCAAGATGGCTGCTAGGTGCATGTAAGTAAGCTTGTTAACAACTATGCACATCATGCGTGCCATGCCAATTCTATGAGGATGTGAACTGCTGCAGAATGTGCACATTATACCCACCTAGCACTTCGGAAGGGCTGAGCCTGGCCTTCACATCTGAGCTCAACATTTTGGTGATGAGATCCTTAGCAGAAGCTGATATCGTCCTCCATGGCTCAGAGACAATGTCCAGCTTTTGTTGTTTGATAGCTTCGAAGATGCCCTCGTCGGTCTCACCCCAGAAGGGAGGTGCCCCACTCAGTAGAATATACAAGATAACTCCTGCACTCCATACATCCACCTCCTGTCCATACTGCTGACCATTCTGTAACACCTCTGGTGCTATGTAGTAGGCACTCCCAGCCATGCCTGAAATTTTTTTTCGGTCTGCAACATTGTGATCAACAATACCAAAAGGTTTGATAAACTTGTGAATCAGCTCATGAAAACTAGCAAATGTGATAACTATGTCAAAGCTAATATGCACTGAGGGCTTTGAAGCATTACAAAAATGATTACATGATTGGCCACATGACGGGATTACATTATGATTATATAATACGATCATGTGCACTACTATTACCAGTATAATTGCACATTGGCATAGCTTTGACCTAAAAAAACTTCTTTTCAAGCAGTTAGTCCTCTCACATCAGTTAAAAGTATGTATACCTGTTGAGAAATGGACTGCCAAGCCAAAATCTGCAAGTTTCATAGAAGATATATCTGAGCTATCCTTCAAAAGGAGGTTCTCAGGTTTCAAGTCCCTGTGTATCACTCCCTTGCTATGGCAGTATGATACTGTCTCCATCAGCCTCTTCATCAAAGCAGCTGCCTCTGCCTCACCAAAACATCCTTTCTGGGATAGCCTATCAAAGAGGTCTCCTCCCTTGCAAAGCTCCATGATGAGGTGCACATAGGCCCTGTCTTCCACCACCTCGCGTAATTGAACAATGTTGGGATGCCCGGCCAAAGCTTTCATAACCTGTATCTCTGTGACCACATCCTGCAAATCCTTCTGTGTGTGTAATCGGAGCTTAGGGATCGATTTGCAGGCAAATTCAATGCCAGAGGACCGCTCGATGCATCTGCGAATGATACCAAATTGGCCACGGCCGAGCTCAGGGCCCAGATCGAAGAGGGAACCGAGGTTGGAGGGGACAGGGAAGGGCAAGAGCGATGCAGAAAACATATCAAAGGGTTTTCTGGGAGTGGGAGGAAGGGCGGAAGATGATGATGATGATGATGTCGACGACGATGATGACAAAGACGATGAAGAGGATGACAGAAGAGAAGGAGGAGAAGGGTGAAGTGAGGCAGAGGAGCTGAGGCAGTGGCCCATGTGTGATGAACCTTCTGGCCTGAGCTTCTCTCTCTTTGATGAAAACGTACCTTCCTGTGTTTCTTCTGGCCTGTGCTACTCTCTCTCTCTCTCTCTCTCTCTCTCTCTCTCTCTCTCTCTCTCTCGTGTTGTAATGTCCTTGTTCTCTATCTGCTTAGAAGATGTTTCCCCTCATGTATATGCTTCTTTTGAATGAAGGTGAAGTTCCTGTTAATCTATCAGCTTCTTCAATTTCTGCTGCAATGAAGATGGTTTCTCACATAATAATGAGGCCTGTTTAATCTTCTTCTTAGTCAGGCTAATAATAGTGAGGCCTGTTTAATCTTCTTCTTACTCAGGCGATGGTCCTTTGTCTAATAATTCTGGCTTTGCTTCCTTCTCTTCTGCTTCTTCTACTTCTTTTCCTTCTTCTTCGTCTTCTTCCTTATATGGTAAGCTTCTAGTGACGAAAAAGAAGGTGTTTAATTCTCGCTTCGCTTCCTCCTCCTTCTTCTTCTTCTTCTTCTTCTTCTTCTTCTTCTTCTTCTTGCAAGCTTTTGCTAATTCTTCTCGTCTGCGCACACAGTCGCTCTGCAAACTCTCCTTGTGACTCAAGAATGTATCTTCTTGCGCTGTTACTTCTGATGAGCTCTACTTATGTCTAAAGAATGGAACGTCTTGTGCTCTCTCTGACGAATCGTTCTTCTTCTTCTTCTTCTTCTTCTTCTTCTTCTTGTGCTGTTTCTTCTGATGAGGCAAGTCTCAAAGAAGGAAGCGGACAGCAAGGCCGGAAGGAGCTTCATTCTCAAGGCAAAAGCAACGCCTTTCTCATCATCTCTCGTCGGAGCTAGGTCGATTAGGAATTCTAGGCAGGTGTGCGATGAAGCTCTGCCAGTTTTCCCGCACGTGCCGTCCACGTTGCCAGTCGCTCTCTGTCGCCCTACCTGTGAACTGCCACACGTGTGCCTGCTTCGGCCCTCCCGGGGGGGGAAATCGGGATGCCTTAAGTTAATCAGCCCGTCTTTGGCACTAATCCCCCACATTCGAATCCCTTACCTACTTCCTCTTATAATGCGAATATATGCATATCCGAGAAAGAGATATTTTACCTATATTCTAATTTCTCCCAACCCCCCTTTTACACCAAGGATTTGCTTGGAGTCTGTTCACACCATTCAGCCCTACGCGCTACCCCTCCTCTCAGCCTAGAGCACCTTCACATGAGTCCCCCCCACCTCCGATTTTTGCCAGCTCCTACTATGTTCACATAGATTGCACACTTTTTTAAAACCGAATACAATAGATTCTTAAGCCTCCCGTGCAAGTGAGGCAAATCACGACTCATCCATACTTGGGAATTGAACTCAGCCGAAATGCACGCACAGGTTGCACACACTGAAGGACGGAGAAGACATGATGGGACTAAGACCGACGAGCTTACTCATTTTGACCTTTGCACACACTCTCAATGCCAAATTAAAGATAGTTTGAGAATTAAGAGAGCATGCAAGAGGGAATCTAACTTAAGAAGTTATAAAATAGCTAGCCATAGAGAGGCATTGCACAAGCAAAGTAAGTGAGGACACAAAACTAGAGAGGCCTCTCTAAGGTTACTTAGATTTGCGACTAACCTTAGACTCTAACCGAGTCTTAGTCAAGAAGTTACTAAAGAACTTGCCCAAAGAAGAACAATTACAATCAACCTCTAGTTTAAAGCCCCTTCACATGGAAGGATGGAGACAAGCAAAGAGATTGACCTAGCTTACTCATTTTGACCTTTGCACAGAATCTCCTTGCCAACACTTAAAGCAGATTTAATCTAACCAAAGTCAAGATAAACCCACAACTAAATTTGAATATTAAGCTATGCATGATAGAAACTCTCCCAAAAGGGAAACCAAGCATGCATCTACTAATATGGCAACTTCCTCTCTTTGTGATTGTTAACTCTCTCCTTCTCTTTATAAATATAGGATCATGCCAGCATTTTGAACCATAATTGGTTTATGATAACAAAAGCACATACATAAAGATACTTCACCTGATAATAAAATAGCATATGTAAAGGTACTTCGCACTTTATGATTAGTTCTCAATGTTCTCACCGATGTGCTGCTTTCAAGGGTGGGACCCACACAATTACCTTTCTTCAAGCAATTTAGAGTGAACATGAGGGCATTCCATTTCTTGGTAGCATAGCCTATGCATTGTTGGAAGCTTTGAGGAAATGGTTAGTTGGAGCAACCTTTAACATCCACTAGCTCCAACTCAAAGTAGCTACTAGGGGTGTCTTAGTCATCGAGGCACTAGTGGGGTTAGATGGAGAATTGGCATCTACAAGAGAGCTTCCCATATATGGCGGAATTGAGGGCCACTCGCTACTTCTTATTGAGACAAGATTTGTCATATTTCTATCTTGCAAGTATTGTTTATGAAATCTAGAGGCCAAGGACATGTGGGAGAGCACTTTTGGTCACACAATTTTGAGTTAAGAGGAAACCCACAATAAATTCTATATTTGCATGGAAAGGGGAACCTTAACTTCACGAATGTATATCATACGATCTATTTCCTTTCCCATTGTAATGTGCCAACTCTAAGAGAGTGAAGGCTCTATTGTGTTTACATTTGCATCATTCTTGGTGACCATGAGGAGACACAAGCACCACGCAGTGCTCCCACCTATGTCATGGAAGTTGGAGACGATGTCGTGCTGCTAGAGAAGGGCATCTCTACTTTCCAAACAATTTTGCTCCTTGACTGTAGCAATGTTTTGCACAAGATTATTAATGCATGGAGATTTGAAGGTAGGGTTAGAGAGTTGCCAATGTGCATGGAAACAAGATTGGGTACAAGCTCATTGAGGAGGAGGGAATGGAGGGTGTGGAACAAAAATATGATGGTAAGACGAGGACAAAGACTCATACTCAAACAAGATTCAACAAATCATTTAGATTGTGGAAATGTTCATGTTGTGGCATGTTCAAGTGCATGAAGAAATGACGATAGTTTCTTTCTAGAGACAACCAAGCTAATAAAGACTACAATGGAATCAACAATCATTGAATGTGTCAAAAGGGGGGAGTCTTACTATAATTAGTAGTCTTGGGACTTTGGAGTGTTTCTTCTACAAGCATATGGGAAAGTGTACTAGAACTTCTAGTGCATGTGTGTATTATTTCATACCTTGATAAAAGATCCATAGCAAACTCTATTATTCACCATGGGTAAACACATGTAATGCATGTGCGTATTATTTCATGCGTAGATAAAAGGCCAACATCAAACTCTTTATTCTTCATGGGGAAACACATGCATGATATTTTCAAGGGAATGCATCAAGTGTCTCGGGTAATTGGCATGGATCATACTGTTGGGTCAAGGAGGATGCAAATGATTATTGGAAAAGATATGATTTTGAGGACATTTACTGACACTAAAAATGAACCCCATGAATTCATGTTGGTGAAGGAGCTAATGGAGATGTCCCAAGGGATGCAACCCTTGGTCAACTTAAAAAGGTAATGTCGATGTCCATATCCTCTCTCATGACTTCTCAGTTTTTAGACCTTGTTGTTTATGATGTTTGATGCAATGCACTATAGAATGAAACAAATGTTCATGCATAGTCAAAAGAGTACTAGGCCTCACGAGGAAGGATTTGAGTTGATCCTTCAATTGAAAAGAAAGTGACATTTTGAGTTTTTCCATGGATTGAGGTTTTCCTTTCAAGCTAAGGATGTAGATGAATGGTAATTATATTCAAGATGTCATAGGCTCAAGATTAGGAGTCAATATAGTGCAATACATGGATGCCTCAAGAAATGGGACCTCAAGCAATCTTCGGTATGCTTACATCATGTTCCTCAAATAGAGGGTGCTAGCACACAATGGGAGCACTTGTCAATGACCCTTTTTAAGCTATTTTTTATTGTTCAATAAATGTCTTTGTGAACATGGTGGCCTATTGATCATCAAACTTTTACTTGCCTTGCAAAGTAGGAGAGTTGTGAGTTTAGAGAGAAAGAGGAAGCACTTTTTAGGAGAATGTAAACAAGATCATAGACCATGATGGAGCACATGTGTCTAATTTGCAATATGACACTGAAGAAAATCAAAGAATCACTTGCCTTAAGAATACCAAGAGTCTTGGGGAAGAGAATGCACAAATTTTGGGCATTATTGCCACAATTCATCCATGTGCCAAGCCCCATAAAGACTACCCTATTTGAAACCCTACATGCAAGCAATCCTTATCTAGCCCAGCAAGGACTACCATATGCAGGAGAGCACCCTTAGCCCTACTTGCATCTAATGATAAAAGGCCTATTGCATCAAGGGGTGACATTAATCCATCAAGAATTGTAAGATGACTTGGCCTAATAATCACACATGCAACAATATTCCAATCCACTATGTGAAGGAACCACTAGGAGATGACTTTAAAAGAAATCCTTACAACACTTATACCAAAGAGAGAAATGCATTCCTTATGGACTATAGAGAGCAGTTCCAAGAGAGTTCCAATAATAGTGCTTGGGCAAGAACAACACTATGGAATAATTTTATTAGCATTGCACATATCATGGATTTGTGTGGTTGTATGGGCATTTGTTATGGATAGCTTAGAGGACACTAAGGCCAATTGGATTGCATGCACTTTTTGCACTATATGGGTGGACTATTTTTAGCCATGCAGACTTGCCTTTTTGTGCTTATCTATGTTGGCCAACCTACTCACACTATGGCTCCATTTCACCCTATTTATGGTCTATTTCTCCTCGTCCATAGATCATCCTAGCATGTAGCATCCTGTTAGAGAGAGGGGGCCTAGTAGTAAACTTGGTTGGTCATGTGGATTATACACACTCACAGACTTCAATATATGGATTCCATTTTGAGAATTTTGAGTTCATTATCTCTGAGTTTGTATAGTCTTTTTCTTCACGTTATGAATATTAATCTATTTGATAATTTATTGATTTCAAGTGACTTTTATACCTTACATGGATTTTATTTTCTACTGATTCATCGCACAATCATGACTTGTTGCATATGTGAACACGTGGCACCAACCACATTATGCAAGGTGGACATTAGGAGAATTAATGTATTTTATGTTGTTGGTGCACAAATATTTAGATCGAAAAATAAGAGAACATCATCGAATTTTTTAGATGGAGTGTAGATCATTAGTTTTGGCATAATAATGCATTTGTGTGCATGAAGTGCTAGACATTATTATTATATGCTTCTAAGGTTAGGCATTATTATTATTATTATTATGGAGCCCAAGATATTCTATGAATGTTTAGATATTGTCTAAACATTAGGGAGAGGGGAGCCATTTACAAAAAGAAAATAAGGATAGATGCAATATGCTATTTTGGGCACAAGATCAATAAAAATATATAAAACCTCCCAAATGCACAAGGAAAAGTTGCACCCAATTTGTGTCTTGCTTCTCTTTATGCATTTGTCTCTCTATTTTCCTTTGTGCTAAATTTCAATTTGTGTTAGTTTATGAAATTTGGGTTCATGGTAGATTCTTAACACCACTTTTTTTCTATTCATTGTGCATATATAACAACTTCATTCATTTTCTTCCATTGCCTTATATTTATCTCATGTGGTATTAGGAATCTAAGTCTTTTGGTTTTGGTATTTCTGTAATCACATTGACTATTGTTTTAGGTCTAACTTATATACACAACAAATTTCAGGTGATTAAACCTTTTGTTTTTGTCATACACACATGGAAGCAATAGCCTCTCACAAGCATAGAGGTTAATGTTGGGGGTAACGACACTTGTGCCTAGCCACCCATGTATTACTTACACTGATGGTACCCACACCATGTATTAGTTACCTACACACATGTACACTGTAGGTGGCGGGCACCCATTACTATCACTTCATTTGTTATTCTTTCAATGACATTTGAATAAACGAAAGGCTGATTACACATTGCGACTGTTGGAGTTCCCGCATCCTCTCTCTCTCTCTCTCTCTCTCTCTCTCTCTCTCTCTCTCTCTCCTTCCACCATATCTCTTGCTTTTGCTCTATGCTTCCAATTTAGGGATCATTCCCTTCAACTGGTATCAAAGCCTTCGCCCATCACTATCACTTTATTCTTTATTCTTTTGATGACATTTGAATAAAGGGAAGGTTGGTCACACATTGTGACTATTGGAGTTCCCACATCTTGTGTGTGTGTGTGTGTGTGTGTGTGTGTGTGTGTGTGTGTGTGTGTGTGTGTGTGTGTGTGTGTGTGTGTGTGTGTTTCTCTTGTTCTTATTCCTTCCACCATAACTCTTGCTTTTGCTTTGTGATTCCACTTTAGGGATCACTCCCTTCAACTTGTATCAGAGCCTTCTTCTCTATGAGCTTGGTTTGGCTCTTCCATTCGAGCTGTTGAATTTCAACATTGACAGCCATTGCTTCACATTCAAGGTTCGTGTCGGTCATCCATTGCTTTGGCACTCATGAGGACTTGTTAGAGCTTGGTTAGGGGATTAATAGCCCTAGGTTGAGCTCATCTCAGAACTAATTTTTAGCTTAGCATGTCATTTATAGGAGCAACCATCACCTATGCTTCACCTTGAAGTCTTGGCTTGATGGCCTTACTTGAAGGCTTCATCATCACCTTCTTTAGTGGCCCCTACCCTCCTCACACTCTTCTTCAATAGTTGTGGAGTCTCACAAGCATGGAATCAGCCCACATAGGCTACACAATCTATTCAAGCAACACATAGGTTGTGTTCAGTTGAGAAATAGGGTAGCTCATTGTCTTCATGCTTCATGCTCATTGGTGATGGTCATATTATGCTTATTCATGCCTATATAATGCTATCATGTTTGGGGATGCTATGCTATTGATGTGAGATCATTTGTCCCTGGTTTGAGCCTCCATTTTCTCAATTTTACAGAGGTTTTACTTATTGGAATACACAGGGTTGAATCCTATTTTATCAAGGATCTTGTATATCTATTGTCATTGGATGCTTCTCAAGCACTTTGAATGTTGTACTGGATATACCATTGATCTTACATGCTTGGTTATGCTATTTATATACTCTTGAGTTGTGATTGGAGCTTTGACTCTTGACATTGTCTATCATTCACTATTATGTATAGTCATTGGATGCTACAGTAAGAGCCTTGCAAGTTACTTGGGTTGGATGCTCTTAGATATATACTACTTGGATCTTGGATGTATGGATGCCTTCCACTTAATGTTTTGAGCTTTGTTTGCTCATCAGACATTCAACTTTTGTTTCAGTGGGAGTTGCTACTTGACACTTAGATGTTACATTGAGAGTTTGGTTATGTAGTTGAGCTTGAGGGTCTTATAGTGAGACTGAGGGACTTGGTGACATGTACATGCTCTCATCATCCTTTATATATGAGTTGATGCTTAGTGGGCTGATCTCACATTAGTGTCCCATTTGTTCATAGTCCTATATCAATGAGTAGGATCTCAATTTGAGAGAGTTTAGGGTCCATACAAATTTTCTCAATGATATGGCCATCAATGGCATAATCCACAAATGAACAGCACCTTGCCACATCACAAATCGAACCACAAACTGGCTAGTTAGAGGCTGCAAGCACACTTGCTGGCCACAAAAACCTACAAGAAACCTCCTTCTTCACCAAGAAACTATTGCTCCAAAAACACACAAGAAAGAGGCACACAATAAATTAGGAAATCCTTCCATCCTCACCCTCTTCCTCTTCTTCACTCTCCATGAGATCTTGCATGAATCATAAGAGAAAGAGACAAGAACAAGAAGGCAAGTGTTGTGCCAAATGAGAGAGAGGGAGAAATGAAGCATGAGAGGAGAATATAAAGGAAGAGAGAGGGTGTAACCACCTCAACCTCCCACCTCCTCAAATCACATGACAAGCCTCTTCCTTTTCCTTTCTTGAAATTATAAAAATTGGGTTGCATACATTTTGGCTAAGGTCTAAAGCCCCTTTATTTTTGAGAATGGGACAAAGGTATTTGACCTTGCTTTTCCTTTCCATATTTTAAGATGCGAGCCTAAGGACCCACATTGTTACATTGCTTCGTATTTGAAATTTTTTTGCTAAGAGGTACATTTTCAATGAGTCATTTTACAAAAAGTTGTTTCCATGTGAGCACATTTTGGTGCCTTTATTTGCATTGATTTCTTGGTCATCATTCCCCCCCACGCTTAAGTGTGAAGCGTCCCCGCGAACAAATTGGAGAAAAACCACGATCAACACTTGAAAAAATCTTCATCTTCAATCTTCATTTTCTTTTCTTCGTCGTCTTTGAATTGTCATTAGATTTGAAAAGGAAATAACACAAAAATACACACACAACTAAAACCACAAACAAAACCCAAAAGATAGGGCTCTTCAACAATTTTGCTTACAAGGATGACATCACACCCAAGATAGGTGAAACACAACCACACCATGAAGCTCATTAAAACCCATAAAAGATATAACCATCCAACATTCCCTCACAAAAGATATTGCAATTACACACTCCACCCGGTTCTTTTTAGAAAGGACAAGGAAGGTAGGTTTTATTTAAAAAGAAAACTAAGAAGCATAGAAAGATAACTAGATGTGTGGTTTCATGAAAACGAAAGTACTTGATGAGATAAAGAAAGAGGCACAAGGAAGAATGAACCCAAGCATGCGAACAAGATTTAATAGGGAAGGGTTATTTAAATGTTTTTAAGATTAACATTTTTTCTTTTTTAGAATTCTCTGTAATAGGACAAAGATAAAGCACATGTGGCACATAAAGAATCTAAGAAGAGGAGATGACAAGATGACTAATCTATTGCTTTTGTGAGAAGGATGGGTGGAGGTGGAAGTTATAGGAAGCCTAATGAGGAGATTATTTTTGTTCGTGGCTACGAAGATGGCAACAGCTGACAAGAGTGCACCATTGCACGAGGACGACACGCATATGGCGCCTTGGGTTCTGGTGGTGGTGAGCCTTGCACTGGTTCTTCCTATTGTTGCTACTCCTTCTTGTTGTTGTTACTGCTGCGTGCATCATCACTAGAAGCAGTACTAGTGCTGCTGCAACTCGTCGTGTGTTGTTGCAAGTATACAAAAGTATTGTCTGTGCTACTTTGCTGTGCCTGTGTCATCTGGAGATCAAATCCTCTTCTTCTTTGTCTTGTATATAGACACAAAGCAAGCTGTGACACTAGGACGGTCTCTCTATGGTGAATGCAAACAGGTGACTGGGTGCGAGTCTCATAACCCCACAAGTCCACAAGCACCTCATGCTCCTACTCCTTCTTTTTGGGTTTCTTGTGAAGGCGAGGGCAAGGCAAGGAGCAGGAGGTTGAGACCTCCTCCATTTTTTCCTTTTTCCTGTTTTGTTATATGTCACTGATGAGGGGGTGATGGAATGATGAGGAGAGACTTTGACACAGTGCCATTCTGTCGAGAGGATAAGGAATTTTCTTTTTCCTTTTTATATTTTTGAGCAGCAAGAAACATGAACATAACAACCATCTTCTTCTCCATAAATCCCTTCTCTTTTCTTAATTCCAAAAAACTCGTCTATTATTCTTGAGGATGCAGCCAAGAAGGGGAGAGAAAATGTGGACATTGTGCTCTCCAAAATCATCTTTTATTTCTTTCTTCCAAAAATGAGAATGCATTGTTGAAGAGAGAAACTATTTGAAACCTTCCATAGCTAATCCTAAAAGAACCTTGTTTCTTGCAAGTTCAATAGCCCCCCCTTTCCTAGCCAGTGCACCAAATGAACAGCACCCTACCACGGCACAAATCGAACCACAAACCGGCTAGGTAGAGGCTGCAAGCACACTTGCTGGCCACAAAAACCTGCAAGAAACCTTCTTCTTCACCAAGAAACTATTGCTCCAAAAACATACAAGAAAGAGGCACACAAGAAATTAGGAAATTCTTCCATCCTCACCCTCTTCCTCTTCCTCACTCTCCATGAGATCTTGCATGAAGCATAAGAGAAAGAGAAAAGAACAAGAAGGCAAGTGTTGTGCCAAATGAGGGAGAGCGAGAAATGAAGCGTGAGAGGAGAAGATAAAGGAAGAGAGAGGGTATAACCACCTCAACCTCCCACCTCCTCAAATCACCTAACAAGCCTCTTCCTTTTCCTTTCTTGATATTATAAAAATTGGGTTGCATACATTTTGGCTAAGGTCTAAAGCCCCTTTATTTTTGAGAATGGGACAAAGGTATTTGACCTTGCTTTTCCTTTCCATATTTTAAGATGTGAGCCTAAGGACCCACATTGTTACATTGCTTCGTATTTGGAATTTTTTTGCTAAGAGGTACATTTCAATGAGTCATTTTACAAAAAGTTGTTTCCATGTGAGCACATTTTGGTGCCTTTATTTGCATTGATTTCTTGGTCATCATTCCCCCCACGCTTAAGTGTGAAGCGTCCCCGCGAACAAATTGGAGAAAAACCACGATCATTCCCCCCATGCATAAGTGTGAAGCGTCCCCGCGAACAAATTGGAGAAAAACCACGATCAGCACTTGAACAAATCTTCATCTTTAATCTTCATTTTCTTTTCTTCATCGTCTTTGAATTGTCATTAGATTTGGAAAGGACATAACACAAAAATACACACACAACTAGGACGTTGAGCCTAGGTTTACAAGCACACCAAATAAAACCACAAACAAAACCCAAAAGATAGGGCTCTTCAACAATTTTGCTTACAAGGATGACATCACACCCAAGATAGGTTGAAACACAACCACACCATGAAGCTCATTAAAACCCATAAAAGATATAACCATCCAACATTCCCTCACAAAAGATATTGCAATTACACACTCCATGCGGTTCTTTTTAGAAAGCACAAGGAAGGTAGGTTTTATTTAAAAAGAAAACTAAGAAGCATAGAAAGATAACTAGATGTGTGGTTTCATGAAAACGAAAGTTCTTGATGAGATAAAGAAAGAGGCACAAGGAAGAATGAACCCAAGCATGTGAACAAGATTTAATAGGGAAGGGTAATTTAAATGTTTTTAAGATTAAAATTTTTTCTTTTTTAGAATTCTCTATAATAGGACAAAGATAAAGCACATGTGGCATATAAAGAATCTAAGAAGAGGAGATGACAAGATGACTAATCTGTTGCTTTTGTGAGGAGGATGGGTGGAGGTGGAAGTTATAGGAAGCCTTATGAGGAGATTATTTCCGTTCGTGGCCGCGAAGATGGCAACAGCTGACAAGAGTGCACCATTGCATGAGGACGACAGGCATATGGCGCCTTGGGTTTTGGTGGCAGTGAGGCGTGCACTGGTTCTTCCTACTGCTTCTGCTCCTTCTTGTTGTTGTTATTGCTGCGTGCATCATCACTAGAAGCAGTACTAGAGCTACTGCAACTCATCGTGTGTTGTTGTGAGTATACAAAAGTATTATCTATGCTACTTTCTTGCGCCTATGTCATTTGGATATCAAATCCTTCTTCTTCTTTGTCTTGTGTATAGACACAAAACAAGTTGTGATAGTGTGACGGTCTCTCTATGGTGAATGCAAACACGTGACTGGGTGCGAATCTCATGACCCCACAAGTCCACAAGCACCTCATGCTGCTACTCCTTCTTTCTGGGTTTCTTGTGAAGGCGAGGGTGAGGGGAGGAGCAGGAGGTTGAGACCTCCTCCATTTTTTCATTTTTCTTGTTTTGTTATATGTCGCTGAAGAGGGGGTGATGGAATGATGAGGAGAGACTTTGACACAGTGCCATTCTGTTGAGAGGAGAAGGAAGTTTTTTTTTTCCTTTTTATGTTATTGAGCAGCAAGAAACATGAACATAACAACCATCTTCTTCTCCATAAATCCCTTCTCTTTTCTTGATTCCAAAAAACACGTCTATGATTCTTGAGGAAGCAGCCAAGAAGGGGAGAGAAAATGTGGACATTATGCCACGTGACTCGGTGCGAATCTCATAACCCCACAACTCCACAAGGACCTCATGCTGCTACTCCTTCTTTGTAGGTTTCTTGTGAAGGCGAGGGCGAGGGAAGGAGCAGGAGGTTGAGACATCCTTCATTTCTTCCTTTTTCGTGTTTCGTTATATGTCGCTGAAGAGGGGGTGATGGAATGATGAGGAGAGACTTTGACACAGTGCCATTCTGTCGAGAGGAGAAGGAAGTTTTTTTTTTACTTTTTATGTTATTGAGCAGCAAGAAACATGAACATAACAACCATCTTCTTCTCCATAAATCCCTTCTCTTTTCTTGATTCCAAAAAACCCGTCTATTATTCTTGAGGATGCACCCAAGAAGGGGAGAGAAAATGTGGACATTGTGCTCTCCAAAATCATCTTTTCTTTCTTTCTTCCAAAAATGAGAATGCATTGTCGAAGAGAGAAACTATTTGAAACCTTCCATAGCTAATCCCAAAAAAACCTTGTTTCTTGCAAGTTCAATAACCCACCCCTTTCCCAGCCAGTGCACCAAATGAACAGCACCCTACCACGGCACAAATCAAACCACAAACCTACTAGATAGAGGCTGCAAGCACACTTGCTGGCCATAAAAACCTGCAAGAAACCTTCTTCTTCACCAAGAAACCATTGCTCCAAATACACACAAGAAATTAGGAAATTCTTCCATCCTCACCCTCTTCCTCTTCCTCACTCTCCATGAGATCTTGCATGAAGCATAAGAGAAAGAGACAAGAACAAGAAGGCAAGTGTTGTGCCAAATGAGGGAGAGGGAGAAATGAAGCGTGAGAGGAGAAGATAAAGGAAGAGAGAGGGTATAACCACCTCAACCTCCCACCTCCTCAAATCACCTAACAAGCCTCTTCCTTTTCCTTTCTTGATATTATAAAAATTGGGTTGCATACATTTTGGCTAAGGTCAAAAGCCCCTTTATTTTTGACAATGGGACAAAGGTATTTGACCTTGCTTTTCCTTTCCATATTTTAAGATGTGAGCCTAAGGACCCACATTGTTACATTGCTTCGTATTTGAATTTTTATTGCTAAGAGGTACATTTTCAATGAGTCATTTTACAAAAAGTTGTTTCCATGTGAGCACATTTTGATGCCTTTATTTGCAATGATTTCTTGGTCATCATTCCCCCCACGCTTAAGTGTGAAGCGTCCCCGTGAACAAGTTGGAGAAAAACCACAATCAACATTTGAAGAAATCTTCATCTTCAATCTTCATTTTCTTTTCTTTGTCGTCTTTGAATTGCCATTAGATTTGGAAAGGAAATAACACAAAAATACACACGCAACTAGGACGCTGAGCCTAGGTTTACAAGCACACCAAATAAAACCACAAACAAAACCCAAAAGATAGGGCTCTTCAACAATTTTTCTTACAAGGATGACATCACACTCAAGATAGGTTGAAACACAACCACACCATGAAGCCCATTAAAAACCATAAAAGATATAACCATCCAACATCCCCTCACAAAAGATATTGCTATTATGCACTCCACCCGGTTCTTTTTAGAAAGGACAAGGAAGGTAGGTTTTATTTAAAAAGAAAACTAAGAAGCATAGAAAGATAACTAGATGTGTGGTTTCATGAAAACGAAAGTTCTTGATGAGATAAAGAAAGAGGCACAAGGAAGAATGAACCCAAGCATGGGAATAAGATTTAATAGGGAAGGGTAAATTAAAGGATTTTAAGATTAACGTTTTTTCTTTTTTAGAATTCTCTTGGATAGGACGAAGATAAAGCACATGTGGCACATAAAGAATCTAAGAAGAGGAGATGACAAGATGACTAATCTGTTGCTTTTGTGAGGAGGATGGGTGGAGGTGGAAGTTATAGGAAGCCTGATGAGGAGATTATTTCTGTTTGTGGCCACGAAGATGGCAACAGCTGACAAGAGTGCACCATTGCACGAGGACGACAGGCATATGGCGCCTTGGGTTTCAGTGGCGGTGAGCCTTGCACTGGTTCTTCCTATTGTTGCTGCTCCTTCTTGTTGTTGTTACTGCTACGTGCATCATCACTAAAAGCAATACTAGTGCTGTTGCAACTCGTCCTGTGTTGTTGCGAGTATATAGAAGTATTGTCTGCGCTACTTTGCTGTGCCTGTGTCATCTGGAGATCAAATCCTTGTTCGTCTTGTGTATAGACATAAAACAAGCTGTGACACTGTGACGGTGTCTCTATGTTGAATGCAAACACGTGACGGGGTGCGAATCTCATAAACCCACAAGTCCACAAGCACCTCATGCTGCTACTCCTTCTTTCTAGGTTTCTTGTGAATGCGAGGGCAAGGGGAGGAGCACGAGGTTGAGACTCCTCCATTTTTTCCTTTTTCCTGTTTTGTTATATGTCGCTGAAGAGGGGGTGATGGAATGATGAGGAGAGACTTTGACACAGTGCCATTCAGTCGAGAGGATAAGGAAGTTTTTTTTTCCCTTTTTATGATTTTGAGTAGCAAGAAACATGAACATAACAACCATCTTCTTCTCCAGAAATCCCTTCTCTTTTTTTGATTCCAAAAAACCCGTCTATTATTCTCGAGGATGCACCCAAGAAGGGGAGAGAAAATGTGGACATTGTGCTCTCCAAAATCATCTTTTATTCTTCTTGGAACATAGATCATTTGTTATTTATCAACAATCAGTAAACCTTAAAGCAATTGATCAAAGTCCAACCTTCTACACCCACGAATGCTGACATGCAAGAGAAGAAGTTCCTTCTCAAGCAAATTAAGCCACCCGAGTTTGATAGCATGCAAAAGCTCCTGAAGTTGCTATAATGGTGTCTTGGAGAGAGAGTTGTAGTAGGGTGACTACTCGACTCTGTCTCTCACATCATGGTGATCTGATACAATACAATGATACAATGAGAATGATTCAATGTATTCCATACGACATAGAAGCACCAAATAGAACCATGGATACCTAAGCAATGGGTGATCAAGCCACCATCAAGGTGCCTCCAAGAGAACCTAATATCGATATCGGTCCTACTAGCTCCTGAAAATAGAGAAAAACCATAGCATGTCATTATGTTTGTCATCAATGTCTCGCAATAGCATGTTGGAAAATGACAGCCAGCTATGTAGGAGAGAAAAGAGAGACAATCAAAGTGTGTTGAAGCAAAATAGTAGAGTGCATTTGCTGAACTAAAAGAATGAGAATGAAAGGTACAAGATAGGTCTAAGATAGACCTAGCTCTAACTAAACTAGAGTTAACCGACTCTAACTCTAACACTAAGAGTGGTAACACAACTCCAAAAATGAGAATGCATTGTTGAAGAGAGAAACTATTGAAACCTTCCATAGCTAATCCTAAAGAAACCTTGTTTCTTGCAAGTTCAATAGCCACCCCATTCCTAGCCAGTGCACCAAATGAACAGCACCCTGCCATGGCACAAATCGAACCACAAACCAATCACAAACCGGCTAGGTAGAGGCTGTAAGCACACTTGCTGGCCACAAAAACCTGCAAGAAACCTTCTTCTTCACCAAGAAACCATTGCTCCAAAAACACACAAGAGAGAGGCACACAAGAAATCACGAAATTCTTCCATCCTCACCCTCTTCCTCTTCCTCACTCTCCATGAGATCTTGCATGAAGCATAATTGAAAGAGAGAATAACAAGAAGGCAAGTGTTGTGCCAAATGAGGGAGAGGGAGAAATGAAGCGTGAGAGGAGAAGATAAAGGAAGAGAGAGGGTGTAAAAAATTGGGTTGCA
The DNA here is from genome assembly GCF_053477565.2 of Lygodium microphyllum. Lineage (NCBI taxonomy): Eukaryota > Viridiplantae > Streptophyta > Polypodiopsida > Schizaeales > Lygodiaceae > Lygodium > Lygodium microphyllum. The sequence goes on from NC_141146.1 coordinate 78,016,099, forward strand.
TACATTTTGGCTAAGGTCTAAAGCCCCTTTATTTTTTTAGAATAGGACAAAGGTATTTGACCTTGCTTTTCCTTTCCATATTTTGAGATGTGAGCCTAAGGACCCACATTGTTACATTGCTTCGTATTTGAATTTTTTTTTCTAAGAGGTACATTTTCAATGAGTAATTTTACAAAAATTTGTTTCCATGTGAGCACACCAAGAAACCACAAACAAAACCCAAAAGATAGGGCTCTTCAACAATTTTGCTTACAAGGATGACATCACACCCAAGATAGGTTGAAACACAACCACACCATGAAGCTCATTAAAACCCATAAAAGATATAACCATCCAACATTCCCTCACAAAAGATATTGCAATTACGCACTCCACCCGGTTCTTTAAAGAAAGGACAAGGAAGGTAGGTTTTATTTAAAAAGAAAACTAAGAAGCATAGAAAGATAACTAGATGTGTGGTTTCATGAAAACGAAAGTACTTGATGAGATAAAGAAAGAGGCACAACGAAGAATGAACCCAAGCATGTGAACAAGATTTAATAGAGAAGGGTAATTAAAATGTTTTTAAGATTAACATTTTTTCTTTTTTAGAATTCTTTGTGATAGGACGAAGATAAAGCAGATGTGGGACATGAAGAATCTAAGAAGAGGAGATGACAAGATGACTAATCTGTTGCTTTTGTGAGGAGGATGGGTGGAGGTGGAAGTTATAGGAAGCTTGATGAGGAGATTATTTCCGTTCGTGGCCGCCAAGATGGCAGCAGCTGACAAGAGTGCACCATTGCACGAGGACGACAGGCATATGGCGCCTTGGGTTCTGGTGGCAGTGAGGCTTGCACTGGTTCTTCCTACTGCTTCTGCTCCTTCTTGTTGTTGTTACTGCTGCGTGCATCATCACTAGAAGCAGTACTAGCGCTACTGCAACTCGTCGTGTGTTGTTCACTTTCCAAAAGAAATTTTTGCAGAATTTCCTTCCACGCCAATTCCACGAAAAAGCAATCAAACAATGGGATCTTCTGCAACAGAGGGATCGTGAGCCTATTTCACAATATACCGAGCGTTTTTGGAATGCTTTATTGCAACTTTGAATGCTCGAAGATGTACCTGAAGTAACCCATAAACGCAAATTTATGTCTGGCTTACTTGGACATTTTTATGCGGAGGTCAAAATGTTCAAGCCAATGACTCTCGAAGATGTAATTTCCTTGGCCCATGACACTGAAGACAAAATTCGAGGACGAGAGAAGTGATCACAACAATTTCAAACTAATGGTAACTTTGGTTCAAAACACTTCAATTCAAATTTTTGAAGATTCAATCAAAATCGTTTCCTTCCATCTTCATTCCGTAAATCTTGGATACGACCACCTGCTTTACCATCAAACACAAATCCAAACCCTAAGCCATCTCTCCAACCAAATCTTAACATTCCTAAACTTCTTGCTATTACCAATAATGTGTCTAAAGCCAAACCCATAGTGTGATATAAATGTCATCAATGTGGACATCTAATGGCGAATTGTCAAACCAAAAAGCCAACTATTCATATCAATTATTTGGGAGCGACAAAAGATGAAGAACATGAAGAAATGCCAAATTTCACAGAAGACGATGACGACATCGGTACTACTTCAGATACTTTACCAGGTATGCCAAATCCCCATTCTTTATTAACGATGAAATCTCTTGTGCATGGTAAAGAAAAGACTGTTTTACATGATGATGGGAGCACACACAACTTTATTTCTACAAAATTGGTCAAAGAATTGAATTTACATACTGTTTCTACATATTATCTGTAATGAAGGAGACCTAACTGTCCTAACTAAGGAGAAAGAGAGAGAGAAGGACTGCAGAAGAAGAGGGAGAGAAGAGAGAAAGGCAAGAAGAAGAGAGAGAAAGAGGGAAAGAGGAAGAAGAAGAGGAAGCCATGAAAGCTTGAGAAGGTGAAAAGAGAGCTTCTTGATAATTTCTGTGATACTTCAAAATACCCTCTTACACCTTATATACCGTCAGTGTGATTGGTATGTTCCCATGCCATATTCCCATGATCCCCGTTCATTACAAACCATCCCGTCTCATGAAGTTTTTGTCCTAAAAAACAAGGGATACAGTCATGGACTGTAAGAGTGTGCTATAGGAAATCAGCCATAACTTTGTGTGGGCAACTCCGAATGGGACAATTGAGGTGTCATTACGGAGCCCATGAGATGTACTTTCAGCGCATGTGGTTGGGGCAGGGCTGCAATTAGGTCAGAACCAAAACTGGTACAAAATAGAGGGCTGTCCAGGAATTTCTAGTGTGCAATCCCAGATGGTATGGCTGGAGAAAAACAGCCATAACTTCCACTAGGGAACTCCGATCAGGGCAAGTAAGGTGTCGCAACAGAGCCCTCGAGGTATAATTTCTAGCCATGTATGGAGAGTGGGGCTGAGAGTGGACCAGGACCAAATCTGGTACAAAACAGGTGGCTGTCCAGATGCAGAATGCAGCCCAAAACAGGGGTCATGGTGAGGTACTAGCCAACACAGCCTCCTTGAGGTGTGGAAATTCATCCAATATAGAGGCTGGGCGCCAAGAGGCTTCCTCTATTGGTAGACCTTGCCATTTGATCAAGTATTCATGTATGGAACGGGTGCGGAGTTGCTTTTCACGCTGCCCAATGTCTGCTTCCGGAATGTACTGAATAAGGCCCTCCTCATCTATGGGTGGGAGCTCCTCTACATGATCTTTGGGAGTGCCAATGAAAGGTTTCAATTGGCTCACGTGGAAGACATCATGGATCTTAGTGGTGGAAGGGAGTTGGAGGCAGTAAGCCAAATCCCCGACCTTCTTGATGATCTTGTAGGGCCCATAGTAACGGTGTGCCAATTTGTTGCAAGAGCCGTCCTTTAGTGTGGCATAACGGGATTTGGGGACCTTGAGGAGTACCATTTCACCCTCTTGAAAGTCAAGGGGTCTTCTTTTTGCATCAGCATGGAGCTTCATGTGCTCTTGAGCCCTTTTGAGGTTTACCTTGCATTGTTGGAGTAGAGCTTGCATGCAGTCCAGCTCTTCTTTCCCCAAGGGGTTGAGCTTCTCATTGAAGATCACGGTAGGAAGGGGCACCCGATAACCATACAATGCTTCGAAGGGAGAGACTCCAATGCTTGAATGGGTGGATTTGTTGTAAGAAAATTAACCCAAATGCAACCATACATCCCAAGAATTCTGCACATCATGACAAAAATGTCGCAAATAAGTTTCAAGCCACTAATTGACTCTTTCGGTCTGCCCATCCGTTTGGGGATGATAGGCTGTAGACGGAGCCAATTTGGTCCCCATGGAGCTGAAAATGGTCTGCCAAAACTGACTCATAAATTTGGTGTCCCGATCATATACTATGACTTGGGGCAAGCCATGCAATTTAAAAACATGCTCCATAAACTGAGTGGCAACTTGGGATGCTGTAAACTGTGATTTTATAGGGATGAAATGGGCTGCTTTAGTGAGTCGGTCAACTACCACATAATTGCTATCCCAACCCTTCTTGGTTGTAGGTAAACCAGCGATGAAATCCATGGTAATGTGGGTCCACTTTCCTTTGGGGATAGGTAAAGGTTGCAATAACCCACTCGGTTTAAGAGAGCTATCTTTATTTTGTTGGCAAGGCACACATCTAGACACAAAGTCTTTTACATCCCGCCATAGGCCTTTCCAATGGAAGCTTTTTGAAACTCGATCATATGTTTTGAAGACCCCTAAGTGGCCAGCAATTGGGGAAGAATGCATCTCTTCAAGGATCCTTTGGGTGAAGGGAGAGGCATGGGGAATCACAATACGGCCATGGATCCAAATGAGGCCATTATGGAGCTGATATTGGGAGTTCTCATCCAAGGCACCTTGCTGTAATTTCTGGAAAAGAGGGCTGAATTCAGCATCAAGCAAGTATGCCTCTTGGAGCTCTTCAATCCAATCATGGTGGAGTTCAGTGATGGATGAGACTTTGCATGCCCACATGCGAGAGAGTGCATCGGCCACTACATTGTCCTTTCCACGGGTGTGGGTAATCTCAAAGTCATAGTTTTGTAGTGTCGCCACCCATCTACGTTGTTTGGGAGTGAGGTTGGGCTGAGTCAAGAAATGTTTGAGCACACGGTGGTCACTTTTTACCTTAAATCTGCTGCCATACAAGTAGTGATGCCACTTTTTGATAGCATGAATGACTGCCAACATCTCCTGATCATAAACATGCAACTCTCTCTCTTTAGCATCCAATTTTCGGCTCTCAAATGCTATTACCCCATGTTCTTGCAACAAAAATGCACCAATACCCCATCCACTAGCATCACACTGAATGGTAAAATCCTTTGAAAAATCGGGGCATATGAGGATGGGGGCTGAGGTGAGCAAGTCTTTCAGCTGCTGAAAACTGCGGGCAGCCAGCTCATCCCATAGGAAAGCCTCTTTTTTCAACTGATCTGTTAATGGGGCTGCAATGGTGGCATAATGGCGAATAAATCTCCTATAAAAGGAGAAAAGACCAAGAAAGCCGCGCAAGGAGGTAGTGGTAGTGGGGGTGGGCCACTCCCAGACACATTGCACCTTTTTAGGATCAGCTTGGATGCCCTTTTCACTAACGATGTGTCCTAAGTACTCAACCTCCGTTTGCATAAAGACACACTTGCTTTCTTTGGCAAAGAGACGGTGCTCTCTCAGTACATCAAAAATCTGTCTAACATGTTTCAAGTGCTCATGCATTGAGTTGCTGTAAATGAGTATATCATCAAAGAATACCAACACAAACTTGAAAAGCCATGGCTGCAATATCTTGTTCATTAAACTCTGAAATGTGGCGGGGACATTTGTGAGCCCAAATGGCATAACAAGGAAATGATACAAGCCACGGTTAGTCCGGAAGGCCGTTTTGACTTCATCACCCGCCTGCATTCTGATTTGGTGGTAACCGGATCGCAAATCAATTTTAGTGAAGTAGCGTGCACCCTTGAGTTCATCAAGCAAGTCATCAATTCGAGGGATGGGGTATCTATTTTTGATGGTGATCTTATTGAGATCACGGTAGTCAATGCACAACCGAAAAGATCCGTCCCTTTTCTTAACCAATAGGACCGGGGATGCATAAGGGGAAGAGCTAGGCTCTATGAATCCCATCTCAGTGAGCTCCTTGACTTGCTTTGCTACTTTCTCTCTCTCACATTTAGAGAGCCTATATGGGGGTTTATTGATGGGCTTGGCATGGGGCTCCAAGTCGATCGGGTGATCCACCAATCTTTTTGGGGGAAGGGTAGTGGGAGGCTGAAATAAGTCTTCATACTCAGCCAAAAGTGCTTCTAGTGCTGCATTTTGCTTCCCCAAGGTGTGTTGGCCATCATTATCCTTATGCAAGTGCAAGACAAAGATTTGAGAGTGCTTCTTGAATTCCTTTTTGAGTTGTCTTGCTGTTATAAGCTGAAAATCTGCATTTTCTTTGATTCCCTCCAAGTGTACAAGCTACCCATGCATTACAAACTCCATGTACAGCTGAGAGAAGTCCATAGAGATTTTTCCCAACTGCTGAAGCCAATCACATCCCAATACAATATCCACGGGGCCCATATCAAGGGTAATCAAGTCCACCTTTGCTGTGTAATTTTCAGCCAGCATGAGAGACACTTGTGTGCATATATGGGAGCTCACTTCCTCATTTCCATTGGCCACTTGAACCCGGAGGGGTTGCTGTAATTCAGTGGGAACACATGTCAAACGGCTAAGAGTTGATTTATTTACAAAGTAGTGTGTGCTGCCACTATCTATGAGGACGTATACACTCTTGCCATCAATGTTACCATGCACCCGCGAAGGAGGGGCTCATCATGCCGAGCGAAGGGCTCACCCATCTCATAAGTGCTATGCGGGATGCCATGGGTACCACCAAGACCTTGTGGGCTGCGCCCGGTCTCCAAGGGGGGGAGGGCGGTTAGCCTCACGGGGAGGACATACTCCTTGGGTCGATCCGAGGAGGCGGCAATGGCGGGAATGAGGGCACCCGTGCACTCTATGAGTAAGTCCATCTTAGCCATCATCTCGGAATGATGCTGATATTGGCAGGTTTCCATCTCCCTGTGGCGTTGCTCCATCTCTCGATGCCGATCAGCATGGCGGGTCTCATGTTGGCATAGGGTTTGGTTGAGCAGAGACAATCGATCTATCTCGGGGGCACCTTCTTCAAACAAGTCTTCATGATCCTCCTGGGCTGAACTAGGATCGTTCATTGAGGCACGGGAGTCCCTTATTTCACGCTGAAATCCCTCCTGGGCCTTTGCTTTACCCTTGTGGCCTGCCATTCCAAGTGCAGTCTACCAGACCCCTTGTTATAGAAATGGTGATAACTTGAGCTAGGGAACTCCGATTGACAAACTTTCTGATTCAAATGAAAGCCCTCGATCCCCTCTATGAGGCTATGTAAAAATATCTCCGATAATAAATGATCAGGGCTTTGCTGTAATCACTTTTTGTGGGCTGACTGTGTAGGATTGCTGCCTGTCCCACAGTGCCTCTGGGCACAAAACTGAGTGTATCTCCCAAACCGTAGGGCGGAATGGGGAGATTTTTAGCTCAAATCGAAGGGGAAAATGCCCTCTTCAAATCAAGCTATAGAGCTCACGCTCAGTCACATGAGAAGGCTTTGCTGTAATCAGTTCTTGCGGGCTGACTGTGTAGGATTGCTGCCTATCCCACAGTGCCTTTGGGTACAAAACTGAGTGTATCTCCCAAATCGTAGGGCGGAATGGGGAGGCTTTTAGCTCAGATCGAAGGAGAAAATGCCATCTTCAAGTCAAGATATAGAGCTTGCGCTCAGTCACACAAAGGGCTTTGCTGTAATCAATTCTTGTGAGCTGACTATGTAGGACTGGCTGTATGCAATACCCTGCAAAGGCTCCCTCAAGAAGCATTCTTTATCCCAATGGTGAGGGTCTTATCCCAGACATCCAGGGCCTCAATGGTGGCTCTCAATGCCCCATAAAGCCATACATTCATTGCATCCATATCTTATTGCTTAGACCAGTTCCATATTGCATTCCTTGCCCTTCTTGCATTGCATCCACCATACATTACCAAGTGGTTTATGACATTACCAATGCATGTAGGGGTTTGTAGGCTCAAGTGATCAGGGTTCGGGCTATTCCATCAAATGTACCTGCACCTGCAATAATTCTTTGGGCTCCGGATCACCGGGAGGTGGGCAAAGTTCCCCCCGGGCCGGGTTGTGCATCCCTTCAGGGTCTTTGATGGCAAGGGGGGGTCACGCCTCTTTTGTCTTGCCACCTCGCCTAGCATCGGGCTTTTCCTCACCCGGAATATACATGGCTGACATTTATTAATTAAACAACCAGCATGAGATGCATTTCTGGAATCAAAATTTTGGGCTTCTCATGAAGTGCATGGAATTGGAATGGGAATAGGGATAGGGAGCTTACCGACAGTGACTCACTGCCTACTCACCCTTATACAATGGATTTTTATCACTTCTTGGCTCAGCCAATTCACAAAAGCCAAACGGGTTATGGGTAAGCAAAATATAATCACAATGAAGCTTCAGCATGAGTAAAATCCATTTCAGCACTATAAGATCAAAGAGAAATGATTGGGACAATTAATCAGCATGCATTCAAGGTCTGGGTCTCCTATTATCTACTTGGACTCATACATTCTCTCAAACAAATGGATGGGATTCAACAAGAGGCTTAAACGGAGAGAATGAGAGCCAAGAAATAGTTACCTTGAGTCTTTTGGAGAAGAAGGAAGCCATTGATGCCACCTCAGTCCTCCATGAGAGCTCCATTTGATCCCAAATGCTCCATGGCTCCAAAATGGGTATGCTTATTCAAGAAAGCTTGGGGCAGGATGGTTCAGGACATCTCCATGAGGGTTCTTGCTGAAATAGAGGTCCTACTCCATAGCCATGGCTGCCCACAAGTACATGCCTTCAAATCTTGCTTGTAATCTTCTTCCCGTTCTTCTTGATGGCTGAAATCTTGAGCAATGTTCAAGAGGGGACTCCCGGGGACCAAGGAGAGACCAAAATCTTCAGGAATTATGAGCTTGATGCCAAGGTTTCATGGCTGCCATGGACTGCACTAGACCAGGGTCTCTTGAGTGCCAAAGGGGAGTCCAAGGGCTGAGAAAAATGTCACTGATGCTGACCAAGAAGATTGCCAAGGACCAGGACTGAAGCCAGGAAGGAGGGGAGGGCTGCCCTGCAGGCCAGGAAGCAGCCCGTTTTTTGCGCCGCAAATTTCGGGTTGCTCCTGGGGGCCACAGGTAGGGCTGAACCATGTGGTGCTACTGCTCATTGTGCTCCTCTCACTGAGGGCAGGGTAGCCTGTTTTTTGCGCCGCAAATTTCGGGTTGCTCCTGGGGGCCACAGGTAGGGCTGAACTACGTGGTGCTGCTGCTCACTGTGCTCCTCTCACTGAGGGGAACACTTAGGACCAGCCCAACTTGTTGAGGAAGAGGAGGGGAAGAAGAATTCCTAAGATTCTTGAGCTGGAGCTTCCATGGCACCTTGGGAAAAGAGGAGAGAGAAGGTCTTCTTGAAAAGTAACTGAGTCTTTGGCCTTCTCTAACTGTGCTGCCCTCCTTTTTGCCAAAAACCCTAAAAAAAACTTGCATGAAAATTAGTGACGACCTGTCAAATTTGTCTGCCCGCCTCCAGATTTGTCCATGGTTCTTGGGGAAGCTCCAAGAAAGGCTGCCACAGATTCAAGAGGGCTGATAGCCTGCCTAAGTACTACTGTGTACCTGTGAAAGAGATGTAACTGGAGCTTTCTAACTGTGGAAAACTGTGAGAGCCCTAAATCTATGGGGAAAGAGAAGGATCAATGACAAAGCTTTGATACCACTTGTAATGAAGGAGACCTAACTGTCCTAACTAAGGAGAAAGAGAGAGAGAAGGACTGCAGAAGAAGAGGGAGAGGAGAGAGAAAGGCAAGAAGAAGAGAGAGAAAGAGGGAAAGAGGAAGAAGAAGAGGAAGCCGTGAAAGCTTGAGAAGGTGAAAAGAGAGCTTCTTGATAATTTCTGTGATACTTCAAAATACCCTCTTACACCTTATATACCGTCAGTGTGACTGGTATGTTCCCATGCCATATTCCCGTGATCCCCGTTCATTACATTATCGCATCAAGGCTGCATTCTTAGGCACTAGATACAATGGAATACAAGAAGTGCATGACTTAGAAATTAAAATTGGTGATTATGTCGAACATAGAAATTTCTTAGTTGTGCCTTTGCAGTCTAGTGACATTATATTAGGAATGCCTTGGCGTCATCAGTACAATCCCTGATATAGATTATTCTACGCATTCAATGAAGATTCATACTAATGGAAAACAAATCACATTGCATGGTATGCACACTTTCGATGATTTTTCATTGCTTAGTCATACACACGCTAAACGTGCATTACGAAAAGGTAGCACATCTTATTTAATATGGGTGAATGAAATCGTAGCTAAAGAAAATCAAATGCATCCTAGACACGCACAATTTCTTTCACAATTTCAAGATTGTTTTGCTGCTGCTGACTTACCACTTGGCTTACCACCTATACGTCTCGAAGATCACAAAATAGACCTAATTCCTAGATCACAACCACCATGTAAAGCACTATATAGACATAACCAAATTAAACAGAAAGAAATTCAAGCCCAAATTGAAGAATTGTTAACCCGAGGACTCATTAGACCTAGTAGTTCTCCATTTGGTACACCTGTCTTATTAGTGAAGAAGAAAAACAATACCTATCGCATGTGCATTGATTATCGTGCCCTAAAAACACCATATTGGCGAATATGAGAATTTCCCATAAGTTTGGGATACATGGTCAAATCTTTGGATTTGTCATAACTTGAACACTGTAACTCCAAATCAAGCGCTCTATAGCTCAATAGATTCCATTTTTCAAGTGCTTTCCAATGATAGGTCACATCATATGGTTTTGAGAAACTTATGGGCATGTTATCCGGGTGCCACCATTTTAGTATTACAAAAATAGAAATTGGGAGATTCCCAAACTCACTAATATTGTGTTTAAATAAGATCACTGTTAAGAATAGATATCTGATTCCTAGGGTAGATGATCTTATGGACAAACTACAAGGATCTACAATATTTAGCAAGATAGATCTTAAATCTGGATACCATCAAAAGTAAGATTGGATACATCTTATATATTCAAAACTACATTTAAAACACAATTTGGACACTATGAATTCCTTGTTATGCCTTTTGGTTTAACTAATGCACTAGCCACATTTAGTCGTATGATGAATCACATATTTTTGAAGCATCAGCATTGTGTCATTGTTTTCTTTGATGACATATTGGTTTTCAGTAAGAATGAGAATGAGCATTATGAACATTTATCTTTGGTTTTCAAATTATTAAAAGAGAATCAATTATATGCTAATCCAGAAAAGAGTGAAATTTTCCAAAACAAATTGAATACCTAGGACATATTGTTACATCTGAAGGTATTAAAGTTGACCTTAAAAAGATAGAAGCAATTTTGAATTGGCCCATACCTAAAAATGTGCACGAATTACGTTCTTTCTTAGGTCTTGCTAGCTTTTACAGAAAATTTGTGAGAAATTTTTCATTGCTTGCATTACCTTTGACAAAACTATTAAAGAAAGGCATTGTGTATCATTGGTCCGACAATCAACAAAAGTCCTTTGATTTACTGAAATATGCTTTAACTCATGCTCCTGTATTGCAATTACTTGACTTCAATAGACCATTTTTCCTAGTAGTAACTGATGCTAGTGGATCTGGAATAGGAGCAGTCCTTATGCAAGATTCTCATCCCATAGCCTACTCTAGCTGCAAACTTAAACCCTCTGAACTTAAGTATTCTACCTATGATAAGGAATTGCTAGCTGTAGTACACGCTTTACATCAATGGAAATACTATTTAATGGGATTTGAATTCATGATCAAAACTGATCAACAAAGCATTAAACATCTCCTTAGTCAACCACAAATATCTGATCGACACATAAAATGGGATGCTTTTATTCAAAGTTTTCATCCACTCATACAATATCAACCCGGGAAAGAGAATGTTGTTGCCGATGCTTTAAATAGAAGACCGACTATTCATAATATCTCTGTGATATCTTTTGACTCTCTTCTCCCTATGAAAGATATTTATGGCCAAGACCCTAGTTTTCAAGCTGATTGGAATAAATTAGTTGTAAATAACTGGATTCCCATTGATTCATTGTCTTACACTCATGGATTTATGTTTTATGAAAAAAGATTATGTGTAACTGTTCCATTTCGATCATTTGTTTTGCATGAAATTCATTGTCCCCCATACCAAGGACATAGAGGAATTAATTCTACTTTGTATACACTGATTGAAGATTTTTATTGGCCACACATGGAATCTGATGTATCTAACTTTGTATCTGAATGCTTAACTTGCCAAAGAGTTAAAAGACACCATGGTAAACAATATGCTTTATTAATGCCTTTACCAATTCCGGAACGACCATGGGAACAGATCTCAATGGATTTTATCACTGGTTTGCCTAATACTAAAGCTAATCATGACATGATTTGGACTATTGTCGATAGGTTTAGCAAACAAGCATATTTCATTCCATGCAAGAAAACGTTAACTGCATCTCAAGCTGCTCAATTGTTCTTAAAAACTGTTTTCACTAATCATGGTTTGCCAAAAGTTATCATTTCTGACCGTGATTCTAGATTTCTGCAATATTTTTTGGATTACTTTGTTTGCTAATCTAGGAACAAAGATTGATTTTTCATCTGCATTTCATCTTGAAAAAAATGGGCAAATAGAAGCTACTAATAATACCATTTTAGATCTTTTGCGTGCATACACAATTTCAAAACCACAAATATGGGATACACATTTACATTTACTTCAGTTTGCATACAATAACACACCACATACAGCTACACAGAAAGCACCCTTTGAAATTATTTATGGATATAGATTGCCTACACTTGTTACATCATTGTCGCTGATGATATTGCTAACATGCATGCTACTATTTTTGATGAAGTTAAAGTTATGATTGCGAAAGCCCAGCAATCATATACAAAACAAGCCAACAAGAAAAAAAAAGCTATGGGTTTCAAAGTTGATGATTATATTTGGTTACGTATTGAAAAGCGAAGATTACAAAGTGTTAACAAACACCCTGTTGTAAAGTTAGCCCCTAGATTTTATGGACCTTTCAAGATCATTCACAAAATCAATGACAATGCATTTAAACTAGAATTACCTCAATATTGGAAAATCCACAATACTTTTCATATTAGTTTATTATGACCTTTTAGAGGCCAAATACCTATACATCCTGTTTATGAAAACCCTTCTTTGCTAGAAGAAAAAACTGAAATCCTTGAGCATGAAACTATTCTAGATACTGATTTTATGACCACTAGAACTGGCCGTAGATATTCTAGATATCTGGTTAAGTTTAAAAATCATCCTGTTGAAGAGGCCCAATGGATGCATGCTCGAGACCTAAGTGCTTACCCCTCACTATTGGCTCCACATTGAGCTAATAGCAATTGAGGACAATTGCTATCCCACCCCGGGGGTATGATGCCAAGAGGCATATTCCACGGTGGATTCCGTGAGGTTTTGCGGTGGATTTTGTAAAATTATATTTATTGCTAGGGCTCATACACAAGGTGGATTCCTTGTGCGAAAAGTCAATGGGGATGCTTGTTTTTTTCGGGCATTTTGTTAATTTAATGTGCAAGTGGGTGATTCCATAGCGGATGATTCCGTAAAATACATATTTAAATTAATAGACGTTTATGAGTTTAGAGTGCACACTCGTAATAAATTAAGGTTAGGATTGAGTTCTAACCAATTTATTTATTTTGTAGAGCTGAAGATTACTAGGTATTTAGTTTTGTCGATTTACTTTTATTATTTTCTAACAATTGTGAATGCTTCAGTTGATGTGTAGAGCAGGTAGCGGTGGCGTTGGGAAGCACTGGGCGATAGCGTGCATTCAAGTTATTTAGAAGAAATTATCATTTTTGATGGGCGCGCATCTTAGGTGTGGCACCAATATTTATTTTGACGCGCTTATTTATTAAAGTGCATGACATTTATTTATTATTTTGTATGTCCATGGGCGCACGATTTAAATATTTGTTATTGGACATTGTATTTGGACACCGCCCGACTCTTTGGGCGCCCAATAGCTTTAATTCTTTAGTGGGACAAAAGCAAACACAAAAGCTAAAGCATGCTAATTGTAAATTGGGCTATTTTTTGAGCTTGGAGAGGAATAATATATCAAATACATGCTTTGTGGAGCGCTCACACAAGGCACGGGGGGAGATTGTATCCAATTGGTCTTTTGCTTCATGTCGTGCAAGTCTTCTCTCTTGTTTTTTGTGCAAAAATAGAGTTCTTTTGTTCTTGAGGACCTTCTAGCGCTCACTACACGTGCATACAACATCCGATCTATGCACCATTATATCCAGACACTGGTCAAGGGATTGGAGGGTCATTAGAATCTCCTCTTAATATTGTAGAGATAGAATCTTAATTCGTTAAGTGAGGTTTTCCAACACTCCATCTCAATGTAGATCATCTCTTTCATATTTTCTAGAAATACTAAATAGTTACCCTAGTCCTCAATGAGACACGTATTGCACATCCATGGTTAGCTGAGCAATAGGCCATAGTCAACTCCTTCCATGATAATAAAGTTGCCCTAGTCCTCAATGAGACATGTATCGCACATCCATGGTCAGCTAAGCAATAGGTCATAGTCAACTCCTTCCATGATAACAAAGTTAACCTTGAATTATACCCCAGTAATCTTGACCATCCAATCTCTTAAAATTCCCATTGGTCTAACTTTAAACCCATTGGTGATGGTGATCATATTACAATTCATTAGTTCAATCAGTGGGTTTTTTAGGCTTGGATTATGCCTTGATTAATTATGCTTAGACTAGCTCTTGTGCTAACAATTCCATGTCATACAATGTCTCCAAGGGTCTTCATAGGAAGAACATCATGTCACTCAGATTTTTCCCAAAGTGCATTAATCCCTAAGGCACTTAAGATTGGAGATGCACTAAAGCTAGGTTCTGGAATGTGATGGGATTTGGTAGGGTTTGTTCCTTCTACCTAACATTTCAATCCTAGCCAAATCAATGGGCTACCTTTGATTAGAGTTTCGAAAGGAATGGTAACTTTAGATGCAAGGAGTGCAACAATGGTAGGTTTGATTGTAAATATAGTGTAGCCTACTTGGGGATCTAATGATAGAATTGGTACATTGGCATACCTCCTGCTCTTTTTCTAAAATTATATTACTCTTGCTTGATGCAAGAGTGGCATTTCACATTGCCAACTTTGGTACTATATACAAATAGTACCATATTTAGTACTATGGTGTAACATGGATAATCTATAGGTTCAAAGTGACAGACTAGTATTTTGAAGTAGCTTATGTTGTGCTTCTCTAAAATATTCATAAAGAAGACTTTTAATGATCCAATATTACACAGTACCAAGCTCTTTATTTCTCTAAAATTTCCAAATCTCTAATTTTGGAAAATCTTACAATTTATAGTATCAAAATTGGTATTGTCGGTATCAAAATTGGTACTGCATGTAATAGAATTGGTACTAGAGGTATCAAAATTGGTACTAGAGGTACCAAAATTTATAATACCAAAATGGGTATTGTAGGTATCAAAATATGGAGCTAAAAGGTTTCAAATTTTGGTACTATAAGTATCAAAATTCAAACTTCAACTACCAAAATTGCAAGTGTCAATTTTGGTATTATAAGTATCAATTTTAAAACTTTCAGTATCAATTTTGGCACTGTAAGTTTCAATTGTTTTTACTGGAGTGCAAAACTGATAGTACCATATTTGGTATTGTAGTGTGACATGGATAGTATGTAGGTTCAAAGTGACAAAATTGGTGTTTTGAAGTAGATTACGTTATGCCTCTCTAAGGTTTTCATAAATAGGTATTTTAATAATCCAACATTAAATAGTACCAAATTTGGTACTATTAGGTATCAAGTTGTAACTTTACATAGGGCAGAGTTAGGTTTTCTAGGTATAGTTGTGGAATGGTTGATATATAGCTAGTTTCAGTATCACTATACAAAACCGTATGTGAGATTCCCACCTCATATAGCTCATGCTTCAAAGAAAATTCAAAATAAGATTACAAAATGGTCGAGCTAGATTTGATGATACTAAGGAAGGGCTATCACTCAATGGATAAAAGTTATTCTATGGATAATAACTTGGTCTTCCTTAAGAGTTCACATCAATGGAAAGGTTTGGCACCTCAATTTAAGCTCTTTGCCAACAACTAGGGTGGTAGTATGTCCTAAGGGTTGGGTTGTTTGCCCATTAAAGTGGTAAATACCAAGTTTTGCTCTGACTAGCATCATATTTGGAGCGATAGTGTTGAATTGGAGACACACATGACCAAAGATGTTGTACAAAATGTTAAAGACCACCCTATTTTGTATTTCTCTAAAATTATGACTTCTCTATTTTTTGGACAATCGTACAATGTATAGTACCAAAATTTGTGTTATGGATACCAAAATTAGTACTATAGATCTCAAATTATGGATCCGAAAGGTTTCAAAATTTGGTTCTATAGGTACCAAAATAATTAATGTAGGTTCCAAAATTGGTATTGTTGATACCAAGATATGGGACTGGAAGTTTTCAAAATTTGGTACTATGAGTACTGAAATTTAATCTCTAAGTATTAAGTTTGGTAGTGTGGGTATCGATTTTGAAATGGCAAGTACTAATTTTGGTACTGTAAGTACTGACTTTTGTATTGTAATGGTCAATTTTGGGATTGTAATATTCAAAGTTGAGATTGTGGTTATTGAAGTGGATAACATATAGTAGTGGAGGAAGGTAGAGGTAAATGTGGTGATGCAGAAACCCATAAAAAAAGAATGTTACTCCATGATTAGAAGAGTACAAATTTACCCACTTGCCTCACTATTTGGTAGACTTGGGGGGGATGTAGGCAAGGGTAACATGGCTTTGTCCTCTTCGGTTCCATCATGATATGGCATGTTATTATATACATTCTCATACACCTCAGAGATTAACCTATACTAGTTTTGGAGTCTAGATATAGCCTCCATTGGAAATTGTATGGCCCTTACAAGGAGGGGAGTAGATCATGGATGAAGGTGTATAGTCAATAAGACTATATGTACCACATCTTCCCTCCACTTAGCCATAGTAGAAGCCTTCAACCATAAGTCCACCTCTAACAATTCTATTAGACCACTTATCCTTCTATGCTCTCTTTGTCCAGTACATGGCTTTGGTGCATTTCAGAAGGTAGAAGTCTTCAATGGCATTGGTTTCCTTCACTACAAAGTTATCCCTAATGGATTAAATTTTACACAACATTTGAGGATTTCCCTTGTACATTGGTGGGTTAGCATCTTTACTCATTGCCACAATATTCATATTGTTCTCATTCTCCCCATCCTCTTCCTCTTCCTCATTGTTTGCATTGTCCACCTCTTGCAATGGTAAAATAAAACCATATTTACATCCTTTTATGTATTACCTATTGGGAGATGATGAAGATACCCCAAAGGCATCAAATACATGTGCCAAAGAGCATAGTTCTTGCGATATCATGAATGATTAGCTTCACCTAAATGGGTTACCATTAGTCTTGGGGTCTAAGGGTAACCCACGGGGAAAAACTCCACCTACGAGCCGATGTCCAAGCTGGACATGGCACTCCCTTTTGTGGGAACTCGTCGGGTGGGGGTGTTTTACTGGGTGCGAGTTAGGGTGAGCCTCTCTCAAGTCCCACAACTACCTGGGCCCCTAACCGAGGGCCATGGTGCCTATCCCCAACCAACAATGTGCTGGTCTCCTCGAAGCTATCAATCAAAGGGAGCGAAAATAAGTGGACTTGTTCGACAAAACTGGGGGCATAAGGGTTTGGCCCTTCATGTATTACCTATTCTTGCATCTCCACCATTCTTCTATGTATTGCCTATTCTTGCATCTCCTCAATTGCCCACTTACACATGGATGATAAAAGCATGAGAGTGTCCAAAGATAGGTAGTGCATGGGTTATCTGTTGAATATCCATAAACACAATGGACTATATGAGATCCGTAAACCTTGCAATCCCATTGAAGAGCCAATTGCACATCATCTTGCCAAAATAGCCAAAAATCTCAATGTGTATAGCACAACACCTATGTGATTGAACCTTCTTACAATCCCAATGGAGAGCCACTGCATATCATCCTACAAAACTAGCCAAAAAACTATTGTGTTATGCACCTATGTAATTGTCCTTTGTGCACAAATATTGTATTAAGTAAATTAAGCATGTCAGCTACACACTTCATAGGCACTGCATTTAGCTTCAACATCTGGTGTGTAAGTGTTCTCTTGATGACAACTCCAACACCATCATGCTCTCATTTTCCATATCCCGATGCGAATTATGTGTAAGCTTGTTAGTTGATAGTACATTGCAATAAAGTAGAAAGGTCTTCGTGCCTTGAATTGTGATGCAACACCATCTAACCACACCCAATGATATCGCAAGCAATGGCCTTGCTATTTCATCCATGAAGCAAAAAGCAACGTTGTAAAAACAATATACCATGTAGCTTGCCATCAGATACGTAAAGATGTAGTGCCTTTTCAATAACACCTACCATATGGGATAAGCATAAGAATTGTTACTTGGTTTGACCATCACTGCATAGATTGAATCTCATTTTGCATTTTAAATGAGCAATTCTTCGTGAAATCAATAATTGATACATCAATATTATTAGGAAACTTAAGCATGCAATCTTTGAACTATTGTGCTTGTCACCAAGAAACACCATATTAGATAATTTGGAAATCTCCCAAGTCCACTTTCAAATAAGGGGTAAAGATTTGGCCATGTGGCTAAATCTTTACTTATGCTTCAAAGTGGGACTTGGAAAGACAACCTATATAGTAATTAGGGTGGACTTCACTTTAAACAAGGGGACAATATTTGATCATGTGGCCAAATATTAACTATATTGGGAATTCCCAAACTATATGAGAATTTCTAAATTCTCTAATATAGTGTTAAGAGATGAAATTATACTTGATGAAACTTTTAAGATGGTTGAAAATAGGTCACAAAAAGCAACACTTGTCGTTCTTCCTAGAACCAAGTCCTTTAGACTCTTCTTCTTGGTTCTAGTAGCACTGAATTGTCAAGTACCAACATCCATGAAAACCTTAGTAGACGCATCTCTGCTATCCACTAAAACCTCATCTGAGCAGAATGTCGATCACACCACAATGGGAACAATCTGCAAACAAGCATTTCTTTGCATGATATTCACTATTAAGAGGCTTCGGGCACAATATGGATTTCCACAAACTAGTGATGTGCTGACATACTTATTGGCTTGTAAAATAAAAAATATATAATTCTCTCAGCTCTTTCGAACAAAGTACAACTTCAATGCATCAAAGCATCTAAAAGATAACTACATTACAAGATGAGTCTACTTGAATCTTTGGTATAAATTGACCTATGACATGAAAACAAGCAAGGTTAGAAGCTTCCAATTCTATACATGAGATTACCTTATATTTTAGAACCTATTGCATAGGCTTGGGTATTACACATGGTACTGTATAAACTACTATTAGGATATATAGCATCAAATTAGGTGAATTGATGCAAGAAGTGATACTATACAAGGTACCAAGCTAACTTTTGGTACTATACATGTCTTCTAGTACTTTACAGTAGCAATGGCATTATGTGTGCATTTGTAAGTACCAAAATGTATACTTTTTCTTTTCTACGTGCATGTCATCCAAGAAATTACCGAATTAGGTCTTATAAATACCAAATTGGATACATTTGGCTCTATGCATGCTAGTAGTCCAAAAAAGCACCTAGCCTTTGCAAAGCACCCAATTTGAAGCTTTTGGTACTGGTGAAAAGTACCAATTTGGAACGTTACGAATGTTACCCGGACCTTTGTAAATATCCAATTTGGTAGTTTTGGTATTGTATGTTTATGTCATCCAAGAAAGTACAAAATTTGGTAAAATACTAATAGTATCTAGCCCTTTATCAAGCTTCCAATCTAGAACTTTTGGTACTATAAGTACTTGTTGTCCAAAAAAGTAGCAATTAGGTTTTGTAAAATTGGGTACTTTTGGTACTAGATATGCCAGTAGTTTAGAAGAGTACTGAATTTGGTACTTCATGGGGATAGTACTCTGGCCTTTGAAAAATACCCAAATTGAAGTTTTTAATCCTAGAAAGTACCAATCTAGAACTTTACAAATAGTACCCAAACCTTTGTAAAGTATCCAATTTGGTACTTCTGGTACTATATGTTTATGTCCAAAAAAGTAGCAATTAGGTTTTGTAAAATTGGATACTTTTGGTACTAGGTATGCCAGTAGTTTAGAAGAGTACAAAATTTGGTACTTCATGGGGATAGTACTCTGGCCTTTGAAAAATACCCAATTTGAAGCTTTTAGTCCTAGAAAGTACCAATCTAGAACTTTACAAATAGTATCGAAACCTTTGTAAAGTATCTAATTTGGTACTTCTGGTAGTATATGTTTATGTTCTCTTAGAAAGTACCAAATTTGATACAATACTAATCGTACCTAGCCCTTTCAAATGAAGCTTCTGATTTAGTACTTTTGGAACAATAAGTGTTTGTTTTGTAGGGAGATATCAAATTTGGTACTTTTGGTATTATAAGTGCCTGTTGTCTAAGAAAGCACCAAATATGAATAGTACCTAGGTCTCTATTAAGTCTCAAATTTGTCACTTTTGGTACTATGAATATTGTAGCAAGTATGGTACTATGAATAATGTAGCAAGCACCATACTTAGACATTTTCCATACTATACATGAAACCATTGCGAGAAAGCAGAATACCCAAAGTTTTGACATTTCGCTAGATGGCTTAGTGCCTAGAAAGCTCTACTTGCTGGATATTGGTGGCCATCGATTTTCCAATATGCTTCAATTATGTTAAGCGACATGTTGTTTGTCAAAGACATGATGCTCAAAGGAGAATCATAAGCAACTGGATCCTATTTTAGTTATGCTACCCTTCGAAAAATGGGGTATCGATTTTGTTGGATCAATATATCCTTCATTGACTACGTAGAAGCATTATAGCATTGTAGTGATGGACTACTTTTCAAATTGGTCTAAAGCTCAAGCAACGATGAAGGATAACTCTAAGGAGATGACCTTATTATGGAGCAAATTGTTTGCCATTTTGGTTCACCTAAGGAGTTGGTGAATTTGACTGAGGGACACACACTCTGAATAAGGTTTTTGTAGCCTTAATGAAAGTTTTGAAGATTAAACACAAACCACCCCATATAATCTGCAAGAAAATGGTCAAATTGAGAGTACAAATAAATAGCTTGTAGGGATCTTATCCAAGATAGTGTCTGAAAGTAAGCGAGATTGGGATAAGAAATTGTATGTGGCGGTTTGGGCTTACAATAGGACATTTAAGAGAGCTACAGGCCATACCCTGTTCAAGTTGGTATATGGGGAGGAGTGCGTCTTACCATTGGAAATAGAGCTGTCCACTGTGTGATTTGCTCTCAATAATTCGTTGGGTGAGACAGAAGCATTGCAGGAAAGATTTATTTCTCTTGTATATCTTGATGAAATTGGATTGTAGGCTCTATTACATCAAGAGGTAGGGAAGAAGAGAATGAAAACACTTCATTACCTTCAGGCTAAGAAATATAAATTTGTGAAAGGTCACTTGGTGTTGTACTATGATGCTCGTCATGAGCTATTTCCTGGTAAACTAGAACCCAAATGGGATAGACCATATAAAATTTTCCGTATAGGAAAGAATGGCTCTACAAACCTTTTAGTAGACTTGCAGGGGGTAGATTTAAAAATAAGGTAAACTTTAATAAGTTGAAGCCTTATTACATGTAAGGGCTAATGTTGGGCTTGGTGCATAATATGAAGGTCCTTCAGGATTCAACTTTAACTTGTAGTAGGTACCAAGACAATTGGATGGGAAGAATTATTCCTTATCTTGACCATTTGTATTTAGAGCAGTGTTACCACCAAGGTCAAGTGATCTAGTGGAGTAAAGGTTATTATGTTATTGAGTGGAAAGACGGATCTTTCATGTGGGATATTAATGTCTTTTGCCACCGTTTCCAAAGGATTCTTATGAGTGTCCCTATCAAGTTCAGCAAGGAAGGAGGGATTGTACATGTTGAACATCCTCTCTCTCGGCTTGACTTTGATTATCATAAGTATGAGTGAGTTGATTAGTATGGCATGCACTATCAATGAAGATTGGGTCCATATTTTGTATTTTGATGGAGCTTTTAGAGGGGACGCTAAGCATGCGAGTGTTGGTGCACTCATTAAAGATCCCCGGCATAGAGTTGTTATGAAAATGGGAGCATATGTTGGCATTGCTTTTACGAATAACATGGCAGAATACAAGGCCTTAATCATGGGATTGAATGTAGCTCAATGTGGTGGTACATGTCGATTATTGGTAAAAGGTGATTCGCAGCAGCTAGTGATCAATCAATTGAATGGGACCTATAGTGTGAGGGATCATATTCTACGAATGTACCATCGTGCAGCCTTGGATATGATGCATATTTTTAGGTAGTGACTTGCCAACTTATTCCCGGACAGCGGAATTTCTTTGTAGATTCCGTGACCAATTATGCTTTTGTTGAGGACATCTTTCTCAATTGTAGTCATGGGGCACTCTTACAATTGTCTTCTAATATTAGCTTAGAGCTACTTTGGGGATTTCTTACTTGACAAGTCCTATTTTGGTCAGTATGGATTATGAGTTAGGTGGCAGTTAATCACCTTCCTATTCTTTCATGGACGCATAGGATAATTTATCATCATATTCATCGAACAACCTTGCTATTTATGTAGGAGGTTAGCCAATAACTTGATGCACTTAGTGTAGGGATGGAGGAGCCCTCAACCTTGCAGTCTTATGCTTCATTTGAGTTATGTCGAGACCAAGGGTTTGTTTTAGTAGTATGTTGGCTGAATGGTTGTTTTAGAAATTATTTCATTAGGCCAAGAGGGCTAGTTATTATGCAATGAAGTGCAATATTTCATTAGGCCAAGAGGGCCATGTTTCTGTCTAGTGCGGGTGTGGTCAATGGTTTTGTTTTAGTGCTGCGCTATACAAATTCAATGGAACCTGGGGGAGCCTTTTGTTGCGCTATATGTGTTTATATACTTGTGGGGGATTTTTCTTTTGTTGGGGACTAGCAATCAAGGGCATGAAGTCCCAGGGTTAGGCTAGGTGTGTCTGAGGGAGGTTTGAGCAGTTGTCCACCTCCTGTCAAGACATTGCTAAGCACTCTAAGAACTTTTTTAGAAGGTAGTCCTAATGACCCTATTCTACTAGCTTGCTACGCAGTTGTTTCTAGGAGCTTTTGTTAGTAGTAAGGCAGTTAGAGAAGCCTGCCAAAATAAAAAGAAGAGAAAATTTTGAATATACTTGAAATATAAAAATACAAAGGTGTGTAAAAAGGGGTTCTAACCTCTCAAATAGAAAAGGAAAAGAAGAAAAATCTTAAGAGTAGTCGAGTCCCAAACTCGGGGCTGATGTCTTATCTTCCTAGGGGTGGCATCTAGCTGGAAAACATACTAAGGATGGTTGGAGTGAAAACAAAAGTAAGCATAGGAGTTTCTAGTCTAGTTGTCCTAAGTTGGGTAGGTAGTTTAGGCCATCACATACTAGGGTGACTTCTTTTAAAGCATGCTAATGTAAATTTGGGCTATTTTTGAGCTTGAAGATGAATAATATATTAAATACATGCTTTGTGGAGTGCTCACACAAGGCGTGGGGGGAGATTGTACCCAATTAGTCTTCTTGCTTCATGTAGTGCAAATTTTCTCTCTTGGTTTTTGAGCAAAAAGTAGAGTCCTTTGTTCTTGGGGACCTTCTGACGCTCACTACATACACATACAACATCCGATTTGTGCACCATCTTTGATGGTTATTTTTAGCCAGTCTATGTTGGAGCAATTAGTTAGCGACACCCTTTGGATTTTTGTCAAATTATGTTGGACCTCTTCCTTGTGGGTTTTATGCCTTGAACTTGTCAAGGGGTAGGGTGAGAGCTATTTTGTATGCTTTGTTGTGTATTCTATTTTGTGGCACCTTGATGCTTTTTATGGTTGTTATTTTGTGCAAATTAGTTCGTGGATTCAATGGGCTAAGTTACCCTATCCCATGATCACCAATGAGAGTAGAATTTAAATGTCCAAGACATGCCAAGAAAGAGCAGAATGATGCAAATTTAATGTGGAATTTAAAACTCGATGGAAGTGGAAGACGTGAATCCGCCATTTTTAAGTGATCGTGGAATTTCCATTGAGGTTGGGTATGTTGTAGCCACACTGAGCCCTACAAGGAAGTAATATGGCTCACTCATCTAGTGGGAGACTTGGGCATTGAAGGAGAAGTGTTCATATTGCATCATGATTGACAAAGTGCCATTCGGTTGACATAGAATCCCATCTTTCATGTAAAGACAAGCACACTAAAGTGAAGTATCTCTTCATCAGGAAGGTGCATTGTCTTTCATGTAAAGACAAAGCATACCAAGGTGAAGTATCTCTTCATTGGGAAGTTGCTTGAGGACAAGTGCATTGAGATTGTCAAGGCTCATACATATAATAACCATGTAGATCTTGTCACAAAGATTTTACCTTTTGATTGTTGATGGGTGTTGGATAGTATCTTTACTTTATTCTTATACTTCCATAAAGGCACATCATCCTTTAAGTGGGAGGTTGTTGGGGTAAAGACCAATGGTGAACAACCATGTGGGTAACCCTTGTGTAAGTACGCAATGCACAATCATATATAAGTACACATTGTACAAAGATTGCTCATTGTACCCACTAAACTCTATTGTGTGCTTTTCTCTCTCAACTCTCTTTCACTCCATAGTTTCTATCTTGCATTCCACCATTGTGTCCTTGTCAATCTTCATGTGGTGGAGTGTGATCTCTTTTCTTCCATGCATTCAAAAGCATTCCTATGTTTTTGCACATAATAAGAAAGCACTTCTTGATCATCTTGATTCTATGATTTTCACATTGGCTGTTGGTTTTCCATGCCAAAACTTCATTTTTGAAGGCTTTTGCATGTGCAAATCATCTCCACAGTATCTGATAGAGTAAGCACTATTAGCACTTCACTTCATCACCCTTATTGGAAGCTTTTTGAGATAAAAATATCTATTTTTCATCCATAACACCACTAGGTACTTCAACTTGTACTCATTTCCATGTATCATAATTCGCGTGGGCACAAAACTTTGTTTTAGTACCATCTAAAAGAGTTGACATATCATCACCACAACCTTTATTGACTACCACCTTGACTACTAAATTTTTTCATTAAAATAATACTTATTAACTAAAGAAATTACCTAGAATTATCATTTTCATCTAGAAAGTCATAGGTGTGCCCTTTACATGAAGAGGTTGTCAAACATTGCTTTTGTGTTTGATCTAGGATTGGTCTCAACATCACGTAAATGGGTGTATATTGTCAACTTGTTTGGCCACTATTGAGGTCAAAACCACCTACTTTGCTACTATTTGGGATTAAAAATGCATCAAGGACTAGTGTGTAATGAAAACTCTATCCAGAGCACCCTCCAAAGCACTAGTTGTGTGAATACATTTGCAGCATTGGAATACCTTGAAAACCACATTTGAGGGTAAAACCCTTGCTAAAACTAGGCCAATCAAAAGAGAGGAAAATGGATAGGTCTAGAAGCTAAACTTGATTTCCATGACTATATTTGAGCATTACCTTGATTAGTCCTTCACCTTGACTATGACTCATCACTTCCATTGGACTACCTCCATTGAACCACATAGACTAGGTGCATACTAGACACTATACTCAAGGTGATCTATCACCTTGATTGATGCAAACAACCACTCAAGGTGGTCTTCACCTTGAATAAAACAAATCACCTTCATTACCTCAATTGATTTCATTAGCCACTCAAGAGGATTCTTCACCTAGATGGAAGCATTCCATTCACAATGGTCATCATCTTAACTACACTATATTGGTTACCATCCATTACCTCCACTCGAGGTGGTCTTCACCTTGAGTGACTCTAACCTCCATTGGCCGCATCACCTTGATCATGGAGGTTCATCATCTTGATAAAGTGAACACCACCTTGGTTGCACACCACTTGCAATGAATCCATTCCACTCAAGGTGATCCTTCGCCTTGATCACATTTATCTAGACTAAATGTTACCTTGCTTGCATTACATCACATCCATCTAAGGTGATCATCACCTTGATTGGACCATCTCTACGGCATTTGATTACCTTGATCAAGGTGATCCATCACCTCTAGTGTCCTAAAACTACTCAAGGTGGTCACCACCTTGATTAGAATCCAACAAGTCCACCATATGTCACCACAAAGACTGCATCTCAACTAGCAATGAAGGTGATCCTTAAGTAGTCACCTTGATTGGAATCCAATCAGGTCAATCAAGTGATCATCACCTTGATTGATTTTATGTCAAGGTGATTTGCACATAGTCTACATTGAGCATACATACCAAGAAAATCACTCAAGGTGACCTAAAGTCCTTTATTGACATCCCAAAACTACATTAGGAGACCATTCAAGGGGGTAAGTCCACCTTGATTGGAAGCCTACCTCACATGGACTTTTCTAATCAAGGCATTGATGTAATATAACAATTACATCACCTCCAATGTCTCCATATATCTTCACACTTGCACCAACTCTATACATATCACATCCCATCCCCATCCTAGAAGTGTGACAAATTGATAACTTCTAGTGCATCAAAATGTGAAGTATGGATAATAGACAAAAAGAGTAGTCCAACTCTTTGCATCTAGAAGTATCGCCCATCAATTGAGACATGTGGGAAAGTGCCCACAGAGGGAACTTGATCACCTCAATTGGTTACTTTTACTGAAAGTATATGAACTTTGTCATCATCATCAAACAATTTGATCACGTCTAGTGTGTAGACACTAATAGACCCACTAGTATATGATGGTATTTGGTCATTGCACTACATTAGAAGGAGCCAAGGAGACACCATAACTTCACCATAGGGAATAGTGGAGTAGGATTTAAGCAAGTTGGAAACCACAAGGAATCCATCTATCACATCTACCAATGCAAGTCCTCCATATAATATCTTCTCTCAATGGGTACTTTACACCTAGATTCTTATTGGCACAAAAGTGAAGAAGTGATTAATTCAATTGATTTGCTTGTTGGAAAAACCATTACATGTGAGTAGGGCTTATCGTGTTCATATTCTTGCTTGTTTTTGAACCATGACAATGTCACTAGAAACACCTTTGCTATATTTTTGAATCCTTGTTATAGTTCTATGCATCTCATATTCAATACCTATATCAAAACCACAATAATAGTAAGGAGCATCATCGTCACTAGTTATATGTTATTTGTGGATTGATGTATATTTCCAAGGCTTGCTTTTGAATTCTTGAATCTAAATTATCTATACTTTCCCAATGCATTTACAATTTCAATTTTAAGTCATCCCAACCCTGACTTACAAGCATCTTGATTGCATGTGGATCATATACACATTATATTCCATAGCTCCTCTTCAGTTTGATTGCATCATGGGAGCCAGAGAATCACCTTCACTAACTCTACAAAGCAACATAATTATTGATTAGACCTATAGAAACACATTTGACATATCTAAGCCATATACAACTCATAAAAGCTCTAGAGGCCTTAATTTAGTTGGTTATAGTGAGCTACAAACATTTGATTGTTGCATTGACCATGGTTGAGTTTGGACAAATCCAACTTGAGCCATGTATCAACTCTAGTGTGTATACATAGATCATACATCAATTGAGCACTAATCTTATACTACTTAGAGTGTGAATGCATGATCACCAAGTCATTCACATCGGGTGACACTCATTCCTTAGCTGGTGGAACTTTCTTTGGTATTCGTTGGGGATTAGGAAAGTATGAGAGGTTAGCATGTGTGACTCAAAGATGGAATGACAAGCTGAATGTACAGTGAGTTGGGTTATGATTCACATGAATGCCGAAGGAAGACTTTAAGAATCACAATGTAGATCTTCCAACACATTTTTATGTACAACCCACCTGAAACCTATGCAACAAGGTTACCTAAGGGTTTGATGAAAGATATTATGTCTAGGAATGTCATCAAAGAAGATCTAAATAATCTATAGTTGGGATGCATATGTGAGTCTCTTAGTCAAGCTTCTAGTATTATTTAAAGTGCCCCACATGCCAAGCTCACAATTGCACAAGCAAAGCAAAGTATCATTACCTATGGTGCTGCCCTTATTAGAGGCATTGCCAAGAGGTGGGAGTTTATCGTTAGGCCATTAGGCCAACATAATCCACCATCCTAGATGAATGTGCTAGGAGAAAAAGTCACTCAATGTGTAACCAAGCAAGCATAAGAGGAAGGGAAAACTACTCAAGTTAGGGAAAAGAAACAAAGGAAACAAACAAGTGAAAAGGAAAAACAATAGAGGGACGAGGATGAGGAAAGCCCATCCTTAGGTGAAAAACAAAGAAGCCAAAAAAGAGAGGAGAAATGAAGAGAAGAAGGTTAGAAAATCCCATATTTAGAAGATTCCAATGAGGGGAAAATCCAACAAAAATAAGTTGCAATTTGCATTGTTAATAAGGAGTTAAGAAAGGAACTAAGCATGATAGAGGCCACTCTAAAAAAAAGAAGGAATTTTTTGAAAGAACCATACTACACTCCTATGAAGAGGATATGTGAAGAAGAGAAGCAACTCTTTCACAACAACAAGTGGAAGAGGTATTAGTAGAGCTAGAAAAGGGAAGAACTAGTGAAAATATAGGGCAAAAAGAAAAGCAAAGACCTACCAAGTTTCTTATTAGACTTGCAAGAGCACCCAAGCATAGTAGCACATATAGTAGGAACCCTTAATGCAATGGAGCACCTATGTGAGGAGCTTAGAAGAAATAAGGCCGAAGCATTCAAGGAATGCCTAGAAGCATTGATGAAACTGGAAGAGAGGAGCACACATCAAGAATTCATAGAACAATTTGCTACATGATCTCCCAAGCCAACTTGGTTGACAAAAAGTAAGGAAATAGAAGAGTTGAAGATGAGATTATATGAGGTAGAGGAACTTAGAGATAGATACATGGCAACCAAAGTTATTCTCACAAAAGATCCAAGACAACTCTCAATTGTGGACCTCATAGTCCAAACTTCAAATTCTAGATCACATAGAACAATTAGAACAACAAAGAGCAAGAGAACTTCAAGGAAACTAACAAGTTTGGGAGCAATTAAAGGCAACTTGTATAGGTCTACAAGACACTATCAAAATGAGCCTAACAAGAGCTATCAACTAGGTGGAAGGAGAAACCAAGAGAGCATATGAAGTGACACTCCTAAAACTAGCTACAAGCTTGGCAATGTCAAATACACAAAAAAAGTTAGTTCAAAGCATATGCAAACATCCATAGACATGTAATTTCACTACTCATTGAACTCTATTCATCCTAATGGCTTCTATGTGTAGTATAGAGTAAGTAGGAAGGTTAAAGGCTTTGCCAAATATTAATAGCTTTTATGCATAGTATAGAGTATGTGGTGGAGCTAAGGCCTTTTGATACTATTGAATAGAAAATCTAGATCACAGCCAGGAGCATAGCCTGATAAACCCTTGAGCCAAATAAAGAGGCACTAATACACCATTTACAAGGCATTGACTATAGTAATTAGGAATTGAAAGTTGTAGGCTTGTTGTAACCATGATTCCTGGAGCAATTGTAGTCTAAAAAGGGCACATCAATTGAAATGGATGCCCACCCATAGATTGTGCTAAACTTGTGATTTGATGTGCCTAAGGAAAGAGAAAGGGACATCTCAAAGTTCTCAATAAGTGATTGAGATCACACCAAACATTCAAGAATGCCACATGAGAAGTATCCAAAACTTATGGGTTACCACATAAAAAGTGCCTAACCACACAATAGAACTCATAAGAGAAAAAGTATAGCATGAAGATTGGAAGGAGACCTTATGAGAATACCAAAAAAGAAGAAGTAACACAGTCATTGCTTATGGCTTCAAAATTTTCTAAGAAACTAGGTTTTGGAAAGCTTTACTCCTTGTCCTTGGTACAATACAAATTCTCATTAGATTATGAGAAAGAATGGCCAAGAGGTAGAGGGACTAACAAAATGGAGACATGCTTATGGAATCTTTCCAACTTTGAGAGGATAGAACCAAGAGACAATACCTTACAATGAGGTCTCGAGATGCATGGAAGTATTAAAGGCAAAGTGGTGATATCCCATCCTAGAGACATATGAGCTTGCTTGTTTTGCCTTTTACTATTCGTAGTAGCCACAATATGGGCTAATGCACTACACTCTCCTTATTCTAGAAGGCATGATAGCAATAACTATATAAACAACAACATGGATGGTAAAACTTCCTAAAGCTCCCAAATGTGAATGCACCGTTGGCAAATAAAATGCACTTAGTTTAGCCCAAGGACATGAAGCTATCTTTCAAGAGGTTTCTCAAGAAATGTACTAATTATACACACCCCTCATTAATCACAACCTATTTCAAGAGGTTTCTTGAGAAATTCACTAACTGCACACCCCTCATTAATCAAAACCTACAATTACCTTTGTCTAGAAGTAAAGCTATTTTGGTAGGCCTCTACTTTTTGATGAGTCTAAAGATTTGTTGGAGCATTTTGATGCACCTATAGCTTTAATATAGTCACCGAACCCAACTTGACCATCAACTCCCTAGTCATTGGGTACCCATTGATGATATTCTCTAAGTTTATCAATAGCAAAATTTTAGGTGCCAAACCCCAATATATTGGCATGATAAAGCCCCAAAATCGAGTTTCAATAGCTCCTCTAATTCAGCTACATTTTTACATAAAAATGGCTATTGTCTTCTCCTTTTTCCTCTTCATTCTTCATTCTCTTCTTCTTCTTCTTCTTCTTCTTCTCTCATATACTTTTACATATTTCTCAATACAATCTAAGTGAGAAGTGGATATAGTTTTGGTTAGAACATTAACCAAAATCTTATTGTTTGATTTTCCTCATCCATTGGCTTGAGGAATAGTAGGGAGATTATTTGTGATCATGATTAGGAAGGTGGATAATAGATGTTCAATGAGAACATTAAATGTATTGGCCGATCATCAAACCAATTCTATAGGGGAGCCAAATTGAGAGTTCACTTGTTCTCATAAGAACTAAGTTGTGGTGTAGGCATCATTCTTGCATGTGGCTCTAGCCTCTGTCGATTTTGTCATATAATCAATTGCCACATTAGTGTAGAGGGCTTAAGAATTCTAAGTAACTAGACTAATTAGCTTGATGAAGTCAATACCCCACTTGTTTAAGGGTTCCCTAGGTGCAATAGCACTCACCACTTTGTAAATCATATCACATATTTGAATAAGGTGGGCCACCATAATTGGGATTGCTAGACTTCTAGTCATTGCATTGGTATCACGTATTTCCAACTATGTTTTGAGTCCTTTCACGTGCCTATGCATGTTACAAACCAAACACTTATTTTTGGCTTCATGAGAATGGAAAGCTTTATCATGATACAATGGACCTTGAAATAGGAATTTGGAAGTACAGGAGATTCGAGGGGATGTCAAGCATGAGAGATGATGCATCCTTCAAGCATGTTCCTAAGATTATACCAATGTTTGTTATTGGAAAGGAATATGATTACGAGGGATTTGATATGTATTTCAATGTTTTTAGTGAAGACCAACCAAATCTTAGTATTTTCAACGTTAAGAAAGGAGGGGTTGGCGCATACATCATGGATGCTTTCTTTGATGGAGATATTGCAAAAATAATTCTAGAAATTCATAGATGCATGATATACTTGGTTGAAACACTAGAACTCCATGAGTAGCTACATGTGACATTAATGAGGTGGGCACCAAATATCAAAGCTTGAGTAGGCCTATTAGAGGAGATTCAAAAAATAGAATGTGCTACAAGTAGTAAAGGGGATACAAGTGAGAAAGGCAAACCAATCCCAGAAAAAAAACTTATGGTTTATATGGAAGATGCTGTAGACCTTGTAGCCAAAAAGAATGATATGGAAAATAGAGTAAATCTATAGTTTTTATATGATTGTACAAAAGTTAGTATGGAGCTTACATATTCAAACTAAAATGATAATTCCCTTGCTTTTTAAAATTTTGTTTTCCCTTTGGTACTCTCAATCAATTAGTATATTGTTATTGTAAACCATGTTGATGGTTCTTATACTTTACAACTAATGATTTATTAAACTAGTAACTCATTAGTAGCTTCAAATTGTAATGCATATGTAATAGATGCAAATAAGAAATTGGTTTGACTATCAACATAATGTAAATGCATAGTCTTATATATACATTATTTATGTATGCTTAGTTTTTCTCTCAAAAGAGATTAGATGCTATGCTTGACCTTGTGTTCATAGAGAGTGTTTGATTGAGAGTGTCCACAAGGTCAATCTTAAATTGGATGAGAGCTCCTTCAAAACCTAAGAGAGAATTAATTGAGCTTGGAAATATGTCTAAGCTAAACCTCGATTGAAGCTCAATTGTAGGAGATTTTGAATGAGATTGGCTACAAGATCAAGCTCAATCTCATAGAGACTTTGAAGCTTGCAAAGAATAGGTTAAATCATCTCAAATACAACTTCATTGATCTTACCAATTAGGTCAAAGCTTAAACTCGCAAAAAGTTTGGAGAACTCAACCTCAAAGAGAGTTTTATTGAACTTGGCAACATCACCAAACTAGAAGAGAGATGATTTGAATAAATTATAGTTTTTCTTATCATAAATGGACCACACTTTATGTAACTAATCTTATATATGTAGCCTAAAAAATTGTTTGAAAATAGGGAGAGATTAAATCAGTTTTGGGATATGCTTATATGATCAAGGTCTACCTCAAAGAGATATTAAGAGAGGGTTTATATAAGATTTAGCACATGGGCCAGCTCTGTCTTGAGAAGATATCAAAGAGAGAGGATTGATATAAGATTGAAGCTCTTCCTTAAGGATATCCCAAGGAGAGAGTTGATATAAGCTTGAGCACATAGCCAAACCTTGCCTTACTAAAGAGATCTCGAAGAGAGATCGGCTATAAGCTTGAGCACATGGCCTAATTATGCCTCAAGCTGACCTCAAAGAGACAGGTATGTCATATGAATATTAATATCCCTACTATTGTATGCATATGATATTGTGCTTATCTTAGTTATCCCAAATGGGTTGCAATGCCACCTAGATGCATTGTATATCTTTTTCCAGTAGAGAGACCTTATAGAGTGAACCTTGGAAATATCAAGATTATGGTCTTTAGCACCTCCATTTAATAGATTACAAGATCAATTCTTAGTTTATATATGGTGGAGAGAGAGTGGAACAAGTCCATAGATACATCTATCTAGGAATTACTTTTGCAAAGTTAAGATTTACTATGAGGAGAGTAGCCGAGGATAGATTGATAGTTTTAAGAACCCTAAATGAAGCTATGGTTGCTTTGATACATTTTTTACACTAGCACTCTTATGTAGAGCTTCTATTTGGGGATGGATCCTCTACCATAGGCGGATAGCCACAACAAAGTAATCACTACAAGATGGAGGAGAGGCTTGTGATGGATGGGAGAAAATGGAGAGAGGCATGTAGTGATGACCTCTTGCATGATCAAGAGTAAGTCCTCATCACCACATGAGATATTAAGAGGACAGATAGGAGCCCCACCTATTGTGGCTAAGGCTCTTTTCTAGATAATGATTTTTATACATATGCTTCGGAACCTGCCAAGGTAGAGATATTCTAAACTTTTTCTAGAGTAATCTAGATGGCTAGCATTGCAAGGTGGTAGTGAGTGCTGGTATGCTCAGATGGACACATAGCTGCAATCATATGGGTTACATATGAATCATTTTCCATCTTTACAATATAGCTTGGATTCCTCTTTCTTAAAGCTCAACCAAGAGGAGCTCAATAGAATCATAATGACAAACATTATATACCTCCATATATCCAAGAGTTGGTTGTCACATATCTAGGTTCTTGGGACAAAGATGGCTTTCTACCAAAAGCATCTTCCAAATATATCATGGAAATAGACCTATCTCATGAAGTATGATGTGCCATTGGTCACCTCTTCACATCTTGACTAGTTACATATAGATGCTAATTGCTATGGAGTAGATTCCCTTTTCCAATAGAGCTAGATTTGCTAATTTTGCTAGCTTGATCCCTAGATTCTGAGGAGCACTGTATATACAAATGCCTAGTGTGTTCCCAATGTAAAATGAGATCAATGGGTGCTTCCATTGTCTATTTTTAGAGGGATTTAGACTAGTATGTAGGGCAATGGACTTTTGGGATTAGCGTTGTCATAAACTCTTCCTTTGGAGCTCTGTCAACATAGAGATCACCTCTTATAGTCTGAAGAAGTGATGCACCATGGGGATTCACAATAGTGCATCCTTACTAACTTTTTTAGCGATGCAACTATACAGTTGATACTTCAAAGATTATCCCACTAGCTTGTGGTTCCATCATAGGAAGTCACCTTAGATAGAGCCATCAAGAGATACATAACACAACACTAACAACCCACTGGTCTATGTCCCCACTCAAGGCACCATAAGATGATACATTGATATTGGCACGTCATCAAGCAACTCACCTTGATGCTTCAACTTATCCATGTTGGATAGACCCATGAGAGATATCTTGGGATGATACTAATATCCATATCAGTTTGACATTGTATTAGACCCCTAGTATTTTTCTAGTACTTTGAATATTTATTGTTTCTTTGCTAGATGTTTCCTCTTAGATTATGGTTCTTTTATTATACTTAGGAAACATGAACATTCCCTGGACTTCTAATGTATCTCACCTCTCTCTTTGTCTCTCTCTCCCCCAAATATTTATGAAATTATATTATTGTAGATCCTTTGAAAGTATTGACTAAAGTTTTCAAGTGTGGAACTTAACCTTTTTGGCCCCAAAGTTATATATCAAAATTTTTGATTTAAAAGTTAACAAACATAAACAATTATGTTTTTACTAAATTTAATTTTATAACTTAAATTAAAAGTATTATTTTATATCAATATGAGAGAGAGAGAGAGAGAGAGAGAGAGAGAGAGAGAGAGAGAGAGAGAGAGAGAGAGAGAGAGAGAGAGAGAGAGAGAGAGAGAGAGAGAGAGAGAGAGAGAGCATCTCTAAAAGGCCAATCTGATCTATGAGACCACACCAATACATACAATGGAGTGTATCTCTCATCTAAAAAAAGTAAAAGACATGAAAATTAGATTAGATGCTCGACAATATTGTATGTAAGAATATGTTTGCATATAGATGGAAATGGTGATATTGAGAAAGAAGAAAAAAGAGGTAGAAATGCTATGTTCCTTAGTGAAGTATCTCCCTTAGGTGGAAATATAGTTTTTTGGATTGATAGCTTTAATATGCTCATCATAAGAGTGTCGGGGTTTCCTCTTAGTTGGATGGTAGCATCTCACTTGACTAAGTGTTGATGCACTATCCAAAGAGATACCCCTTGAATATGAAGGTCCTCTATGATATATATGTTGGGGGTAAAGGTGCCTCTACCTAGCTGCCCGTGTATTACCACACTGATAGTACTCGCGCCTGTAAACTGTAGGTGACAGTTGCTCGTCACCATCATTTTATTCTTTATTTTTTTAGTGACAGATGAATAAAGGGAAGGCTGGTCACACATTGTGATTGTTGGAGTTCCCACATTGTGACTCTCTCTCTCTCTCTCTCTCTCTCTCTCTCTCTTCTCTCTCTCTCTCTCGCCATAGCTCTCCCATGCAAGCTTCAATCCTTCTCACCTTTCAATTGGTATCAAAGCATGGTTGCTTGAGCATTTGAGCTTGGCCATTGGTTCTCACTCTTGGTAGCCATATTTGACTCCTTTGAGCTCCGATCACACTTGCTGGCTTCTTGAGCACCTAGCCGGCCCATTTGGGCACCCTCAAGTCATTCCTTCAGAGGTATTGGAGCTCTCTTTTGTTATTTCACTTCAGTCCATAGGTTTTGTGAAGCAGGGCAGCCATGTCCTCTTGCTTCTTGTGATGCCTATACTCTACCGGTGACTTTGCCCTTCAAGAAGGAGCTCCCAAGGGTCCTTAACTACCCCCCCCAACCTTGCCTTGACCTTGCCCAGCCCTTCCACAAGCCCCAAATCAATTTGCACCATCACGGACCTGCAAGAGTATCTTTCTCATCTTGACATTGATCTTCTTCAGCTACTCTAGCCATTGGGCACTTGGATAGGTCTCATTTGATGCCTAGAAGCATACTTGGATCTTGACATTGAAGCATTGAGCATTGGTATTGATTTGGGTTTGCTTTAGCACTATTTTGGGATTGTCATAATAGTCCGTAGGCTATTATAAATAATGTTACATTGACATTTGATGCTACAACTTGGTTGGCATTGACATTTGATGCCCAGTTGTTCTCAAATGGTCCTCGAATGTTAGGGGAATGTATGCCTATTGATTGGCCATCATTTAGAGCTAATTTACTAACTTGAAATACTCTATTTTACATAGTAAATCAGTGTTGTACACTCCATGGCTGAAGCTTATATAGTCACTTTATGCTTTGCCTATTGGTTCATGGGTGCTTCCTAGGTGTTTCATATGACTATTGGGATGCAAATGAAGGTTGGAAAATGCTTTGGATGGTTTTGGAATGTATTTTGAGCCTTATTTGAGCTCTGTATTGGTTGGCATTTATTTAACATTGGTCTACTGTGGGAGCTTTCGCTCAACCGCCAAGATCCACGGACCGCTTATTGCTTCAGGTGTTCCAAGCCGAGCACTAATGGCTACCTCTCACATAGCCGACGCGCCATCCATATCTACGGGTGTAGTGAGCTTACCTCCATGCCGTTCGAGTTACCTCCTCTCCCGCGCACTTCGGTAGCTCCGCGATCCAAATGCAAGCTTCAAGCAAGCTCCATCCTCAAGCCCCATGCTCCAAGATCCATCACCGCGAGCAAGAGAAGAGAAGACAAGAGAAGAGAAGAAGAGAGGAGAAGATGGAGAGCTTCTGCACCCCACGGTCCCTCACCCTCACACACTCACTCCCTCACACTCTCACACTCCCTCTCTCAAGCACAAGCTCAAGCAAGCAAGAAGAAGAAGAAGAAGAAGAAGAAGAAGAGGAGAGCCACTTTTTGCCACACACAAGAATGAGCTTCTCATTCACTTTTCAACTTTATATACAAAACCCTAAATCCCTTTTGGGTGGTCATCCCCTTTTCCCCCTTTTTTACATGGTCGGCCGTAGCCTAGGCCCTTTTTCCCCTTGTCCTTCTATCTTCCTAGCTTCCTTTCCACCGCTCGTCTATATTTACAAATTGCATGGGTGAGAGCCCGGCGCTCTTTAAATTAAACCATGATGCACTTGCGCTCTTTTACAAAAGTATTGATTCACACTTTTTCTTGTGTGCCCTTTTCCTTTATTTAGGACTTTTCTGCATTTCTTGTGCTTCCATATTTTTCTTGGCGCACCTTCGTCTTCCGTTTCACTTTTGCCTTGGCCTTTGTCTTCTATTTTAGCTTTTTCAGATTTGTCACCTTGTTCATCTAACGGTTAACATTACCCCCCTCCTAGACGAGTGCCAGTCCCATGGCACTCACCGTCGGAGGTAGCAGGTTATAGCATGCACCGAAGACGTGGGTGGTAGGGACATTGGCGGCTGCCGTGGAGGAGTGTTGATGGTGGTGTGGAGGAAGGTCATTAGGGGCACGTTGGTGGCCTAGGTGGTTGGTGGTAGGGTTGTTGGAGTCGGTGGTAGGGCTGTTCTTTGTTGGGGATTTGGCGGGCCTGCAGGACAATAAAGGATAAGAATTCAGAGTTGGGTGTCAATGAAGAGCGAATGACACTGTTGTTGGAGTCTTCAGTACCTATAATTGAAAACCTCTCATAGGTGGTCTCTCCCTAGGGGTCGTGCTAGTCTTCTCTATTGTGCACAAGACGTGGTGCAATTAGTTTGGGAGACAGGTCAAACTCTAAGCAAGCTGAGAGCATTGTCCTACACTTGAGGACCCAAACTGTGTATATACTTCGGTGCAGCTATTATGTGAGTGCTCGTGCATACTTAGATATTACATAGTTAGAAGACCGCCGGCTAGTTTCGCGTAACAATGTGTGGATGAAGCAAAGTTGTCCATATTGAGAAGTACTCGTGAAGGTGTATGAGACATCCTTTGCATTGTGACTGCACGATGTAGCATAATTGAATGCAGGGACACCGCACTTTCGGTAGCTGGAAGCTATTGGACTTGCTTGATGAGGACGGTGTACTTTTCATGGCCAATCGTGCGGTGCTTACCACAATTGATTACAATGGTATTAAGACATAGTGCAAGAGGAAATTGTGCAAGTGGGTCAGGGTGACAGGTCTAACCATAGGCGAGACAAGCTCCCTAGGTATGTCCTGCCCTTGATGTGCCCTGAACTATTGTGGGTGATGCTAGGGGGTTAGGGGACTAGGGACGGAGCCAGTCGACCAAGGTCACTGGACACACCTAATTTAAGGACCCCTAGGTGCGGTGCTGTGATTGTGGGTGCTTCTTATTTCTTCGTTCTTTTGCTTTCTTTTCTTTTCTTTTCTTTTGTTCTTCTCCTCTCTTCTTCTCTCTCTTTTTTTTTTTGGCTAAGTACAACCATTGCAATATGCTGAGTCTATGAGCCTTTCAATGGGTTGGGAAATGTCAAGCCTCGAAGACTCAGGAAATGGATATGATAATGATGATTGTGCCCTAGCCTCGTTGTTAGGCGAGGAGCCGTTGTTGCGATATTGGTGCGATTGCGGTGACACCCATTGTGAGCTCATTGTAGAGCTTGGCCCAAGAAGAAAGGGTAGCCCATGACTACTTTGGTTCGTGCAGTGTAGGCACTCGCAAGGGTGATTTTTCATGTTCTACCTATCCCATTACTTGTTAAGGTCGCATACATTAACGATAGGTAAAGGAAGTGTGTACAAGTGGGGATCTTGCTCCTTTACTCATCAAAAAACAAAAAGTTATGGCATGATGACTTGTCAAGCTACTTGTACATCATAGGGGCTTAGTCGATAGGTACTAGGCGGGGTGAGTCCGGTTGGCTAGGCGACTGGGGCGGTGCTGGTGGGGGGCTCCCGTGAGGTTGGGCAGGGAACATGTCGGCCGAGACATGAATGGTGTAGTCCCGGGCTGCTACCATTTCCAAAATGTCTGTCCCAGGCCGCCTTTTCTCTTCGTGGGCACCTGGGGCACGAGTGTACGTTGGGGGTTTGTGCAACTGGCATTGCCACCTATTGCACGTTTCTTTGAGTCTTGACTCTCTTGGCCTAGGATTCTTCGGCCTTCGTCCGGGATGGTGTTGCTTAGGCCCTCGTTTCTTCGCATACCGTTTGAGGGTGGGCACATAGCGCACCGGTGGAGGGGCACGTGCCGCATGTTCCCACATCCGCAGAGAGCGTCTATGCAAGCCAGCTGCCCTAGGTTATCCATGTTTTTCTTGTAGGGGGACCTGCAATATGCAAACCAAGGGTTAGGTCTTGATACGGAATAAGACCGTTCGCATAGGAGGAATTATAGTGTGGGTTATCAAACGCAGATAACTAGAAGAGGCGGAGTGGGACGTGTTGTGCTCGTTGCAACGGGATGGCCCCTGTGATGATGTTGACTTAGTCTCCCGCCATCAGTAGATCTTGGCTTACATTGAGTTACATCGGCTGGTGGTCATGGATTTGGGCAGGGCTTATCCTCGGAAGGATGAACTGGAAAGAGAAAGGTGTATAGAAAGGGACTACACCCTATTTACATCATCAGAGATGTTGGTCAAGGCTTTCCTTTGTGGCACTGCGGGGTGTCTACCCTTCACCCGGAGGTGGAAATGGTCATGTGTGAGGGGGAACGGACGAGCCTAGCCTGTTGGCCCCAACTCTTCTGTCTGCGTTTGACTATTATTGCTTGTGTGTGTTGATAGTGTTTGTACAAGGTGACAAAAGTTATTGCTTATTTATATACATATCCATGGATCCATGTCACTTTATGAGGATAAAAACCAGCTATAGAACTCTGGATTGTACTGGAGCCTGGCACATGCATCCAGTACTCGTGGCAGCTTACTCAATACCGATATATTTTGCAACATCGAGTAGCAAGCAGCCATTGATGGCAACGATTGCTTTGATTTTTCAGAGTACATGGATGTGTCTGAGGTTTCACCGCTATTAGGGAAGGCATCAATGGGGTCATTGGTGGATGGACTGCTTTGATTTTTCAGAGTACATGGATGTGTCTGAGGTTTTACCGCTATTAGGGAAGGCATCAATGGGGTCATTGGTGGATGGACTCGATGCTTTATTCCTCAGCTCTCCAATGCTCTTGGTGTCAATGTTCTTGGGATCCACAACCTCCTGTGATTGCTGTTGTCTTCGTTGTTTTCTCCTCTTTTTCCTGGTCAGTGAAGGTGCATCTCTCAACGACTCATGACCCTGGACTAGGTCAACCATTGATGTGCTTGGTTGGGCCTTAGCATTATCTTTCTCTAGTGTGTCCTTATGGGACATGGCCGTGGCCTATTGAATAGCCTCACTAGGTTGTGAGAGCACAATTGCCTCCCTTTTCAGAGAGTTTAGCTCTTCAGCCAACTCCCTTGTGTTTAACTCCTCCAGCCTAGGCTTTAGGCACTTTGAAAGTACTGGAGTTGTTGAGGAAGTTGGTTGCGACACCTCCTCCACAGGTAAACTACTAAGGACATGTTCCACAAGGGGCATTGTCACGGCCAAGGGCTGTGACTGCTGTGATCCCTGATTGGAAGTAGTAGTAGCTAGTTTAGTGGGCTGGCTACCCTTGGTGGATTGCGGTGTCAAGTCCCTAGGGCGATCGGAAGTAGTCGTGTCTTTTGTTGCCCTTTGAGCACTCATCTGTGTAGATCGAGCATGAGTTGATCTAGTCACATAAGGTTGCTTGAGGATATCCTTGGGTCGAGAGCTACATATGGCGTCATGTCCCACCTCTTGGACATTTGGAAGCTTAGATGGAGATAGAGATTGGAATTGAGCAGTCGCCCTTGACAACTGCTATAGTGCTTCCTGTGTTTGTTTGGGAAAAGAGGGCGTAGGAGATCTAGGACTCATAGGTGGGCGTGGCACTAGCTGAATGATTTGCTCAAGGCTATTAGGCGATTGTGCCATTTGCTTTGTTGAGCAAGCAGCCTTGCCATGAGCAATGTTGTGCCTATGATGCTTGTTCTACCCTTGGGAAATCAAAGGCTCTTTGGGCACTAATGGCTTTTGTGCACGCTCAATGGCTACATATGATATCTGCTTATTAAGCATGCTAGGCTGAGGCTCTTTCCTTCGAACACTCATGTCTAGTTTCTTGCCTCGAGCCCTAGAGTTTCTTTTAGATTTCCTCCTATGCTTCATTGCTTTTGATGCAATCTTTCCTTCAGCAGATAGAGATGGTTTAGCAGGGCATTTTGGTACCCAAATCCATCGGTTACCTGCGTAATACCCTTGAGCACTTAGTAGCGCTTTGGATATCCATCACGCCGTTGTGCTGACCCTCCATCGATGCCTTCATCTATAAGGCTTGGGCTTCTTTTGGGGTCTTCTACGATATTTGTAAGTCCAAAGCCCGTCCTTGGCATTGCCTCTTGACCTTCTTGTTTCAAGCATGGCCTCACTCACTAGTTCTCGTTGTTCGACCTGTGCTTGTATCAACTCTTCCAACAAGTCCTTGCTCTCGTTAGTAGGCTTGATTGTTATGTCAGCACCTTCCTTGCCTTTCCCTCGAGGTTCGATGAGGTCACTCTTGCTAAAGGTTGTGACTATCCTCACACCCGGTAGTGTCAAGTGTATCCTCTATGTTACATAGTCAGCCTCACATTTGGTCGCCCTTTTGAAGGGTCTTCCCAAGAGGGTTTCCTTACCATATTTAGCACTATTCGGAGGAACATGAAATAGGATGGGCAAGCTTTCAGTTTCAATTGTTGCAAGGATATTGCACTTCCTTGTGAGTGCTTGTGGAGGTCCCCCATAAGGGCTAAGAGTTGCATTAGTCGGTGCCAGCTCTGGTTGGCCTAGAAGGGTCCATGCCTCATAGGTCAAGACATTAAAATCTGCTCCTTCATCAATCAGAGCATTGATAGTATGCTCTTTTTTTGCGGTGAGTTTGACCCTAAGATAAGCAGGTGGTACTATGTCTTCATCTTCTGGGTCTTGGCTTGTAAATTTAAGCCTTCTGACAAATGCCCTTGAGCCCCCAAGTGCATGTCCAGATGTGGATTCTCCACTGATGTCCTAGCTCATCAGTGCAATGCTATTCAAGGAGCATCTATTGTTAGGATTGTCATATCTAGTCATTCTCGCTATTGTAGCTTGATGTTGTTGCTTTCCGCTTTGACTAGATGCAGTTCGAATGCAACACGTATGTGTTTTTGCAGTGTGGCCTTCTTGCCCTTGTTGGCTAGATTGGCCCATTGAGGTTCTAGGGTCTCTGTTTCTCTCGGTTCAGGTGTGGGCCTTTGGTTGCTCTTTTGTCAGAGGGAATCCGTGTTTGTGTAGAGCCATTACCACACTAGGGTCTAATTTGGAGGACCTGTCATGGCACGCGTCTTCTCTCCAACCTTTGTGGGGGAGATGCGGAGGGGGCAAAGTTCTGTGGGGGTCCGGGGGGCAGTCCCCCCCGGCCCGCAAGGCTGTTACGATAAATGCCATCCGTGATTTGAAAGACCGTTAAGTCAAGTTTGACTAATGTTCTAAGTTTTAACCCCGTGATGGATGTGTGATGTGCCTTTGTCTATGTAGCCCTTGGGGTCACGTTCGAGGTTCAGGGTTTTTCTAATGTGTTGTCTCGGTTGTTTTTGGCCAATCAGTTTTTTGCTATGCAGGGTTTTGCATCTAGGTCTTCGGGTCTCGCTGCTGCTTACTTCAAGCTATCAAGCGGTTACTCCCTACGATTCCGTCTATTGAAGTGCCAGAATCGACTGCCGAGCTTCAGAGGGAATTTAGACAGTTTGCGTTGCTGAGCTCCAGTCGGATCAGGTCAAATTTATGAGAAGTTGATCAAAATTTTTACTGGGCCCAGCTGGTCCGAATTGCAGGGGCCGAGTGTCCGATTCGACCCGTCCGAGAGCCGAGTAGAAGGGGCCGTATGTAACTATTCGAATGCCAAATTCGGCTAGTCCGAGCCTAGATGTCCGAGGGCCGAGTGGGCCGAGGCCGAGTCAGGAGGGCCGAGTGGGCCGAATTCCAAGTTAGTCAGAGGGTGCAATTCGGACGGCCCGAGCGGTGGGTATCCGAGTGGTAGTGGTCGAATGGTCTGAGGGCCGAGTGGTCGAGGGCCAAGTTAGGTGGTCCGAAGGCCGAGTTGAGTGGTCCGAGGGCCGATTCTGGGACTCGGCCCAAAATCACCGTCACTCGGACACGCCGAGCGTGGCGCGTTTTTTCGTCGGTCCTCACGAAATTTGTCGCGCTGAGCGTTGGAGGCCTCCCCCCTAGTCATGCAGCTCCAAATCCATCCTACTCATGTAGGGG
Organism: Lygodium microphyllum; assembly: GCF_053477565.2. Taxonomy (NCBI): domain Eukaryota; kingdom Viridiplantae; phylum Streptophyta; class Polypodiopsida; order Schizaeales; family Lygodiaceae; genus Lygodium; species Lygodium microphyllum. The sequence continues at coordinate 78,058,893 of NC_141146.1, forward strand.
AAGGTGTAGAATTACCTGGGCTGGGCAAATATCTCTCAGATGACAAGATCGAAATGGATCCACTCAGGAAGCTTTCCTCTTCCCTCCTGCTCTCCTGAAACCTTGCAATGCACAGTGTGGCCTTTCTTGCTCCTCTTGGCCCTTATACCCCTTCCCGGGTATGGTATTGATGCCCCCAATCACTCACTTGTCGATCTTAGGCATCACAAGCAAGCTTTTTACAAATTTTTTGCACGATTTTTGCCCTATTTTTGCCCCGTTTTGCAACAGTAAATCCTAATGCTTATTTTCTTTGTTTTTCTTTGTTTTCTCCTACTCTAATGCATTCAAAACACAAAGTAAATACCTACACTACTCCATCTCACAACATAAATCTCAAAAAATCAAAAAACCTACTTGCTAAGGAGATCGAATGCCATCTTCAACCCCCTCACTTCCTACCTATCTCAAGCACCGGTTCAAGGAAAACCCTTACTTCGATGCTCGATTCGAAGCGTGCAAGCGCTCAAGACTTGAATCCGTTGGTCCTGGCAAATGTGGGAGCTTTCGCTCAATCGCCAAGACCCACGGACCGCTTATTGCTTCAAGCGTTCCAAGCCGAGCACTAATGGCTACCTCTCACATAGCCGACGCACCATCCATATCTACGAGTGTAGTGAGCTTACCTCCATGCCGTTCGAGTTACCTCCTCTCCCACGCACTCCGGTAGCTCCACGATCCAAGTGCAAGCTTCTAGCAAGCTCCATCCTCAAGCCCCATGCTCTAAGCTTCATCACCGCGAGCAAGAGAAGAGAAGAGAAGAAGAGATGAGAAGATGGAGAGCTTCTCCACCCCACGGTCCCTCACCCTCACACACTCACTTCCTCACACTCTCACACTCCCTCTCTCAAGCACAAGCTCAAGCAAGCAAGAAGAAGAAGAAGAAGAAGAAGAAGAAGAAGAAGAAGAAGAAGAAGAAGAAGAAGAGGAGAGTCACTTTTTGCCACACACAAGAATGAGCTTCTCATTCACTTTTCAACTTTATATACAAAATCCTAAATCCCTTTTGGGCGGTCATCCCTTTTTCCCTTTTTTACATGGCCGGCCGTAGCCTAGGGGCCCTTTTTCCCCTTATCCTTCTATCTTCCTAGCTTCCTTTCCACCGCCCGTCTACATTTACAAATTGCACGGGTGAGAGCCCAACGCTCTTTAAATTAAACCATGATGCGCTTGCGCTCTGTTACAAAAGTATTAATTCGCGCTTTTTCTTGTGTGCCCTTTTCCTTTATTTAGGACTTTTCTACATTTCTTGTGCTTCCATATTTTTCTTGGCGCGCCTTCGTCTTCCATTTCACTTTTGCCTTGGCCTTTGTCTTCTGTTTTAGCTTTTTCAGATTTGTCACCTTGTTCGTCTAACGGTTAACATCTACACTGGCATGGTTTGTGATAGAGCTTATATCTATGGTCTATGTATGACCCGTTGGTACATGCTTGATGCTTATGTTACCTACACATGCTAGTTACATTGTTTGGACTTGAATGCTACTGGAGCTTCATTTGGGCTTGACTTTGGATATTTTGGAGCTTAGTTTGGTCTTGCTTTGGCTTATCAAAGATTGATTGGGATTGTTTTCATGACATTGGATGCTATTATTGGATACTTGACCGCTCATATGCTCTGGATATCTTACTGATGTATTATCTTCGATACTCTGTCTCACCATTGGTGCTCTTACATGCTTTGTTTGAGCTTATTTGCTTGACACTTAGTGCTTTTGTGTCAATGGGAGTGTCTTTGTATGCTTATCAGACATTGAGCAATGCGGGTTGTGCATATTGAGCTTTTGGATCTTTGAGACCAGGATCTTCTAATGGATGATGCATGGTTGATATGCCTTGGTCCGTGTAGATGTACTTGGATTGATTCGGCTTTGTATTCATTGAGCAGACACAGACTTGTGTCAGGTCTTGGCAGTGGTATGTACATTTTTCCCTGTTGATTGGGGGATGTACCGAATTTACTAACGGACTTTGTTTGATATGCTTGGGTGTTGGTTCATGTCAATTTGATAGTTACATGCTTGTTTATGCCTACTTGATGCTAGTTTTGCATTGACAATCAGTGAGATTGACTTTGAATATTGGGTTTTACCTACTATCAGCTCTCATTTACACTGCTGTCATAGGGAAGAAAGGCCACAGAAGGCCATAATGTCATGAATTGCGCAATGAAAGGCACAAAAACAAGGGGAAAGAGAAAGTGCAAGAAAAGTATTTTGATTGTAGCATAGTACTTGCTAAGTCAAGTGTTAAAATTAAAGAGATCAATGTTATGTAGCCCGAGGATAGTGATGGGGATTATATTCTTGCAGCAGCTTCATCTAGTGCTTCACAGATGACATATATACACTCTATGTATGCACAATGTTGGCTCTTGGACTCAGGTGCATATGGTCATGTGACACCTTATCTAGTGTGGTTCCATTCATACCATTCTGTTTCAGGTTCTGTGCGCTTGGGTGATGATAGGTCTCTTGAGATTGTCGGGATTGGTGATGTTAGGCTGCAGTTTTCTTCTGGTAGCAGTTTTGCTATGCACGATATACATTATGTACTTGCATTGACACATAGTCTCATGTCCATTGGATAGCTTGATGACACAGGATATCATGTATCTTTTGGAGACTCTGCATGGAAGATTACTCGTGGCAGGCTTGTGCTTGCGAGAGGTGCCAAGGATGGTAGTCTGTACCCCTTAGTTGTTTCTGATTCTACAGTTTATCATGCTTTGTCTGTGGGATCTTTACCTCATGTATCTCTTTGGCATGCCCGTTTGGGGCACATGTCCGTTAAGGGAATGAAAATGCTTTCTAGTTTGCAGTACTTACCGCCCCTTGACTATTCTCATTTTGATTCTTGGGATCATTGTCTTAATGGCAAGAGGCAGACTAGGTCTATGGATAAGAAGTCTATATCATGGATGAGTGAGCCCTTGGCTATGGTTCATTTTGATGTCAATGGGCCCATCCCCTATTAATCTATGGGTGGTGCGAAGTGTTTTGTTACTTTCATAGATGATTTTTCACGTAAATTATGGACTTATTCCATAAAGCAGAAGTCCAATGTATTGGCAGTTTTTTAGAGATGGCTTGCTTTGGCAAAAAACCAGTTTAGGCATAGGTTGAAATGCCTAAGGACAGATAATGGGGATGAGTATGTCTCACGTGCTTTTGAGTAGTTATGTGATGAGAGGGGTATGGCTAGGCCCAAAAATCTATTGATAGTCTCATTGCTATTTAATAGTTGCGCTATGTATTATACTCATAAGACCATGTTACTTTTGTTGATAGAGTGTAGTAAAGGAATGAGGTGTAGCAATAAACTTAGTTCAAGAGTTATTTTCTCAACTTCAAAAGTTTCTCCTCTCTATTAACATCTACCCTAGTTTATTTCCCACCTTGTGACTACACCCTAATGTCCTCATCTATCTCCCTCTATCCTCAACCCATTCCAATGTAACCTCCATCTTACATTCTCCCAAGTCCACCTACACCTCATCATCCTCAAATTAAAACCCCCCCTTCCCCCCACCTTTATGAAAAGAACAAAGAAAAAAATATTTACTCCTTACCCATCTCATGTTTCTCCTATACTCTCAACTATCCTAGTGTATCAACATCTATCCTCCTCTATCGACCACCATCTCAACTATCATTACCTACCATCGTCGATCCTCCTCTACCATCTTCCACCCCCATCCAACCATACTTATCATGCCCATATTCCCATTTACAACCCCACATGCATCCATTAATATAATCTATCCCTACCCACCCCTACCCTAAGCTCTACCACTCACACACTACCATGTACCCTTTATCCTCATGTATCTTAATAATACCCTTGCATAGCTTGTGTTACCTTGACCTACCCCCTCTTCCTCCACCTTAAAGGGATCCTTCATCACCCTTACACTTTATCCTTGCCTACCCCCTCTTGCCATTCTCCATAAACCTTCATCTCTCTCTAAGCTTGCATGCTACCTCCTCCACTCATGTCTACCCCTGTACACCCCCACCTATATCTCAGTATCCACATTTATTTTTCTCTACACTCCATTCTTGCTCTATTCCCTCACCTATCCATGTTATCCTTGACTATCCCCTTCTACTCTTATCTACCTTTTATTGTATTTATATATCTCTAACCCCTTGCCCATCCCCCTCCATCCCTATCTACCCCCACCCACCTCCACCTACATTGCACTACCCACACAACCCACATTGTACCATCCTCATCTATTCCCATCTACTTGACCCATCTCCTCTAATCCTACTGTAACACCAAGTTAGTTTAATATGTCAGAATTTTAAAGAAAATTTAATGTAGGGTTGTTATAGTTATTCCTTTTAGATTTATACCAATCAAGAATGATTTTGACCAATTCGAGTTTGTACACATAGGGTCCTTATAGGAATAGTTTGCATGAATATATGTATACCTAGTTCCATGAACAATGTTTATTCAAAGCATTTTTTATTTGCATGTGTGTGTGTGTTTTATATTGAGAGAGAGAGAGAGAGAGAGAGAGAGAGAGAGAGAGAGAGAGAGAGAGAGAGAGAGAGAGAGAGAGAGAGAGAGAGAGAGAGAGAGAGAGAGAGAGAGAGAGAGAGAGAGAGAGAGAGAGAGCACATGCATGCATGTGTGCACGTGTGTGTGCATGCACACACGCACACACACACACGCGCGCGCGCATGCGCGCGTGCACACACATGCACGCACGCACGCACGCACGCACGCACGCGCGCGCGCGCGCGCGCACACACACACACACACACACACACACACACACACACACACACATCAAACAATTGCAAAAAGGATGTAGATTTGAAACCTCTTATGTCATAAAATTTTTAAATGCTCCTTAACACCAACACCCTTCTCAAAAACTAGCATTAAACAACAAGTCAAAGGACTACACTAGAATAACACTTTCATATCACTCTTTAAGATTTCCCAACTTCAAATTGGCTACTACTATCATTAGGAAAACAATAGACAAAATGGTAGAAGTGCAATCCACTAAGTTTCCATCATCTCATATTATAGTAGAGACAGGTGGCTTGGAAGAGCTATAGGCACTAAGCATCGACAAGAATAAGGTGGATATTATAGCTAGTGGTGCTAGATTATCTTTAGGTCAATCCAATCCTTAATGTGTTGGGTTGCAAGCATATGATATACTATAGCAAACTTGACATCATTGGGCTCATCTATGCAATGAGTAGGATCATGTTGGTTGATCATAGAATCAATAGTGTCAATACAACATTTTTAGAAGGTTTGACACTAGAGCCCTCTTCAAGGTTGTCATTGGATTTAAAGAAATTATTTTTTCACCGATTTAGGTGGGGTCTTAACCAAGGTGGATGTCTTAGGTAAGCATGTACTTAAAATGTATTTTCCTATATGACCTCAAATCTCTTAGCAAGTGTTTGTATAGGGGACCATTATGTTGGCCTACCCACCTAGCCATTATTATGACATCAAATCTCTTGTCAAGTGTGTGTACAGGGGACCATCATGTTAGGCATTGAATCCCATGTGCCATTTTCCTTAAATGGAGGCATTTCTTCATCCATGGCATTATGCCAATGCTCATTATCCCCATTGCATCCTCAAATCTAGTGTGCTTTATATTCTACACAACCTTAGCGATGCATTTATAGTGATGTGCTACATAGCTATCATGTATCCATGGGCTTTCTTACTCTAGTTAAGTTACATGAACTTAGATCACTATACCAAGTGTCTTCGCATTCTCTTGTGCCTTCCACACACTAGGTGTCCTAGTAGATAGAACCCCAAACTCTTTACCTAAGCTTTGCTAAAAAATATTTGAATCCATATCGACATGAGAGAAAATTGATAATTCATCAATCATAACATGTGAGTTCCCAACCTTCTTCTTACCTTTTCTTGGCACCTACGATGTACTTAATGGATTGACCTATGATCGAAAAATCTACCACTCCAAGGTTTGTCAATAGACCCATGATTAGGAGACTCCTATAGCCCACTTAATATCTATGACAATTGACTTACTTTTTGCATAGCTACACTTTCATGGGCATCAACCCATCAATGATATGCACATAAGCAATACGTCTAATCACTTTCAAATGGGATAGATTTATCTTTTTACATGAATAATTCTCCTCATTAGTCATGTATAGTAATTGTAGGTATCTTGTTCATAATGTATGCAACAATAGCAATTGCTTCAACCCAACAGTAATTAGGCAAGTCTTATTTACACATCAATGCCCAATACACCTTTGCAATATGCCTATTTTTTCGCTCAACAATTCATTTTACTATACAGTGTATATACATGTAGAGTGCCTTTGAATATCAGTTTTTTGTAAAAAATAAGAAATCCCATTAGAGAAGTGCTCTCCCTCTCCATTTGACCTTACGCATCTAATATGCAACCCTATCTCCTTCTCAACCAAAGCTTTAAATATTTTAGAATAGTGAACAATTCACTTTTCTCACACATCAAATAAACCCATACTTTTTGAGTATCGTCATTAATGAAGGAAACATAATACTTGCAATCACTCATAGTTACAGCCTTTATAGGAGTCCATACATTAGAATATATCAACTTAAGTGACTTCTTGCATATATGCTTTTCATATGAAAATGCATGCATTTCTTGCTTTTTGAATTGATGTGTTATATATACTTTTTGCATCCCATCAACTTTGAACTTTGGTAAACCTTGTTTTGGTTGCATACTTTTCAAAAGTTTCACATTTACATTTTCAATTTGCTACCGCATTTCAATATCAACCACAATATTTGAACATTGTGCAACCATAGAAACATCTATTTTGGGTAGACCTACATCAAGATTAAAGAAATTTTTAGAATTCTTACCTTTTGCAATCAACTTGCAACCATTTTTAGGGTCCTCTACATAACAACCATCAAATGTGAATTGAACTTGCAATCCTTGTTCCACCATTTGACCAATAGAAACCAAGTTCTTAGCATGCAACACATTAGCTAGTTCTTAGCTATGTTTGGTACATGCAATACATCAACAAGTACTTTGTCTTGCCACCTTATTTGCACATATCTCTAAACCACTTTCCATGAGAAGTCATGTGGTTAGAGACACCTGAGTCTACATACTAATCATCATTCTTATATGAATCATCAATAGTCATAATATTCATAAAATGCTACATGATAAAGAGATGCTCACTTTTGTTATCATTATTTTTGCTAATGGAAGCATGATTACCTTGTTGCTTTTTCCATTTCTAATTTCAAAACATTTATTAGAGATGTGGCCTTTCTCACCATAATGGTATTCAGAGGTACATTAGATGCATATACACTATATCTTTAACGTAGAAAATACATGAAACTTTACTGATTGTTAGAAAAGGCCACATTTAAAAACAAAAAGATGGGGTCTTTTTGAAATGCCCTCCATATCTGTAACCTAGCCAACACTTGAAACCTTATAGATTCAAATTTTGTAACCTCTATACTTCCAACAAAGAACTTAGTTTACAAGATGATAAAATATTAATATAAAAGCACTAAAATGTACGTATGTGTGGCTATTAAGTGTGAACCCACTAAGGATACATGAGATGACAAAATAAATGTGCCATAACCAAGAGTGGGCTACATAAGGATAGTCCAACTATAGAATCACTAACATACTCTCCATGTTGGTCACCTTACACAATAGTGAGGAAAGTCCTACCACATCACCAAGGTGTATAGTAGATGACAACTCATGTGGCACATGATATCTCATCAACTCACCTTGTTGTGTGAATGGTTAAAGAAAAGTTTTCACTCAGGGCATTTGGAAGGTGAGCCGTACTCATTGTTCAAACTCTATTCCCTAAGGCTATGCTACATCAAAGAATCCATTCCTCAAATCCTAAATTTCATCTCAAAAATCTCCCCTATTTGTACCCTTCTATCAAAATCCCTTTCTTTTTTCCAAAGTCTCCTTACCTTGTTAGAACTCTCTTTAAAGTTTGTATGAGTCAAGGAGATCTACAAAGATCAAGGAGGGAACTAAGCGAGGAGCCAATGGGAGTTAGTTCATGGGTTCATTATGGCACCAAAGAGAAGGAGTGCTGGAGTTGGGCAAGAAATCACACAAGCAAATGAGGTTTTGCTTGCACCAATTGAAAATCAAGTGCCCCTCTTTGTATCTAGTCTATTCAATGCTTGCAACTAGTTAAAGTACCGATTTTTAAATGGGAGGATAAGATAAACTAGAATAGCTACTTGATGTATAGACCCTTGTGGATACTCTCGACTTGAGTAAATGAACAATTGATTTGCTATCTAGGAGGGGATTTTTGTAAGGAGGATCCCTTGTCATGGCACCTAGTTTGTATATTGAGTATAAGCCAAATTGATTTTACTTTTAACAAATAAATGATTACATGTTATCTATAGGAAAACTCAATGCTTTAGGATTTAAATAAAAAAGGACTTTCGAGTTAGTATCCGACCTTTTCTTAAATATAGTTAATATTATGGATGGTACATTATGAGTTACCATGTGATCTTCCCATGCTTAAAAAGAGAGCTAGAATTTAAGATGATCTTGATATTGTTTTAATATATTTATACTTGAAAACACCCTTTTAGTAGAGTGAATACTAGAGTACTATATCTTTAACTAGAAGAATATCATCTTTGTTGACTAGTAGATTATAATCTTCATTATGAGGTTTAAGGAAATATAACAATGTCAAGCTTGCACACTTGGAGGACCTTCTTCTAAGATTCCATCTCAAAGAAAGACTTTCCAAGAATTTAGGATAAATTATTGAGATGAATCCTAGTAAACTAAATTAGAGGCTAAGGTCAAGGAGGACCCAAGTCCTCAACAAGTTATGAATTTAGGAATGAATTAAGTTCCAAGGGAAGGGTTAGGCCAAGTTAAGATGTCTTATAAACCTAAGGATTGATTCCCTTCTAAGAGGGAGAGGCTAAGGCCTACATTACGTTCATGAAAACTTGGAAAAGTTGAGTAGAACCTCATGCTAGAGGGCACACCACCTAAATGGATTTCTATGTATAAGTTGCATTGCAATATTTTTTTGATGCATGAGAAAGGACCATTTCATTGATTATGTATTCAAGTTATCTTATATCAATATAGGTTGATTTTGGAGATATATGATAGACCTTTCCTAAGGTTAACTACTAAGCTCTTTCAGTAATGAGTTGATTCTTCACTTCAGATGATAAGACTAGCACTAGAATTGAGACATCTCTCCATAGGGACTGCTAGTTTAGCTAGGAGGTGGCAAGGAGCCAAGGGGGCTTTGATCACAATTCCTTGGGTGCATTATGACTATTCTAGTCCCATATGAGCCGAAGATAGGTGTCCTAGAAGGCTTTGGTCATAATTCCTTGGGTGTACTATGACTACTTTAACCCCGTTATGAGCCCAGGTTAGGTCTCCTAAAAGGCCCTTATGTTAGTAGCTGAGGGTGGATTGATAGTTTTTCCTTATGGAGGAGTCCTCTTTAGATTGGGAATTGATTGAAGAAAGGAAAGATTGTGAACTCTTTTAGAATAAAGATTTATATTTTTCTCAGAGAGTGTTTCCACTTGATGAAATTATCATATAAGTATTCAATTTCCCCTCGTTTCTCACTCTTCTTGAATGAAATGTGACACATGTCCACTTTGGTTTGGATTGACTTACATAAGTAACTACCCCAAACCAATGCTAGGGGATTCTCTTAGGAGACATTAGAGTCAATTAGGACTCTTTTCTAGGTCAATCATTGTGGGAATGAGATGGAGCTTTCCTTGTGAGGGTAGATTGAAGTGATTCTAAGTGATGAAGTTTGGATATTTTGTGGGAGTTATAGATGAAGTCACTTAGATACATCCCTTGATGGACTACCAAAATTTTATTGTCAAGGATTCATTAGATATGCATGTCACATGTGGCAATAGAGCAAAAGGAATTGCAATTATAAACCTAGAAAGAATTAGTTGCGAAGCTTGTACCATGTTATAGTTAAGTTGACAACTTCCTTGTAAAGTGTTTTTACCACTAATGAATGATGGTTTTTTCTAGAATGATGAAGCTTGGCAATGCTATCTTATATTTTTGGTTATGTTTACTTCATCCTTGCACACTTGGGATTTTAATTGGAGAGATTGATTCATGTTTACCTTGGATTGAGGTTATAACCTATCTCCACTATGCCATGAAAGATGTTGGATGCATGATGACATATGCAACTTTATTAATGTCGACCGCCTTGCTTATATCCAAACTAGCTTGAAGTGAATTTAGTGGATGAAAAAACTCAAATTTGTTAGGTTATTCATCTTCAAAGAATCTAGATTAAAACTTACCCTTCACATAGGTGGACAATATATTTGGTAGAACCACTACATCTATAAGCAAGTGATTCAAGTCATTCAGATCAAGCATGTCACTAATTCAACTACTCTTGCTACCACAACTATTATAAAGAAGGTTACCTAGTCATTTCTTCTCGATACTAAACACCCTAGACATTTATACTAAACCTCTAGTTTACAAAACCATTGATATATCCAATTTTCATAGATAAGCTTTTGTATAGGGATCTCTAACATGATGTATTGTCTTTTGGATTGAAAAAAGTAAATAAAACATGTTACTCTTTCTTCTACTTGTGCAAAATTTTTACCTCTCTTTACATTAAAATAAAAAAGGGATTATATAAAATCCTAATACCTTGTATTAAATTAGTTCCTAGCATTGCAAGGGTAAAGATGTCAAAATGGAAGACTTCTTCCTTGTAGCTAGAATTGGTGTTCCAAATCAAGCCATGATAGCCAAACTAAAATTAATAGAAGTGTGGCTATGGTGAAAACAATAGTGCCAACCAATGAAGCCTTAGAATTTGCAATCACTTGTCAAAAATTGAAGGAAGATATCTCCCATTTTCTTGTGTAGCATGAATATGAATGAGTTCTTCACCCTATGTCAAATGGACACGAGTTTGGAAGCTTATTACTCTTGATTTGTTACACTTAAAAAGTATGTCCCATCCATGAGTACCACCTACTAGCTAGGTTTTATCAAGGATTGAATCCTCCCTTAGATACCCAATTGGCAGAGATGCAACACTTAGATCTTTATTATGTCTTACTATGAGCAAAAATCTTTCTTGAAGGTATCCAATTCAAGGTTAGAAGCGGAGATATTAGGGGCAAGATTCTCCAAACAAAGGGCTGCATGCTTTCATCAAAAGAACCCAAATCCAAAAACAAGCTAATGTACAAAAGAAGGATAATATTAATGGTGCAACCGAAAACTGTGCCCCAACCAATTGAAGCAGTGACACCTAAAGATACTACCGTTTTTACAAATGAGGGCACTTCAAAATACAATATCAACCTCTTTATCAAAGGTAGTTTCGTGGGAAAAATAGAGGAGCAATGGCAAAAGGGGAATGAATGCTATATTTATTTATAAGGTATAAGAAGAAGAGAGATAGCCCACAATAAAAGTTGAAATGGAAAGAGGAATGGTACGCCTTACTCTAATGACTTTGTTCTTGTTTTCTTTTATGAATTATGCTAGAAACACTAAAGACACATAAGCTCTATGCTAAGAAGAGCAGGTGCACATTATTCAACAAGTAGATAGAGTACTTTGAATTCATAGTATATGAGAAGGGAATTATAGTAGACCTAGCCAAGGTCGGGAATATGTAGGAATAGCCACCCCCAAAATTAGTTAAAGAAGTGCAAAGCTTTCTAGGATTGATTCTATGGAATCGAGTCTTTATCAAGGATTATGCCTTGCTCTCCACATTCCACATTGACTTTCTCAAGAATAATGACTTTTCATTGTATGGACTCCAATTAAGCAATCTAAGCTTTGAGAAACTCTTAGTAACACGTCTCATTTTGAGGCTTCTTGACCTAAGCTAGGAATTAGAGGTTGTGACAAATGCAAGTAATCTTACACTAGGCTAAGCACTCATGCAAGAGGGATTATCTCCTCAATGAAGCTAAAGACACATGAGAGAAATTATGCCATACATGACTTAGAGCTAGCTATGATTTCTACTCTCAAGTTCTGGAGATATTACTGTCTTGGAAAGAATTTTACTTTAGTAATTGATCATAATGGTCTCAAATGGATCTTTATCCAACCAAATCCAAACATGTAACAATGGAGGTAGAGTAAGTCTCACAAGAGTACGACTTCAAGATTAGATATAGTCCAAGAAAGGAGAATGTATTTAGAGGAACATTTAGGAGCCAATCATTAACTTTTATACCCCATCATCTAGATGATAACAAAAGAAAAGACAAAGATTCCAAAATATCAATAGCTAAGAAGAGATGTTCAATTTAAAGATCAAGACCCTAAGTTGTGGCTAAAGTATCAAGACTTTTGTATTGGGAAGGAGCTTCGTATACTTCAAGAGAAGATTATGCATTCCCACTAGTCACAAACTACAGTAGAAGACACTTTTGGAAGCCCATGAAGCATATTCTCAAGACACCTTAACTATGCTAAGTTACTTAACATAGTTAGGAAGAGCTATCATTGGGAGAAGATAAGAGCTGATGTACTTAAGTATGTTACAAAATGTTTGAACTACCAAAGGATAAAAGTAGAGCATGCCAAGATGTTTGTAAGCTCCAATCACTTGATATTCCTCAAATGAAGTGGAAGTTCATTAGAATGAACTTTATGCTAGGGTTTATCTCAATTGAGAGATGGTATAACTCAAAAATGGTAATTCTAGACATGCTAACCAAAGTTTCTCATTTTCTTCCTATCGAGACAAATTGTAAGGCTTCGAGCATTATAAGATTGTTTGTCAAGGGGATATTTAGACTCCATTGGTTTACCAGAAGGATTATCAATGAGATCAAGATTCTCTATTTACTTCTCAATTTTGGAAGAGTTTATTTGAGGCTATTGGGACTCAACAATGCTTTAGTACAACAGCATATTACCCACAAATTGATAGTTAGATAGAGTGGGTCAATCAAGTCATAGAGGACATACTAAAAGGGAATTTTTGTAGAGAACCTAAGCAATGGATGCAATATCTATAATTAGTAGTGTTTTTCTATGATGCCTCTTATCATTAAAGCATCAAGATAACTCAATTCCAGGCTTTGTAAGGGCAAAACTATCTCACACCACTTAACTTCTTCAATCCCACTCTAAAGGTGGAAGCTTCCAAGAAGATGCTAGAAGAGATGGATAAACATAAGGCAAAAAGAATATGATAATCTTGGAAGAAAAAAATAGATCTTTAAGGAAGGAGACATAGTATTTTTTTGCATGTCCACCTAAAGAAGAGTTCATTATCCTTGGGTGAATTCAAGAAACTAAGCCAAGATATGGTGGACCTTAGAAGACACCAATGCATACAAGTTGCAACTTTTTGAACACTTGAAAATCTACAATATATTCCATGTTAGCTTGTTCAAAGCCTATGTACCCAATCATGAGCATGTTCGTAATGACTAACAAGGTGTAATGCCAAGCCAAGGAGTCTTTGAGCTTCAACTTGATAAAGTACTTGATGTAAAAAATAGAAGACCCTTAGAAATAGAGCCTTTATAGAGTATCTTATAGGTGAGAACATCTCAATTTCTCTAAGAGGGAGAAGGTATAATGTTTCAGACTAAGAAATATACTTTAGTACTACTCGATTATAAATATAATCATGATTAGTTAAATATGTGAATAAAGAACATGTATGAAAGAGGGGCTTATGTGGAGAGAAAAACCTTAGAGCAAGCTAGAGAATAAACTTGTTTAGTTTTAAATGTTTTTAAAACAAATTGCTATTCCTCTCCTCATTATCATTATCACCATCAAACTCTTCTAGCATCATCTTATGCTAATCATAATTAAAGATATAATCTTGATAATTGACAATCATAATTATATCTTCTTATTGCCTAAAAAAATCATAATCATGAAATGCTATATAATAAGCCTTTGAATTCAACTTGAAATTTGATCCTTCATTCTTACACACACACACACACACACACACACACACACACACACACACACACACACACACACACACACACACACACACACACACACACACACACACACACACACACATGTACACACATATATATATCTGTGTGTGTGTGTGTATAAATATATATAAAACAATATAAATATAAACACACACACACACACACACACACACACACACACACACACACACACACACACACACACACACACACATGTATATGTGTGTGTGTGTGTGTGTGTACATATATATATACATATGTATATGTGTATGTATATGTACACACACACACACACACACACACACACACACACATATGTATATACATACATATATATATGTATATAGATACACACACACACACACACATACACACACACACACACACATGTGTGTGTGTATATATATATATCCATATATATATACACATGTGTGTGTGTGTGTGTGTGTGTGTATGTATATGTATATGTATACATGTATATATACATATGTATATATATGTATATGTACATGTATGTATGTATGTATGTATGTATGTATATACACACACACACACACACACACACACACACACACACACATATATATGTATGTATGTATGTACATACACTACAAGGGAATGGGGCAATAGCGATGGCCATTTGTGACGCAAAAAAGCGGTGTCGCTAAAAGCATCGCTATTTGCTGTCTCTCTCTCTCTCTCTCTCTCTCTCTCTCTCTCTCTCAAAGCTTTAAGCTCTCTTGCTCTCTCTTTCATTCTTTCTCGCAAATGTTTTCTTGGCAAATGTTGCGTTCAGGTTTTCGAAACTTTTTCCTTAGATCGGCGTCGCTATGTGCGTGGCTATTTGCGTCGCTATTTGCATTTTCGAAAACCCGAGCTTAATATTTACCGAGAAAACATTTGCGAGAAAGAATGAAAGAGAGAGCGAGAGAGCTTAAAGCTTTTTGAGAGAGAGAGAGAGAGAAAGAGAGAGAGAGAGGGAGCTCATCACCATTGCCACCACCACTGCCGCTATACACGAAGAAGAAAGAGAAGTGTGCAAGGGAGAAGAGAGGGAATGTGCAAAGAGAAGGTACAAAGGGTTTCATCTTCAGGCCTTTGAGGTAGGTACATTGCCTCTTCTTGCTTTATTTTTGTGTTCTCTTGTTTTCTTTTTTTGTTTTTCTTTGCAAAGAGATACATGGAAAGAGAGGGAGGGAGGAAGGGAGGGAGAAGAATGAAGGGAGAGGAAGAGAGAAAGAGGGAGAGAAAGGAAACAAAGAGAAAGAGGAAGAGAGAAATGAGAGATGAAGGGAGGGAGAGAGGATGAGTGAGAGAAACAACGAGAGAGAGAGGGGGGAGAAACAAAGAGAGAGGAAACAAAGGAAAATAGAGAGAGAAAGAGGGGGAGAGAAATAGAGAGAGGGAGAGGGAAGGAAGAGAGGAGGAGAAGGTAGAAAAGAAGGGTGAGGCAAAGAGAGGAAGGAGAGTGAAAATAAGAGAGAGAGAGAGAGAGAGAGAGAGAGAGAGAGAGAGAGAGAGAGAGAGAGAGAGAGAGAGAGAGAGAAAGAGAAAATAGAGAGCGAGAGAGAGGGAGAGAGAAATAGGAAAACAATGAGAGAATGAGAGAGAAGGTTAATAAAGAAAAGTAAAGGGAGATGGGGGAGAGAGAGATAAAGAGAGGTGGGGAGACATTTCTATCAATATCTTTATTTCTTAAGCTTTTTGTTTTCTATCTTTGATTGTCTTTGTAATGAGATGAGTTGAGCGAGAGTGGGGAGGGAGAGAAATAGAGAGAAGAAGGGAGGGGAAGGAAGAGAGAGATGGAGAGAAATAAAAAACGAGAGAGAGAGGGGCTTCATAAAAAAGTGTCAAAACTCGAGCATGGCATTTTACAGGTTTGTAAACAAAAGAGAGAGAGAGAGAGAGAGAGAGAGAGAGAGAGAGAGAGAGAGAGAGAGAGGCCGCCGCCACTGCCACCATCCACGAAGAGGGAGGAGACAAGTGTAAAGGAGAAGGAAGGAACTCCCGAAGGAGAAAAAAATGAGAGAAGTATGAAGGGATTCTTCTTCAAGCTTTGAGGTAAGTGCATTATCTCTTCTCTTTTTGTTTTTCTCTTTTCTTTACTTCTTTCTTTCTTTTTGTTAATGAAGAGTGTATAGAGAGAAGAAGTGAGAGAGATCAACGTGCGTAAGAGAGAGAGAGAGAGAGAGAGAGAGAGAGAGAGAGAGAGAGAGAGAGAGAGAGAGAGAGAGTGAGTGAGTGAGAGAGAGAGGTCGCTGCCACCACCAATCCACCAAAAAAAGAGATTGGACAACTGCAAAGAAAAAGGAGGGAACCCGTGAAGGAGAAGAAGAAGAAGGAGAGAAGCTCGAAAGGATTCTTCTTCAAGCTTTGAGGTAAGTGCATTATCTCTTCTCTCTTTGTTTTTCTCTTTTCTTTACTTCTCTCTTTCTTTTTGTTGATGAAGATTGTATTGAGAGAAGAAGTGAGAGAGATCAACGTGTGCAAGGGAGATTGAGATTGAGAGAGAGAGAGAGAGAGAGAGAGGGGTCATTGCCATCGCCAATCTACCACAAAAAGAGAGGGGACAACTGCAAAGAAGAAGGAGGGAACCCGTGAAGGAGAAGAAGAAGAAGGAGAGAAGCGCAAAAAGATTCTTCTTCAAGCTTTGAGATAAGTGCATTATCTCTTCTCTCTTTGTTTTTCTCTTTCTTTTTGTTGATGAAGAGTGTATAGAGAGAAGAAGTGAGAGAGATCAACGTGCGCAAGGGAGAGAGAGAGAGAGAGAGAGAGAGAGAGAGAGAGAGAGAGAGAGAGAGAGAGAGAGAGAGAGAGGTCGCTGCCACCGCCAATCCACCACAAAAAGAGAGGGGACAACTGCAAAGAAGAAGGAGGAAACCCGTGAGAAGGAGAAGAAGAAGAATGAGAGAAGCGTGAAAGGATTCTTCTTCAAGCTTTGAGGTAAGTGTATTATCTCTTCTCTCTTTGTTTTTCTCTTTTCTTTACTTCTTTCTTTCTTTCTTTTTGTTGATGAAGAGTGTATAGAGAGAAGAAGTGAGAGAGATCAACGTGCGCAAGGGAGATTGAGAGAGAGAGAGAGAGAGAGAGAGAGAGAGAGAGAGAGAGAGAGAGAGAGAGAGAGAGAGAGAGAGAGAGAGAGAGGTCACTGCCACCGCCAATCCACCACAAAAATAGAGGGGACAACTGTAAAGAAGAATGAGGGAACCCATGAAAGGAGAAGAAGAAGAAGGAGAGAAGTGCGAAAGGATTCTTCTTCAAGCTTTGACGTAAATGCATTATCTCTTATCTCTTTGTTTTTCTCTTTTCTTTACTTCTCTTTTTCTTTTTGTTGATGAAGAGATGTATAGAGAGAAGAAGGGAGACAGATCAACACAAGGGAGATTGAGAGAGAGGGAGAGAGAAAGAGAGAGGCTGCCACTACCACTACCATTGCCACCGCATCCACTAAAAGAGAGGGGACAACTACAAAGGAGAAGGAGGGAATCCCCAACCTCTGTCTCTTCTCCATCTTGCCCTCCTCGAGCTTGCATGGTAGGCACCAAGCAAGCATGTCCCCATTTCTCGGCCATGGAAAGGCCTCATGCCAAAGCGCGCCACCTGGAGCACAAGGTGGAGCCTCCTCTAGTGCAGCAACAGGTGCTCCCCATAGAGCACAATGACCACTAGAGAAGAAGAGGAGATGGAAACCGAGCACTATCACCCTTCGGGAGATAAGGAGAATGCAGTGCGGATACGAGCTTCTCATCCCGAAAAGATCTTTTCATAAGGACGTTGTTCGGGAAGTCATGCAAGACTTGGAGTTGAAAGGGATGGAAAGATTTTGGGTACGAGTGCGAGACAGCCCACTAGTAGGAAGGTAGAATGCTACAGCTATGACGATAGAAAGAAGAGCCTACATGATGTACTACATGAACCTTCTATTACCAAGAATCTATTGTCCATTGGACCAATGGCAGAACAAAATTTGCAAGAATCTATGATTTCAACTGATGCATATGGCTGTACATTTGAAAGTACAAGGATGAGGTACTCGATGTCTTAAGAAAATGGGTTTATAAAGAGAAATGCAAGTCAGATGGTTCGTTGGAAAGGTATAAAGCCCATCTCATTGCAAAGGGACATGCACAGCAATACAGCCTAGATTATGAGGAGACTTTCAGCTTGGTTGCCAAGATGGAAATGGTGAGAATAGTCATTGCATTAGCAGCTTCTAAGGGCTGAAAATTATGAAAAATGGATGTCAAAAATGCATTCCTGAATGGTGACTTTCTTGAAGAGGTATATATGGAGTAGCATGAGGGTTATGTACACAACTTGAGGTGTATATGGATGATAGCTAGCAACCCTGTCTATCATGCTAGATCCAAACACATAGAGATTCATTACAATTCATCAGAGAAATGGTACTTGCAGGACAGATTGATCTACTTCATGTGAAGACAAAAGACCAAATAGTCGATATCTTTACCAAATCACTTGGTAAAGAGAAATTCGTTTGTTTCAGGGATCTACTTGGAGTACATCAACTAGTCTGAGCTCAAGAAATGGAGTTTGAGAAGGGGGAGGATGAGCTTGATTCTTTTGATCTTAAAACACCTCCATCCATTGAGATTCAGGGTAAAGATAAGAAAGAAAAGATAGAAGATGACTTAGACGTAGGTAAAAACAAAAAGGAAGAAGTAGTGCTTAGAGATACTACCACTCCCTATATAAGTGTTTCCGGCTCCAACACCATGGTATAACTCTTACAGATGTCCAAATGCTCCCCCAAAAAGACTTGAACAAGTTTAGAATAAGCTGGAGTGAGCAGAAGATCAATGGGACTTATTCATACCTCAGGGTCCTGACTATAATGAAAGCTTGAAGTGAAGCTCTTCTTCTTGGGCCTAACAAGTGATAAAAAAGCTCCTTGAGTAATACTTGTTTGAATTGATTATATCTAGCTTTTGCAATCACAAGCTCTTTTTCTTCTCGGACCTAAGCAAGTAATGAAAAAGCTCATTGCAAAATACATTTTCGAATTAATTATATCTAGCTTTTGCAATCAAAGAATTCAGTTTTTTTTTGAAAATCTGATACACAATTTTTAGACATTAGGTGTAGGTGACATTGGCAAATGAATTATGCAAGAATATTTAGTACATATAGCTAGAAGGGTGGCAGGGCTGCATGCCCTGCCACCTAATTTTTTTCCCCTTTGTAACCATCGCTATTTGCGTCGGAAATTTACTCTGCAACTGTCGCTATAAGTGTCGCGATTAGTGTCGCTAATTGGGTTAGCGATGCTAATAACGACGCAAATAGCGACGCAAATAGTGACGCTAATAGCGACAAATCGATCGCATCGCTAATAATGATGTCGGGGGTAATTTTTTCCAAGAATAATTCCGT